>NC_043704.1:91333098-91436180 GCF_006229205.1 Suricata suricatta | reverse complement strand
ATAAGCTACAACACAGCCTGCTTAATACCTTTCCTTAAATTCCACCTCTGTACTACAATATACTTGAGGTCCATGCAAAAAAGTAGCTACCTTTTATGTAGGAAATGGATGATTAAGTCTTTGGTGCTGTAAAAGCAACTTCATTTAAACATAACCACCCCCACCACCAAAGAAAAGAAGAGGAAAAAAAAAGTAACGAAAATAATAAGGGAAAAACCCAAGACACACTTCCTAGGAGAAAAACAAAACAAAACAAAACAAAAAAACAAAAAGACAAAAATGGCCATTTGTAGGAAAGCGGATGGACCTTGAGGGTGTCATGCTAAGCGAAATAAGTCAGGCAGAGAAGGACAGATACCATATGTTCGCACTCATAGGTCTAACAGGAAATTTTCAGAATGATGTAGCTTCAAGAAAAGCAAGCAGTTAGTAGTGCTTAAGAAAAATTGATTCAGTATCTAATGGATAGTTGATACCTGTCACAACACAGCATTTTATATACTGTTAAATGAAACTGCAATACAATCTAAGTTTATTCTGGGAGTGTTTGCTGTATCATTGAATTTAATGAAATGTTTAGAGTGCAATAGGCATGACTTTGAGAATATATTTTCCATCCAAAACATTGTCATAATCTTTCTTAGATGAGATACATTTTATACCCTTCTTCTAGCTATATTTTTTAAAGGTAGGAACATTGCATGAAATAATCTCTCTTAAAATTGTTTAATTGTATAGCAGGTTTCCTTAGATGCATTTAACTTTTCAATAAAAATTAGGCTAGAAATATGCCCTGAGTCATAAAATTATGGAACACCAACTATGTGCTAGGTAATGTGATAGGAACTTTGCATCTGTAATTTTCACAGCAATCCTAAAAAAAGGTGCTTCTTTTATCATCGTTTTTACTTGAGGGAATAAGGCCTAGAGGCACTTAGGTCATGGAATAGGTATTCTATGTGTAAAACTCGAATGTCAACAGAATATATTAGGAAAGGTAAGAAAGATGAGTATTAACATCTCTCTGTGAAATATGTTAGCAGTAGCTCTGTCTGGAGGCAATAAAAGAGTAGATGATTTCCTTGAGTATTTTCACTGACAGACTGGGCTTGAGAGGGTATGTATCATGGTAGCTTCTCGTCTGCCTGGCCCCCCACAGGGCATGCTCAACAGAGAGACATATAGAGAAAAGTGGGCACATTGAGACACTCACTTAGAGATGCCCACGTAAATGGGAGGAAGCACGCAAGAAAAGTACACATACAGGCCATATCCTGAGGCGCAAAAAGAGAGAGACAGGTAGAGATACATAGGGATGGATGGATGTAAAAACAAAAACATGTGCCCTCAGAAACACAAATGCAAAGACATCCACTGTAAAGCTTCTGATACAGTGAGATGCTCAGGGAGGCATACAAAGAGAAATACACACATGCATATGTATATACATATACACAACAGGAGAAGCACATACTTGGTCAGAGAGATACACAAGGCAGAATAAAATATGCAAATAAACAGCAAGATGTAATTGGACAGATCTCATATATTCAGAGCCATTTAGGCACAAATCAGTGAATGCCACGTAACTCCACAAGAATGAAATACATGCTTAACTAGACAGGAAAATTCACACACATTCATTTATTTATTTATTTATTTATTTATTATTTTTAATAGTTTATTGTCAAATTGGTTTCCATATAACACCCAGTGCTCTTCCCTACAAGTGCCCCCCTCCATCACCACCACCTCTTTCCCCCCTCCCTCTCCCCCTTCAATCCTCTGTTCGTTTTCAGTATTCAATAGTCTCTCATGTTTTGCGTCCCTCTCTCTCCCCAACATTTATACATAAAGAAATGCACACACAAATGTAGATGTGACGTCCATACACAGAGAGATAGACACACACAGAAACAAGCAGAGAGACATGGATACCCATAGCTTGAAGACTTGAAAAAGAATAGGACTTTAGTTCTCACTAAAATAATTCAAAAGCTTCCCTGTTTCCCTGGCTCTTAACACTGGGCGGGGGGCCAAGGATTCCTCTTTCCCAGGCCACAGATGGTGCTGCCACCCTTAGATTACTGTGCTATGTTCTTATTGTATTTTTATACTTCTGTTTATTTCATTATGTTCTAGGGAGCATATTTCCCTCACTTTTTGACACTTATGCCCCTTAGATATCTCTTAATAAATTTTACATCATGTTTACCTGACATTCCTTAATTTCCTAGAAGTATGTTCTGAACTACTTTAGGTTGAGCTCCTTGTTTAACCTGAAAATTATTTCTTCCTGCCAGCCTTAGCTTTACTAAGCTCTGGTATGATATTACGTGAGATAGTAAGGTGAGTATTCTTAGTAATATGTGAACCTCAGAGAATCTAAATTATTGTCCATATTAAGCACATTTTAAACAAATACGTTTTGAAATATTTTGAGATAGAGATTATCTCTTGATAAATTTCTAAATACTAATGCAAAGGAATAGAGCTATTTAATATTTCAATGACACATATGTATATTGCTATATATATGTATACATGGGTTTATATATATGATATATGTTTGTGTACCTGTGTATATATGCATATATCTGTCTATATCTATCTAATCTATCTATCATCTAAAGTATTTTTTTAAAAAGCTTTATTTGGGAATCAGCCACTCTGTTTCTTTTGGGGTATTCTCTTCTTAAAGAGAAGGCACCATTAGAGTCACACAAATATTTCTAGCTGATGAGAGTCATAACTAAGTGTGCACACAATGTCAATTTCATACATGTATGTATGTCTTTTTATTTTATTCCTGGTGAGAGTTAAAATAAGAATCAAGATCCCCCAAATAGGAAAAGGGTCTAGATCCCAAGCTTTCTTCAAAGTGTGTTCCATAGACCTCATTCATCATTCCATTGCTGAACTCTGGACTGAACCCTGATCAATCTCAAAGGAAAAGGGAGTAGGAGTCGTCATTTTTAATAAGATCCCTGGGTATTTTTTATGTACACTCATATAGGAGAAGCACTGTCTAGAGAACTGAATTTTATTGATTTTCCTACAGGGATTAATCTGAAAGATATATCCAAATAGAGAGTCATGTGAGGGAAATATTCCACCTGTGAATTTTGTACAATGTAATTGTCCTGAATATTTCTATCTATTCAGTTTTTTTCTTTCCTTTTGTTCTTAATGCAGAATGATTTTGGTCTTTTTTGTACCTGTTCTCTTATGAGTTTTCTCATTGTCCTTCTGCTTAAAAATAAATGTCTACAATAATTAACCTGACTGAAGAAGAAAATTTCTACTCCGTTTCAGCAAACTAGTGTTGAAAATCATTCATTCTCAGTGAAAAGTTATCTTTAGGTGAATCATAAAGGATAAATGAACCCTAATTATAAACAATTAAAATATTAGATACTATTTCTTAACATGAACCAGAAGAGTTGAGTTTACTACTAAATAAATACATCCGTATTCAAAGGAAAAAAATACATAGGAATGGTAACGTTGAAAACACATAATGGGGTGGCTCTTCTCTTATAAGAGATATTAATTTATCCAAATAATTCACCACATGGTGCCAACACTCAGACTTTCTTAGTGTATTTCAAATTTATGAACATTGATTCATGTGCAAATTTCTGAAACACATCTCTTGCCTAAAGTCAATTGCATATTTTTATTGCTTTAAATTTTAATACAGCTATTTCTAGATTTTTATATTAAAATAAAATTCTGTGATATTCAAGAAGTGGCTATTTACCTAAATATGAAATATTTTAAAAAATCAAATGTGATCTCTATATATTTGGAAAAACTGCCTTCATTGTAAAAATACTAGGGACTAATTTCAAAAGCTTTTATATTGATTCAAGTAAACATATTTTCTTCAAAGGCAATCTTGACTGCCAATAGCAAAATATTAGTATTAGATATGTTATCTTTGATAAATGTTATTATTCTGAACTATCTTACAAAAAGTAGCTTGATTTGAAGCATTTTAATAGCTTAAAGGAAGAAGGAAAAGGCAGCGAAGGAGAAATCAATAAAACATGGAGCCCCTTATCCATATTGATTCTTGTAATCTAGCAACCATTAAATACTTAAGAGATAAACCCCTCTTAAGATGGAATGCTTATATTTTGAAGATCAAATACCTTAATTTTGCTCATGGGTTTCTCAAAACACAATCATGCACAAGACAGCTTTCGGCGGCCATGTTTCCTACTGCAGATGTTCTTACACTGAACATCCTAAATGCACATCGTGAATGGAGTCTCCCTCAGGCAATTACTTCTTGCAGTGCTGGTGTACATAACCACATTTAAACAGTACTAAATCTAGAACATCAAGGTTGGTAAATAATAGAATTAGAAAAAATATTTTAATATTCATATAACTTAAAAGTATAATTTCATCCAGAATATCATTTTTCTTTCCTTAAAAATTTTTGGTGTTTCGACTGGATAAGATATTAGAAATGCTAGCTTGTCTCAAACTGTAGACCCTCTCCTTAACGACTGTTATTACAATGGAAATAGAGAACTGCTATGGCGTTTTTGCTTTTAAATTTTCTGCACTTTTTTTCTACAAATTCAGACCTGATATTGTGCAAAAAAAAAAAAGAAAGTCCTTTTAAAATTCTCATTGGCTGGTAATCAATTTCAAATCTATAATGATTAAATATTAAACACATTATTAATGATATTCAGAGTCTTCACTTTTGAAAAGACACCAGAAAATACCCATTTTTTTCTCCTGTAAAATGTCAATTAATCTAGTTTTCAAAATGTTGCATTTACTGTGTTTTAATAAGAATTTTTAATATGTATTGTGTCCTTAAAATATGCCAGACACTATGTTAAGAGCTACACATATATTACCACTTTTAGTCTCAGAAACAATGCTATGAACTTGGTGTTATTTCTACTCAACTTACAGTTGGATAAATTGAGGTGTAGAGTTGTCAAATCACTTTCGAGAAGTTTGACAGTGGGTAGGATGATAGAAGCAGAATGTAACATCAGAAAATCTGATTCCAGAACCTGTGGTTTTGATAGACACAGAGGGAAGCAAGAGGATTTTAATTAAAAAATATATATATACATGTATATATGGACCTTTTTCTTTAAGATAAGATAGATATTCTTCTTTTGAATACATGACGCAGCCAGTCCTTTGTGTCAGTCATGACCTGTGTAATAAGCGGTCCCCAGTATTTCTACTTGTTTAGTGCCAATAATATAAAGCTTTCATATCACATATGAAAAGCTTTTTGCCATGTGTTCACAAACACATGATTTGATTTACAATAATTTCATGAAGTAACTAGAAGATACTGTCTTCCATTTTACAGCTAAAGGAAGGCTCAGAGATACGAAGTGACTTGAACAATATCATATAGCTTATCATCTAGTTATGTGGCAGTGTTCAAACTAGAACCCGGGCCATTTACTAATTTGGACTCTTTTACCAAAGAACTTGGCAATTACTGTTCTAAAATGAGGTAGCTTCTGCTGCTGGGGCCTCTGGTTCCTGTGGGGAGATTGCCTCACAGCTTCACCATCTGGGCCCTAGTGTGTCTGGGGTCCACACCCCTGGGACTGAGTAACAAAGTCAGGTTCAACTTTAATGTGCTCTATTTGAATAAACACTTCTTTCCTTTTTCTAGAATGTCTTGTGCCCATGAAGTGAATTCCATCCTGCCTACCCAGTGTTTCTGTTAAGAACAAGACATTCATAAGACTTAGTCCTTCTGCAGAACATAGTACTCACCTGTCGTTTTATTTTATTTTATTTATTTTATTCTGTATACACAACCTTGCTTTCTTCCCCCTCAGACCACAGAAGAGTTACCCAGCACATCTTGTTTTGCACTTCCCGACATTTGTAATTGGTTCATTTCTTTTTCTCTTCATCATTTCAGTGAACCTAATGTCATGTAGTAAGTAAGCAGCAAAGTTTACTCTTGAGTAGTTAGAGATCCAAATACATATATATTATGAATAGATATCATTAGATACACAGCTACACATAGATACATAACTATTTCTGTGTGTGTGTATGTGTGTGTGTGTGTGTGTGTGTGTATGAATATCCCATTGAGACACTCTTAGATTTTAATCAGTATTCTGTTAATCTCCCCAAAAGCAGTTTTGTGACATTGTTATGAAAGCGTTTGGAAACACAGAAGAGTCCTAATGGTGTGAATTCCAGAATAATACAGAACTTGTCCCATATCCTGGCATCCCTACTTATTAGATAGACAATATTAGACAAGTACATAATTTTTCTAAACCCCAAATTCCCCTCCCAGTCTACCCACAGATGGAATAATAATAATCTTGGGGCTTAGAATAGTTGTGAGAAGCCAATAAGATAATTCTGGTGGAGTAGTTAACATAGCATCAGGTTTTTTGAACAGTTCATTAATTTCTATTAAATGAAGAAAATCATTACCCATCTCATAAAAATAGCGAATACTTTGCTTCACCAGTTGCACTGTATCAAATAAGCAATTTGGTATATCGACTAATTTAATTTTTACAGCAACTCTATAAGTAGGTATCATTATTAATTATACTTACTTTATGAATGAGGACATGAAAGTTCCCCTGGGTTGCTCAGTCAGTTGAGCAACCAACTTCAACTCAGGTCATGATCTGGTGGTTTGTGGGTTTGAGCCCTGTGTCTGGCTCTGTACCTACAGGTTGGAGCCTGGAGCCTGCTTCAGATTCTGTATCTCCCTATCTCTCTGCCCCTCCCCCACTCATGCTTTGTCTCTCTCTGTCTCTCAAAAATAAATAAACATTAAAAAAATAAGAAATGACAGAAATTAAGATCACAGAGCTTATGGTAACTACAGATAGGATTTGAAACAGGATAGTTTTAGAAACTGCAATTTTAACTATTTTGTCATATTCTTTGGCATGACCTTATAATTAAAAATATATGGAAATCCATTAAATGTTAGACATGTAAAAGTAGATGCTTAACTTTTGACTCATTCAGGAAATTTCTTTTTACCACACTGTCATCGTCAAAATCTGGAGCTATGTGTAACTTGCAGGAAAACTGCTCTTGGATGAGGAGGTACTTTAAAATAATCTTCCTAAGGAGCCTGGGTGACTCAGTCGGTTAGGCGTCCGACTTTAGCTCGGGTCATGATCTCAGGGTTCGTGGGTTCGAGCCCCGCATTGTGCTCTGTGCTGACAGCTTGGAGCCTGAACCGTGCTTCGGATTCTGTCTGTCTGGCTGGCTGGCTTGCTGTCTCTCGTGCGCGCGCTCTTGCTCTCGCTCTCTCTCTCTGCCCCTCCCCTGCTCGTGCTCTGTCTCTCTCTCTCTCTCAAAAATAAATAAACATTAAAAAAAAAAAAGAGTCTCTTATGTTTAAACAAAAATAATCTCCTGGAGGTAATTGGTGGAAAATAATGCTTATTTATTTTTTAAAATAATCTTTATATAGTTAACTATTGCTGCACAACTTCTAGGATAGTGCTCAGTAGACTCCATTAAGCTTACCTTCTCTTACCTTCTGAGGAATATTCTGACAAATTTGTGTCAGTATTTTCAAGATGAGTGTGAGATGCCATAATTATTTTTTTGCCAGTACATTCTGTTGATAGATTATTTGGGGGAGAATGATGAAATATTAGACTCTAATTGAATGTTTCTACATTAAGCAATGGAAGACTGGGTCAAATATGTAAGTTCTGTGGAAATAGTTGTCATATGTATACATAAGACATTAGTACATATTAAATACAATTTAATCTCACATGAAGACTATTCAGTGATAATTATCATTATTATTATTGTAGTATCTTTGTAGATAGGTACAGTACTAGGTTTTTCATATCCATGATCTTGAATCCTTATGATAGTCCTGTTAGGTGGACATTATCCAAGTTTACATTTAAAGAAACTGAATAATACAGGGGTTAAGAAAGTTACAAAAGTCACATAGCTAGTAGATAGCTGAGTGGGAACAATCTAATTCTAAAGTCTTTTTTCTTTAGCATGTATTATACTGGGAGGCACATGTGTGAGTGTAAGGGTGGATGTGTGTGTGCGTACATATGCATATGTGTTAAACACTTGTTGTGAGGCAATAAAAGAAACATGGAGGGCAAACAAAAATGTAACTGTACTTCTCTGTATTAATTAGTAGACACTTTGAATTATAGTATAACAATATTGAGGATGGGGTGGCACTGTGTTCCTATGACCCTATGGAGTTGAAAAAAATGTCCAAGTTTATACTGCTAGCACATGAAAAAACCACTATCCAAACCTATATGTGTATAATATGCTATAATTTATATTAATTTCTAATTAATTTATAAATTATTTTATAAACTATAAGTATGTTATATTATTATTATTCTTTCTATCTATCTGTCTATCTATCTATCTAATGTTTCCAAACCCATTAGAACACGATATCACATAGGACTTTTTTTTAATATTTAGTTATTTTTGAGAGAGAGGGAGAGAACACAAGCATGGGAGGGGTGGGGCTCAAAATCACAAACTACGAGATCATAACTTGAGCTGAAGTTGGACACTTAACCAGCTGAGCCACCAGACCTCCCTCAAGTAGTATTAATATATATTTTAGGAAATATATTAGAGTCACAGGCTACTGGATTTGAAAATGTCTTTAAAATTAATCCAGAGGGAATATGAAAATACTAAAATTGCCTAGTTAGAAGGCATATCAGCCTATAAGCACTGTAGGTGGGTGCTGGGAGCCCCTGCTATACCAAACATTAACCCTTTACTTTCTTTGTGCTACAGTAAGGGTATCTGAGGAACGGTTAGAGTTAAAGTGTCTTAGACACTAGGCTAGAGGGATTTCAAGAGTTCTGGACAGTAGTCATTTAGCCTCCTCAGAGCATTTCATTATTTCATCGACCTATGGGGCCATACATTCCCCTTAGCTATTGTTTTTCTTCTAAGTCAGTTGATTATTTTTTTCTATACTTCAATCATTATACACATCACTCAATTTAATAATACCGGGAATTTGTTCCTCTTAACTGATTTTACGTATTAGGTTTAAACTCTAGGATCTTTGTCCTTCCAAATCTGTTGGTTTGTTTTAAAAATTTTTGTTTTAGAGGGATTTCTATAAATATTTATTTTTATTTAAAGTTTAACTTTAATGACATCTAAATAAAATGTTGGTTAGAGAAGTACTAAAGCCTTTATAGTTATAATAATGGTCGGCCTGTTGATTTGTTGTTTATTTAAAAGGTATCTATGCTACTTCAGATACCTGCACACCCAATTTATTTCTTTTTCTCTGCTTGTTTCTTATTACCATATGGCCCTACTATAAAGAAGCGATAGGAAATCTGAGATCTATACTGGGCTCTGCTTTTAACTAGTTTTGTGCTTGTGCAAATCAGTCAATGCTTTTTGTTTGTTTTTTACAACTTGTTAAATGAGAGAGTTTGATAGTCCGTAGTGTCCTTTCCAGCTTTAGCATTCTAATTACTGGATTGACAAGTGTTTTTTTTTTTAATAATAAAAATTGTAAGCTTATCATTTATTGTATCATGCAAGAGAGAACACAGGATTGTGTCCCCAAAAGACTCCTGATTGCATGGTAAGAGTGTGTAATGAGATGCATGAAGTGGAAAGACTGAAAGTTTCAGTGAGGACAAGAAATGCATAGCCAAGAGGGACATGTGTGAGACCAGAACTGTCAAGAAGTCATTTCAGGGGAACACACACTCAATGTTAGTCTAACTCTTTTGGAACTTTAACAGTAGAGGTCTTGTCTTTATTGACTTATTTACCAGTGAGGGACATCAGAAAATAGAATCTTGGGGTGCCTGGGTGGCTCAGTCAGTTAAGTGTCTAACTTGGGCTCAGGTCATGATCTCGTGGCTCATGGGATCAAGCCCTGTGTCAGGCTCTGTGATGACAGCTTGGAGCCTGGAGGCTGCTTCAGATCCTGTGTCTCTCTCTCTCTCTCTGCCCTTCCCTCTCTCAAGCTCTGTCTCTGTCTCTCAAAAATAAATAAACAGTAAAAAATTAAAAGAAAAAAATAAGGCCTTAAAAATTACTAGGTCAACTGGGTGTTGGATGTAAGTGATGAATCCTGAGAATCTACTCTCAAAGCCAAGAGCACACTGTATACACTTTATGTTAGGTAACCTGACAATAAATTATATTTAAAAAAAAAGAGGAAGAGAAGAGGAGACGTGAAGGAAGAAGAGAGGGAGAGAGGGAAGGATGAGCGATACTACTAGTAAATATATGAAATACATATATAAATATGTAATATATTACATATATTCTGTACATATAATATAAACAAATTATATGTATATTAGAGGAGAGTCCCTAGGCTCACCATTCTATATTGTGATTGATTAGAACTTTAAGGAATCAACTCTATGGAACAAAACACACAAGATGTGAAAGTGAGGTCATTTTTATGCAACAACAAGACTCACAGTGGAAAGAAGATGTATTCTCGGTTTTTTTTCTCACATATTTATTTCTGTGTGTGTGTATGAGAGAGCATTTAAGCTGTACTCTGGTAGCAAATTTCAATTATACAATATAGTGTTATCAACTATGGTAACTATGTTATACATTTCAGACCTTATCTATTTTATTAACTGAATGTTTCACCCACTCCCCATTTCACCCACTCCCCAGCTCCTGACAATCATTTTTCTACTATTTCCATGAATTTAATTTTTATTTTCTTATTTTTAACTCTTTTTAGATTTCACATATAAGTGATACCATTCAGTATTTGTCTTTTTCTGTCTA
Organism: Suricata suricatta; assembly: GCF_006229205.1. Classification (NCBI taxonomy): domain Eukaryota; kingdom Metazoa; phylum Chordata; class Mammalia; order Carnivora; family Herpestidae; genus Suricata; species Suricata suricatta. The sequence continues at coordinate 91,425,386 of NC_043704.1, read as the reverse complement.
GCTTATTTCCCTTAGCATAATGCCCTCCAGGTATATCCCTGTTATTAAAAATTAAAGAACTTTAAGTCTGAATAATATTCCTTTGTGTATATATACTTCACATTTTCTTTATCCATTCAACTATCCATGGACTCTTAGGTTGTTTCTAGACTTGGCTATTGTGAACAATGCTGCTGTGAACATTGCGGGGGAAGGGAAGGAGGTTCAGATATCTCTTAGAGATAATGATTTCATTTCCTCTGGTTATATAGCCAAAGTGAGATTGCTAAATCTATGGTAGTTCAATTTTTAGCTTCTTGAGGAATGCCCATACTGTTTTCCACACCAGTTTACATCCCTGTGAACAATGTACAAGGGTTTCCTTTACTCCATGTTCTTGCCAGCATTTGTTATTTCTTACCTTTTGATAACAGACATTCTAACAGAGGTGAGCTGATAATCTCATTACGGTTTTGAATTGCACTTCCCTAATGATTATTGATGTTGAGCACCTTTTCATGTACCTGTTGGTCATATGGAGGTCCTTCTTTGAAAAAAAATGTTTATTCAGGTTCTGAAATTTTCAGTTGTGTTGTTTGATGTTTTTTGTGTTTTGTTTGTTTATTTGTTTATTGTGTGTGTTGTCTTAATTTCCTATGGAGTTGTATGAATTTATTGTATATTTTAGGTATTAACTCCTTACTGGGTATGTGGTTTGAAAATGTTTCCTCCTGTTCCATAGGTTGCCTTTTCATTTTGTTGCTGGTATCTGGAGTGTGAAGAAGGTTTTCAGTTTAACGTAGTTCCCTGATTTATTTTTGTTTTTGTTGCCTTTGCTTTTGGTATCAAAGCCAAAAAACATTATTGCCAACGTCAACGTCAAGGAGCTCACTTGTTACTAGTTTTTTTTCTAGGAATTTTATGATTACATGCCTTACAGTCAAATCTTTTGATTTTATTTTGAGATTATTTTGTGTATGGTATAAGACAGGGGTCTAGTCTATATGGGCTGCTCAGTTTTCTTAGCACCATTTATTGAGGAGACTATCCTTTCCCAATTTTATATTCTTGTTTTTGTTGTTGTTGTTGTTGTTGACAATTAACTGACCATATGCTTAAATATATTTCTGGGGTCTCTTTTGTTCATTGATTGATGTGTCTGCTTTTTATACCGATACCTTACTGATTTGATTACTATAGCTTTGTAATACAGTTCAAAATCAGGAAGTGAGATGCCTCCAGCTTTATTGTTTTCTCTCAGTATTGCTTAGGCTATCTGGGGTGTTATGTAGCTTCAGACAAATTTTAGGATTGTTGACTCTATTCTGTGAAGAACATCATTGGAATTTTGAGGGAGATTGTGTTGCATCTGTAGATCACTTTGAATAGTACAGACATTTTAACATTATTATTCTTTCAATTCATGAACATGGAATATCTTTCTACCTATTGTATCCTCTTCAGTTTCCTTCATCAGTGTCTTATAGTTTTCAGTGTATAGATTTTCACCTTCTTAGTTAAATTTATTCCTAAATATTTTAACCTTTTTGATGTTATTGTGAATGAGGTTTTTTTCTTAGTTTTTCTTTTTGATATTTGTCATAAAAACACAATTGATTTTTGTATATTGATTTTTTTTCTCCTGCAACTTTACTGAAATTGTTTATTAGTTCTAATAGTACTTAGGTGGAGTCTTTAGGACTATCTGCATATTAAAATCAACTCCAAATAGAGGCGATTTTACTTCTTCCTTACCAATTTGGATACATCTTATTTCTTTTTCTTGCCTAATAGTTTTGAATAAGACTTCTAGTTATGTTGAATAAAAGTGGTGAGAAAGGGCATCATTGTCTTGTTCCTGATCTTGGAGGAAAAGCTTTCAGCATTTTACCATTAGATATGATGTTAGCTATACTCTTATTATATATGGCCTTTACTATATGTTGATATACATTTCCTCTTTATACAATTTGTTCAGTTTTTATCATGAAAAGATGCATTTTGTCACATGCTGTTTCTGCATCTATTGAGATGATCATATGATTTTTTAGCCTTCATTTTGTTAACATGGTACGCCTTGTTAGTTGATTTGCTAATGTTGAACCATCCTTGCATCCCACTCCACCATGATATATGAGCCTTTTTAATGTATTGTTGAATCTGGTTTGCTAATATTTTGTTGAGCATTTTTGCATCTGTGTTCATCAGCGATATTGGCCTGTAATTTTCTTTTCTTATAATGTGCTCATCTGGCTTTGCTATCAAGGTAATGCTGGTCATATAAAATGAATTTGTAAGTATTCCATCCTCTTCAGTTTGGGAGAAGAGTTTAAGGAAGACTGGTATTAGTTTTTTTTTAAATATTTGGCAGAATTCAGAAAAGATATATTTTGGAAAGCAGTAGAATGAAGAGATAAAATCTGGAAAGAATAAAGAGAGTCTTAAGGCTTATTCTGGAGCATTTAGTCTAAAATAATAAGAAAGAACAAGATAGTAAAAACTTTTAAACAAGTAGTGAAACAAGAAGAGTGGTGTTTAATGAACAGTAATCTTAACTGCATTTAAAAAAATAAACTGACTTGTTTCCATTTTGAATAAATAAATCTTTTTGCTCATGAATTTCTAAAACATCAAAATGAGTGTTAAACTATATTTAGTTTTCATCTGTCTTGTTATAGCTATTTTAAAATTCACAGTACAAGTTTTTTGTATATGCTTTTGAGTTCCTGTTCCCTTGGAATGCTTGCAATTTTAGTCTTAGAAGGAGTTGAATGTGTATACATTTTAGCTGATGGTGATTAAATCTTTTTCTCTTTGGGTTTGCCACTATTATTATCTACAACTTTAAAAACCTGTGGTATACAAAATGGCTTGGGAGACCGTCTAGAGTCTAGATGACTGTGGGAACAACTATGAGACTATTACAAGAATTCAGGCGCCTGATAATGATGGCTACAGACAAAGCCAATAATAGAGAGCTTTGGGAGAGTGTGATAAGAGTTAAGTCTCTATTGGAAAACTGATGAAATCTGGCTAAGACCAGAGGAAGAAAGAGGAAATAGTTAATGACTATCTCCAGACTTAAAGTTTGGAAGCAGAGGGAAATGATAAGTCTGAAAGCAAAACCTGTAAAACTGGCCTTGAGGTGGATCTGGTAGGTATTCCTATTGGAGTGAGCAGGGTTTGAGATATCCAAGTAGATATCACTTACAGAATATCTGTCTTTGTATGAATATTAGAATAGTTAGCATATACTAATTCTCATTATGTTAACTCTTAGAGAACATAAATTTAACTTTAAATACATATTTAATAGAAAACTTTACAAATATTCATAGAAGCTCCTGGGTGGCTCAGTCAGTTAAGGATCCAACTTCGGGTCAGGTCATGATCTCACTCTTTGTGAGTTCAGGTCCAGCTACCCAAGCAGACCCCGGTTGGGATCCTTTCTCTCCCTCTTGCTCTGTCCTTGCCCACACTGTTTCTCTCTCAAAATAAATAAACTAAAATATATGCTTATATATTTTAGATGTGCTGGAGTCTTAGATTTTCCTATTTGGTGATATTCATTCTATCCTCAAAAAAAAATGAGAGAAGAATTATAGATCCCTTTTCCATCATCTGATTTCTTCTAATGAACTATTTTCATCTGGTAAGAACATAATGTAGAGTCTATGTGAGACATTCTCTGCCATAGTCTTTGGAATGACTTGGCCTCTTTCTGATTTTCTGTTTAAGATTCAGATAGGGCAGAATTTATCGGTGTCTGCTTAAATGCTTGAAATGACTTCCTGTTGCATTCAGGGTTAAGACAAAAATCCTCAGGCTCGAGGAGCTAGGTCTTTATCCTCATCTCCCACGCCTCTCTGTTCACCTTTGCCAGTGACACTGACCTCCAGGCCTCCTCTCGCTTTAGGGACTTTCTGGCTGGAATCTTCTTTCCACCCTTCCTACCCATCCCCAGCCTCTTTGCCTCCTTCTTAGTGAGCTAGCCTTTAGTCCTCTGGCCACATTGCTCTTACTCCGTGAAGACATCCTGGGCTCAGCTAGGTTGCCTAATACAACCTCTCATGACACTAAGACATTCTTTTCCTTAACACAGTCTGCGAGTATATGTTTATGTGTGTGCTTCTTTGATTAAGGTCTGTTTCTCTGACCAAAGTAATTTTCATGAGGGCTAAGGTTTTGCCTGTTTTGCTCACCATGTTTCCTGATGGCCTAGTGTAGTATATATTTGGAAAGCCTGGATGACTAAGTACTGGCAGCCATGCCAAGGAGTTTGGGCTATTGATGCCATCCCAATCCTCAAACCTCGCTCAGAGAGCTTTGGACATCTGTGGCACCAGGGTTCTCACTATATCTAGGTATATCTCTGGATAATGTGTGGAAAACCAGGGCAGCAGAGAGTACGTCTTCACAGAGTACTACTAGATTTTTGCAACATACAGCCACATTGCTCCAGAGAAGGGAGCATTATTCTGACATTCTTCATGCTATAAAATACTGCGTGTGCACTTGTTAAAAATCAAACAAACATAATGTAAAAATAAATAATAAGTTTGTGCAAATTTGGTTATGCTCAGATTAAGAGTTAGCCTAGTTAAATTATTTTTTATCTACTTTAAAAAAATTTCCTCACATCTGGTCACTTTTATTCTGGACAAGATTTCTTCTGACTTCAAAGTATTGTAATAAAGGTAGTTTTATGAAAAAACAACTTATTTTTCTTATAAACATGAATGAGTTCTTCTCAGCGTACTGGATCCAAGATTTCCTTTTCTCTTTTTCCTGGCCTTAACATCAAATTTTCTTGTCCCCAAAAGTCATGGTTTAAGCTGAGCTGTGTCTCTGAAGAACTGTCTGAAGAAATGTGGTTTTTGTTCATGTAGGTGTTTTCTCCTAATACAAAAATAAAACACAGACCATGTCTGCTACTTTTATAACCGTGTAACCTGGTCCTTTCCATAGCATACTTGTACCACTAGTCAAAACAGGCAGCTTTCCTAAAAGTTAGTCAAGCATCATACATGGCATAGTAGCACCACAAAAATTTGCACAGGTATGGATTCTTTAAAAACTATAAATTCCCCCAAAGTTTGCTTCTAATATCTTATCACAGCAGTTTGCATTATATTTTTATTTTATCATAATGCATATTCAAGACATTGCACAAGAATGCAGTATTTTAATTGAAAAATTAAGAAAAAATAATTTTAGCTGTGATTTCTTTATGTATTCATATAATTGATAGTTTAAGAAGTATAATAACCTTTAGTTAATAAATACAGTTTTATCAAATAAATGAAACTTATTCCAAATCAATCAATTTCATTCATTTCTGTATCCTCAATAGTTATGTATCATAGTTACCTAAAATCCACTAAGTTTCAATAGGTAAAATGTACTACCTTTGCAAGGACACCAACTATTGTGATCTTCGATTTCTTTAAGTCATTGTATTTTAATGTTTATCAATATAGAAAAATTCAAATACAGTATACTGGTCTTTTTATTTATAATGTACTGAATGCTGACATTGTATTCCATACAGAGAAGATATAATTAGATTTTTACATCTTTGATTTGGTTTTATAAAGACTAAGAACATTCCTGAAAAGATTTAAACTGCTTCCAATTGTCCCAGAATAAGTGGCAACATTTTTTAAATCTTTTCTTTTTCTTCCCTTCCCTCCCCTCCCCTCCCCTCCCCCCCCCTCCCCTTCCCTTCCCTTCCCTTCCCTTCCCTTCCCTTCCCTTCCCTTCCCTTTTCCTTTCCTTTCCTTTCCTTTTTCTTTCCTTTCCTTTCCTTTTTCTTTCCTTTCCTTTCCTTTCCTTTTTGCAAGCACAAAGCAGTTTAAGAAAGTACACTATTTGTGGGAGAGGAGACAGGTTCCTGGAAGTGGACCAGGTCCTAGGTTGTTTTCGGATTGGGTATTTGTTGCTTCTCTCCTGGCTGGGAGGAGCCATGACTTGTAGTGAAGTGGTCTCTAATAGAGGCTGCTTCCAATAATTTGGGGAATCTCTCCCATAGGTTGGGAGACGGAGATTTGAACCCTACAAGGTTTGCAGTGAAGCAGTAAAGGAACCTTTCTCCACAGGGACAGCTGTGTCTGCAATGCAAATATATTCTTTTTTTAAAAATTTTTAAAGTTTATGTATCTTTGAGACAGAGAGAAAAACAGCATAAACAGGGAAAGGGCAGAGAGAGAGACACACACACACAGAATTCAAAGGCTCCAGGATCTGAGCTGTCAGCACAGAGCTCCATGCAGGCTTCAATTCAGGAACCATGGGATCAAGACCTGGGCAGAAGTCCTAACTCAACTGCTCAGCAGACTGACCCACCAGGTGCGCCTACAATGCAAATATATCCTAATGAGTCTAGGAGTTAGCCTGGGACAGAGGTGGAGGAGGACAGCTTGTGTTCTGCTGTGGGTCTATCAGCCCCAAGATCTTGGAGGTCACCAGGTCAGAATGTTGTGGCCCTGGGCTTTTAACGTGTAGCTTATTTATCACCATCCCTACCTCCAGCTCCTGTCTCTATTATCCCCACCTCAAGGACTTGGGACTCTGCCTCCAGATATTCCTTCTACTGTATATACCTAGTTGCTACCTAACATGTCTTTTTAATGGTGGCTATTCTAAAAGGTATGAGGTGATATCTCAGTTTGATTTTGATTTACATTTCCCTGATGATTAGTAATCTTTTTTATGTATAGATTGGCTATTTGTATGTCTTATTTAGAAAAAAAAAGTATTTTTTCAAGCCCTCTGCCCATTTTCAATCAGATTATTGTTTTGTGTGTGTGTGAGCCTTGAGTTAAAGAAGTTCCTTATATAGTTTGGACATTAACTTCTTATCGATATGTAAGTTTCAAATAAATTGCAACATTCTTAAATTTTCTCATTCTGTGGAAATAGCCTTAGGAATTCCATGGAGTCAGTTTACCTCAGTCTGTTGGGGAAAGAATAGAGCAAGGTCATTAGCCAGGGCTCTCCATCTATCACAGTTGTATTCACAGGAGCCTGGAGCTCTAAATAATCCTAAAAATTTCAAAGACTCCTTCTCTTAAGAAGGACACATTTCTCATAGCCAGCTTTCTAAGTCAGGAGCTAATAATACCCTCAACCTGCTTGCCTTTTGCAGATATGTGTGACACAAAGTACAGATAATTTCTGCTGAATTGAACCCATAATGAAGGAATTTATAATCAGTTCTCATGTATTTGAGACCTAAAGTATGTTAGCCCTTCATCAAAGAGAATGATAAAAAGCAGCATTAATATGGGTGGATAGTAATTATTTCAGAGCCTCATAATTATTCTCCAGTTAACTACAGAGAAATGCTGATATTTTTATTCCTTTTTTTTTTTTAAATAAAAGGCACTATGGTAAAATCCTAAAATGTAGGTCTGTATCATAAGTCCTTTGTAAAGGCCAGTTCTTTGAAATTCTGCTTATACCAAAGGCAAAGGAACTGTTTTGGATTTAAATGAGTTGAAAGTTCATGGTTAGGAGTTCCCTTTACCTTCCTAGTCCTGTTGTTTCACCACTGAGTCTATTTACTGCCTATAGGAGATATAAAATATAGTAATTACTCTCACTCCCTTTCAAAATGACACAAGGTCCACTTTCCTATTAACTCTAATGAGAGTTATGTGTGCATTCCTCAAGGAGGACAGATCCTATAGAGTTTCAAGGTAAAATAAATCACTTCTTCAGGCTTTAGAGGACTCATTCACTTTCTGTTTTGGTGCTTTAAGATACCCATTTAACCAACTGGTTTTGAAAATGCACTGTTTGTAGTTTAAAAGAAGTATAAGCTGTGCTTGGAATGTTGTTAATGATTGCTATCTGTTTTTGTTGAAGGATAAATGTTTTAACCTTTGAGGAGATCATGTTGATCAATTTATAGGAATATGTAGCCTCTAAAATGTAGTTGCCTAATTTTCTTAAGATTATTAATGGCAATTACCTCTTTATTTTCTTTCAATTAAAAAAAATTAACATCAGTGATTATACTAGATTATGTAAGTTTAGAGTAAAGAAAAAATGATCCAGTGTTGCTGATATCTCAAAGGCAGGGAGCTCAAGGCAACAGAGTGTTTTCCTTCTAGCCTGAGAATAAGGAATCTTGAGATTGGATAGGAATCTGTTTCTGTAATCCATAAGCATATGTTTACTAGAGGCTTTCTCAGAGAAACCAAGGTTGGGTTTTTTAATTTGCATTCCTGGACCCTCACAGATATTTGTTCTCTGTGGCTGTAGGCATATGAGATAAAGGAATTCTATTTTTTGTTTTCTTTTTAGAATATTCTTGCCCTGGTATCAGCCCTCTTCTTCCCGGGGAGCCTTTAAAAAATAAGATGTGTAAACAATTATTGATGTTAAGAAAACCCAGTTATGGTGGAATTATGAAATTACTGCTACAACCCATAGTGTGGTAACAATTTAATATCCTATGATAATAAGTTTTTATTTCAGTAAGTAAAATTCTTTAGTTGGGAGAACTTGATATAATCTTTTTCTAAAATAATGATGTCACCATCTATTTATGATGCTGAAGCAATATCTATATCTGTTTTTTTGGTCTTCAGTTTTACTACAGGAAAAGATGTTCTACACAGTCCATGTATGTGATCATTATCCCACGTCAGTAAAGAGGCATGCAACTTCCTGAGTAGGGAAGGTTGATAACAAATAATGAAATAAAAAAGGTGGTTCAACCATTTCATCCATGAAAAAGTCATCTCCTTGTGTATTCAGTATTATTTCCATTGATTCCCTACTTTTGTGTACCCAGAGTCAGTTAGCAACTGAGAACTATGTCCCCCATGCAAACGAGATCACATTTTAATGAAAATTCTTTTACTATTGCATCTTACACAGACCTAAGAACCAGCAATTTTGTGTATGTGCAAAGTATGTAAAACTATTGGCTGTAGAAGCTGAATGATTTCCTGAAGAAGTCATGTAAATTGCCTTGGGTACCTTAGGACAGAAAATAAAGACACTTTGCCTGAATTGTCCAAAAGAAGCCTGAACAAAATGAAGAAAGTGACTTAATTTAATTTGGATGGGTTTTACATGTGTATCCAAATGTTAGTAAATTGACTAGTCAGCAAAAAAAAAAAAAAAAAAAAATTGAGCTCATATTAGTCGTTTTTTAACAGAGCCAAGAATTAAGCAAATTAAGTAATTTGGCAAATATTGGAAAGTAGATAGTGGTTTTGGTAGCAATAAATAATGACCACTACACTTAATCTGTGTTGTTAACCAGTTAATAAAATTATAACTTCTATATAGCATCTTTGAAAATAGAAATGCAACAAATCATAATTGTTGAAATCTATTCATTTACTACTAAAGGTAGTTAAAGAAAAATAAAAAGTTTGAAAACATAATTTTATAAGCCTAATATTTTGCGTGATGTTTTAAAATTGGGAATATTTCAAATAGAGTCTTTGAGATAGCAGTTTTTAAATTTAAATAAAAAAATATCTATTTTTTTTAGAAACATAACAACAATGTTGCATGGGCCACCAATAACATTGAGGGTATTTTTTTCCACTAAACAGGGTCAGATTAAAGAAATGTAGATTTCTGTGAACTTACAGCTGAGTATCAATTAACATAGACTTGTTTTCATCTAGGTTTTCTCTTAATGGAATGGTTGCTTGGAAGAGTGACTATAAAAGTATATCACTTAATCTATTGTGTACAGCTCCTCCGTCTCTTTTGGAATGATGTTGAAACTATGACCTTATAATTGGGTAGTCAATGGGTCCCTTCAGTTACATCATCAATTTCTTCATTTCCAGTTTTGGATATTTGCCAGTTAGTACTATTTTTCAAGGATGTTTCTCTGAGCTGATGAAACATAACTGGATTATTTCTCTGTGGTTTTTTTTTTTCTTCCATTTTCTGGGATGGTGTTTTTCATTCTTTGAGGGTTGTGATAATAGGTATAGTTTGAATTATAAACATAATGCACAGTAATCACTGAAAAGACTCAGAAATCTTTCTCCAAATGCTTAACAATTTTTCCCTATGAAGTGTGCTTAGAGTTAATGCCTGCTTCTTTTCTATTTATATTATTGAAATCAATATATAACTTTCAGTCTTTTTTTCCCCTTCCGTTTTCTATGACTCTTATTTTTTGCATGACAAAATTCTCTCTTGCTTACTGCTGTGTTTGGCTGTCTTTTAACTTGAGTGTCCTGTGTTTGTAATGATTGCTTTTTGCATGAGGATTATGAAATGTCGTACAAATTAAATGGTTGTGGAAACAAAAAGAAATGTGGGGCTTCACTTGCTTTTTTGTTGCACTGAGTATGTCAATAATGTGACACTTAAAATTACTTTCAAATGGCCTTTCACTTCCCCTTTGGTGTGCTCTTTTATTTTAGCAAATTAGTATTGTTAAGTATAGTAAAACATTTATTAAACATTCACAGGATTTTAATGCAATTACTATCCTAAAACATGATTCCATTATAAATAACTATACTGGACATGAAATTGCACAAGGGCATAATTCTGTTATATTACTAAATTGCTTATGAAATATAAGCCCTGACTCTGTAACTTCCTTAATAACTAAACACTGACTTCTAATGATGGTAGCTTTGCTCTACAGAGTGATGCGATTATCTGTTCATATTTTTGTGCAGGTTGCAAATGTCTTAAATCCACAGGTAATATTTAATTTAAACAGATGGGGAAATATTTGTTTAATGACAAGTAATTTTAAAAAGTCACAGTTTGGGAAAAATGTATGATATAAAAATGTGTAAAATCCAAGTGTTAACGCTCTTACCAAAAAAAAGGAGAAAAAAAATACTGTAAAAAATGTTCATATCTCTGCTTTCCCTAATGTTATTATATTGTCCCAAATTAAAGATGAGTTTGGCCTACTTTCTTTATTGCTGTCACCAATTCAAATTAGAAAAGACACTGAATAAATTAAGTTCTTTCAGCTAAAACTGTTTACTTTTTTATATGCAGTAGATATTAAAAAAAATCATTTCCTTTGCTTATGACTTGAGTTTCAAACCATAATGTATTTTTTATGCTGGATATATTCATAAACCAAATCTTCTATAAGATATTTTGGGGAAAGGGATTCTTTTTGTTTTTTGTTTTTTGTTTTTCTTAAACAAAATAGATAATCAACTTTGATTTAACCACTTCCCCACTCTTTTTGGAAATACCCTTGAGAATTTTAGTATTTACATTTATTTTTTTCCCCTCAGTCTTGTTTATTCTTGAATTGTCTTTTTTTTTTTTCCCTCCATTTCTCCGTTCTCAATCCTAGGTCCCCTTACAAAGAAACAGACAGATGATTTAGGTGATAATGACGGTGCTGAAGATGAAGGTATTTTTTTTTCCACCAAATCTATTTGCATGACAAGGGCCTCAATCACTTTTTCCACCCCTTTCTATTTTTTTAATTCTTGTCTTTTTTTGAAGAGTCGTTTATAATTCCCGTTTTTGATGTGTTTTGTCTTCTTGCTTGTTGTTACATATAAATATACATTTTTAATTTTTTTTCAAAATAAATGTTAAGTTTTACATTTTGATGCCAACCATTCAAGTGTTTTAGAAAGAGGGGCATTTTTTTTTGTTATCTTGAACTGACTTTTGATATGTTTCATCCCATGTTTTGAATGAAATTTGTCCATATTCTTTGAACTAACAATCTCTCCCCTGTAGTCTCTTTGTACCCATTTTGCATGTTTTCTAATCTATGTAAATATTTTACCCAATATCAGAATGTATTTCATTTTTACATTTGGTATTTGTTTAAAAAGAACCCCATACCCAATAAAATGAAGGAAAACTAAAAGCTGATATAAAGTGTTTCTTGAGCAATATAATTTAGATGACAAAAGTACTGTTTTCTATTGAATAGCTTAAATATTATGTAAATAAATTATATAGGTAAAGGCATTCCACCTATTTAGATAATTTCTAGATCGACAAATGGAAATCTTCTGATTTTCAAAGAATTGCCAATGGTAAGCAGTAAAATATTTCCTACTTCACTAATATCAGTGTTTTCTCCTTCTAACTTTCTTATGATGTACAATTCTGATATACTTTATAAATGTTAGTACTTGATAGATTGATTTGACATTTCTCATTCTATTGTGTACCTTTACCTGGTGTTAGGTAGAGTGTCCAGAGGGGCTCAATGATATTTTCAGTTCATCTTCATTCTAATTAGGACTTTTTTTTTTTAATGCTACCCAAATTTTGATTCTTAGAGAAGTGACTAGTGTAATCCCAAGCTTAAAAGTAATTCCCAGAACCCTAGAAATTAAATTTCACAAAAATATTAATAATATGGGAGAATGGTTTTTCAAAATAAAGTAAGCCACAAGCAGACCAGCATAAGTACTAGTTCAATGAGTTAAAAACATGAATGAAAGCATCCTTACTAAACAACTTAAATTATTTTCATATATATTTAGTAAACTGCATCACAGTAGAAAATTATAGGTGAAGTACTGAAAGCTTAAAAATAATATTGTGTTTTAATATTTTTATAAAAGTTAAGAAATATTTTGATTGAATGAAATTGATGACCTTTGATTAAAAGTACATTTACTATGAACCCCAACAGTGGATTAAAGATAAAACACAAAGCAGTCATTGATATTTGAAATAAATCATTATAACTGCCCAAGAGTTGTCATTTTGAATGCTAAGTAGCTAAAAATAAACTTATAATGTTAAAATGCAAATTGTGCTTTTTAAAAATGCTGTTGGAAATTGAAATTTTCAAACATTTAAGACATTTGTTGACATTGTTCTCACAGTTAAGAAGACTGCTTCCACATAGGGGCTTTGAGATTTGTTGAGAAAATCCTTAACTCTGAAAATTCTTAACTAAATAATACTTAAATATAAAAGACTTCTTAGTGTGTAGCCTTGCAAACTCCAAATTTTCTGAAAGTACTCCAAGCTTAGTACACATAATTTTCCTATTTAAAAATATTTTGATTGCTGACTTAATGTACTTCTTTTCTTTTGATAAAATAATATTAAGTAAGACATTTATATGTTTCCAAAAATACCTTTGAGGGACCAGAGTGAGCTAAGCCCTGTAAATGTGAATCTATTTTATAGACCTGTTTTGAAGCACATTTAACATTTTTAAGTCGCCACTAAAAATGTACTAAACCCCATTTAAATTGTCAAGTAGTATTCAGGTTAAGTACTGAGCCAGTCAGTCACAAGAGTTATCAAATCAATAAATATTTTAAATGCCCAAAAGTGTAGAATGTAAGAGCAGTCAATTCAAGTTAAGTCTATTCCTGTGTGCTTTCATTTTGGATAATTGTTTTGAAGACAAGAAAGATAAGTCAATTTTTTTAGGATTAAAAAAAAAAACCTTTGTAGAAATGTGTGAGCATCTACTATTGAATTTCTTTTACAATTATTTTTTAGATGTGAGTGTAAATAAAAACCAAGGCCGACTTTCATATTTAATTTGTTTCAAATTCTAAATCAGCATCACTAGCCATAAAGCAAACAAATAAAAACTACTTGATAAATTACTCCTTTTACTTTAGTCAAAAGTCTAGTTACCCATTCTCCATTACTCCTGGATAACCCAAATCTTTTACTAGATTTCTAGGTCCTTATGTCATCCACTGCATTCAGAGGCCACCAAAGGCATTGACTGGAGTGTGCCCCTCATTCACTTAACCTGACGCAAGGCTTCTCAGTGGAGCATTATCATTACTTTTTATTCTCCTTTGTGTCTTTACCATTATTCCTTTGTTAATCTTAGGCCAAACACAACTTTATCACTTTTCATTTGTGTTTTATAATATCCCCCAAAACTACATATTTCATAGACTGTTTTCATGGTTCTAAAAAGACTAATCTGAAGTGATGAAAGTGAGTAAAAGCAACACCTGAGATTTCTACCCATTTATTTTGGGAATTTAAGAGGTATTTAAGTTTTTTTTAATTGTGCTGAGAATACCTTAATGTTTCATATTCAAATGCAATTTTATATTCTACATAGAGCCTCTTAAAATTGCTCATAGATTTTTTTATATATTTTTAACTAAGAATGATATTAAGTCAACACTTTTATATTCTTTTGCTGGTTTGGAAATAGTTGGTAACTGAGGTTGGTAAAATTAGTAAAGGAGATCACAAAAATACCTTGAAATATCTTTAAATATATCAGAGAAAAATTTAATTGAGGCAATATCCCATATTTTAAAAACTTTTAAATGCCAGAACCTCTAAATTATGGGCAATTAAAAACTTCATGACTTTTTTAAGAAAAAGGAAACCACTAAACTTGTTTAAGGAGTTATGTGACTATACTTATTCATTAAGACCGTTAAGGAGAATTGTGATTTTCAAATCCTGGTTGTCAGGCACAAATAAATCCCCATTAAATGCTCTAGAACTATTGACACTTGCCACATTGGCCTTAAAATTTTGGTTTATCAGAAAGATAAAATAGTTACTAAAATTTAAAATAGAGATATCTACTCAGATTCCAAGTTTAAACACTTACATACTTTCTTACCATAAAAAATACTCCTATGTTATTGTTACCATCCCACTCTCTTCAGAGATTTAGAGGTTTGGAAAAGCCTTGAAAAATACACAAAATGGAAAATATAACTATGTGTTATGAAAATTTGTATTTTCACTGGACCGGAACTAGTGTTTGAGTGCCTGAGAGTGGTTTTGATTTTTGTAAAGTTAGTAGCAGCTGTTTAGGCAAAGTCGGAAATCTTAGGTAAAAATTCACTTTATTTATAAAGAAAAAATATTAGATAAGCTTTAGAAGCATGACTTGGCTCTAATAAATTTATTATAAATTACTAAAAGACTTTAAATACATTTGCACTAAAGACATAATGGCTCCCCAAAATTTCATTATTAAAAGAATGAAAGCTATCTGACATATTAGTTTCACTTATAAAGATTCTGTTTTTAAAAAAATCAAACAAAATATAAATACAATTTAAACTATACTTACTATTATATTATTATGACATTACTATATTTAAACTATTTACTATTTATATTTTCATCAAAAAGACTGTATACTATTAAGAAAACACTATCATAGGATAGCAATTGTTCTGTAATAGAAATATGGCACCTTTCCAAACTTTATTAGCAATTTTAAGAGTTGCTATACAAAATAACTTTACTTATTTTTATGGTTAATACCCCATAAAAAATTAGCTTCAGGATTACTTCAAGCAAAAAGAAATACTGTTTAGAACATAGCCTTAGAATTTCATATAACTTTATGGAAAAGATCTGCTTGATATATTAAGTTCTTAGACAAGCCTGAAATCTTTGAGAAGTGTGAAAAGACAAACTGGAAATTACAATCAGCCCAAACGATCAGTAAATCTGTCAATTCTAATTTCCAAAGAAAAATAAAGAGATACCACTCAAAAGACTCCTAGGACGTATTGTCATATTTTCAGTGTTTCTTGACAATGTCCACTTCATTTTGTTATTAGGTATAAAATGTGGCAAGTCTTCTCAATGTGTGCCTGTATTGTTTTCCAGGTGAACAGAATGGTTCTACCAAGATTTCATTACTGTTCACAGTTGGTGCTTTGTAATTCTATGTAATTTTAATTAAAGAAGAATTCTGAAACAGCCTCCCTCTGTGCTACCTACAAGCATACAATTAGCAGAGTACAGTGTCTGCTGTGAACAGTCAGTTAATGATTTCAGTTTAATAATTTATTATTGCTTCTTCAGTGCCAGCCATACTAGAAAAATAAGCTAAAACTGTATGCAGCAAACAGGCATTTAAAAATTGAGGATAGTTTAAAAATTTCCAAAGGATTGTTTTCTCTGTGTAAGCCTAACATCTCCACAAGCCCACAAATCTTTACAAATGAGTGAATACCATTTTCCCTCCCAAGGATTTAAGAAGAAAATAAATTTAGATTTTTCTTCTAAATGGAGCTTGGTCTAATGGATAGTTTCTATGTCAAAGTATCCTCCTCTCACCGCTTAAAAGTAAGACATTCTTCTCTAGTACACCGTTGGAAGTGGCTGGGCTTATGGTAAATTTATATACTGGTATTAAGTCAAATTTAAAATAGTCTTTTTAAAAAGTCTCTAAATTCTGTAATGAGCTTATTTCTCCAATTTGAAAATCCGGACAAATGAGTTCAGCTGCAATTCCTGATCCTAAAAGGATTTTTCATTTAAGAAAATCACTTTGTTATCACAGTAGAAAAATTGAAACATTTATACTGGTCATCCTTTTCCCAGGAAATGTAAAGCAGCACCTAAATAATCACTAGATTTTTCAATGCATTAGTATTATATTAGTCCATTCTGAAAGCAGAAACTTCAATTGTAAAGATGTAGAAAATTTAAATTTGACCAAAAAATGTCAAAAGCAAAGGAATAAAACTGTAATTTTAAATGACACTTTTAATATTGGCATTAAGAAGATAATACACTTGATCTAATGTTGTTTCACTTTAAGTAGAAGAGATAATGAGCTATTATAGAATAGTAATGTTTTATGTATGTAGGTATTCATAATCATATGCATACATACATAATATTTCAATATATAATAATTATAACCATGTTTGCCAATATAAAGTTAAGCATGTATTTCTCTAGAAATTAGAACATTCTTGATACTTATTAAAATTATCTTATGTTCCCCAATATATTATTTTTAGATCCTTATTGAAAACTATAAAATTTGGGAATAGTATCTTAGAAAAACAAACACAGTTGATTAAAACTCAGAGCTGTAGAAATCACTGTAACATCATCTTAAATTTTGGGGCACCTGGGTGGCTCAGTCGGTTAAGTTGCTGACTTCAGCTCAGGTCATGATCTCACAGTTTGTGGATTTGAGCTGTGTGTCAGGCTCTGAGCTGTCAGCACAGAGCCTGAAGCCTGCTTCGGATTCTGTTTCCCTCTCTCTCTGACCCTTCCTCGCTCACAATCTGTCTCTCTCTCTCAAAAATAAATAAACATTAAAAATTTTTTGAAAAATTATCTTAAATTTTGGCACTTCACACCTGGACTTAGCTATATTCTGTTAAATGTCTACATGACAAAATCAAAGAGTCAAAGTGAGACTAAAAAAAGTATACTATTACATAAAGAGGTGAGAAAATAATTTCTCTTCCAAAGAGTAAGGTAGGTAGATCGGGCAGATAACCCATACTTCACTAAAAAATACCATTTAAGTGACAGTCCACTAAGTGCAAAAACAAAAATACAGACTTTACCACCCAAAAACATTCACCTGCCAATTAATACTGGAGTTGTGAAATGAAACCCTGCAACCCATAAGACAGTGTTATAATTATGTTCACAAAATAGAGCATAAATTATTCAATATAATTATGATGCATTTATAGTAAATAAGAAATGGAAAAACAGAGTGTTTTATTTACAAAAGCAGTAATAACATTATCTTTAGTATATGATTCATAAATTCCAAATTAGGTCCAGGACATTTAAAAACAATAGTTCTAAGAATGATTATTATTTTTTTTGTTCTACTACCAACTTAGAAATAAGTCAGAAAGCACTAACATTCACACCTATTTTCAATTTGTCCAAGTTTTGAAATTCTGATTATAAATTTAAACAGAATTTTATCTAGAAAACAGTGGATATCTATTGCTCTTTTTCATAATAGCTCATTATATGAGTTGCTGAAGAAACACTTTAACAAAACAGCATTTTAAAGAACTGTATTAAAATCATGCTCTTTTGTCCCTAAAATGGAAAACCTATTCTCTGCTTCATGATTTGTGTTTTTTGAGCATAAGAAGAATTGCCAACCATTTGTTTTTCAGATATTCGGGACAGTGGGGGTCCCAAACCAGTGATGGTGTATATCCATGGTGGCTCATATATGGAAGGTACTGGAAATTTATATGATGGGAGTGTCTTGGCAAGTTATGGCAATGTGATCGTCATCACAGTCAACTATCGACTTGGGGTACTTGGTAAGAAGTCTCTTCTTTTCACCATTAATCCATGAAGTATGTGATAGTTTTGTTTTTTATTCCTTTGTTTGGCTTGGCTTTGTTTCCCTCATTGTTCTATGCTTGTTGATATTTTTGAACCAAAAATTTTTGATATTTTTAATAAATTCTATAAGTCTGTTTATAAATTACATGATGAATAGCAGGTAGGGTTGATTTTAAAATTTGAAAGTGAAAGGTGGTGAAATTATTCACATTGTTGTGTAATGGTTTTCCTGGTCTCCCTTTATAGAACTGTGAAAGGCAACAATATCAGGGCTTTTCTAAAGAAAAATTAGTCCCTGGACGAATTTTCCCTTCTACTTTTCTTTCTTACAATGCCATAAAATTGCCTGAAATTTGACATGAGCTTAGAAAAAGTTTATAGTCTCTTTGAGAATATGTGGATGGGCTGGCTTTGGGGATGGCTTGTCTGTCATTGTGGTACAAGTTTGGGTTTTTAAAAAGTTGGTCAGATCAGAATTAAAAATATGTGTCTAAGTGTATTTATGTTGAAATATTTGATTTGGAAAACATATTGATATCATAAAGTGATAAAGAGTTCAAGTCAATAATGTGTGTGTATATATATATATATGTATATATATATATATAAAATGAAATCAAATTGGAGATCCTTGGTTTGAAGAAAATCACAGGGAAATATTATTTTCAAAATAACATCAAATACTCTGATATATTGCTTTATGTAATAACCCATTATTAAAAGATAAACTTGATATTCTACTTGTATAAGTTTATTTTCATAGTATTGCCACAGTTTGGGGAATGAAATTACTTTATCATTTAATAAAACACTTTTATTGTGGCATTTTAGCTAAGAGTATTTCCTAAAAGAGTACAATTGATCACACAAGATTTTATCTTTTTAATCTTAACCTTTTAAAGTCTGATTACATACTATATTCTTTTTAAAGGTATACAATTTATACAGTTATTTGCACACAAAGAGGTACCTCACTGTCATTCTTTAAAAGATTTTGAGAAAGGAATTTAAGTTAAGTTCTTTTTTATAATAATTGTTCATATCATTTATTTGGCCATTGAAAATCAGTTTTGTTTTCCTCTTCAGTGTTAGTTACTTCTATGTAATCATAAGCCTGTGTTCATGCCAATCTCAAAATATAAACAAACTATTTTTTTCAATTGAGCTTGTATGTTTTAGGGAAGGAGATATATTAGCCCTGCAAAGTGAAATCTTAATCTGTTTTCTAGTTTCCTATTTTGAATTTGGAGTACATTGGACAATATGTATAACATGGCAAATTTAGTTGTAAAATATTTCTGTAACATTTTTCAAGTACACATTAGTTTCCCATAGTGTCTAATCAGGCATTGCTTCTGATATTCTTATAATTTCAGTGGGTGAGAATGTATGTTTTCCCACCGATGAAAACTGTATATTAGAAAGAGATATAAAGAGCTGTCCATAATCATCTTCTTAATTTTAAATATATTAATATTGTCATTTGTTTTTTATGCAAGACTTTTCAGTATTTTAATATATTTAATTTTAATTATTTAATACATTTAATTAATTAATTAACTTTAATACATTTAATTTTAAGTATTATTTATAACTCAGTTGCTTATATTATTATTATCAAGTTCTTTATGAATTTCTCAAGTTGAAAATCCTGAAGCAGTCATTTTAATACATTTAACTTTAAGTATTATTTATAGCTTAGTTGCTTATATTATTATTTTCAATTTTTTTATGAATTTCTCAAGCTGAAAATCCTGTTGCAGTCACGAGTTTGCCAGTTGTAAATTTAAAATTAAATGCCAAATTGTGACAGCAATGTTTCAAGGACTTGACCATCCACTTAATCATATATATTTATTTAATAAAAAAATATTTTGGCCACAGCTTATGTTGCCTCACTTTGTTTAGTTGTACTCACATAAAGTAAGATTCCATAAATCAAGCTGCTATGTTACTAAATCTTTGCTTTTTTTTTAAATGTCCAAAACTGATGAGGACTTGACTTTGGTTCAGTTTGAATCTGGTATTTGCTCTCATATCCTATCTCTAAATGCCATGCTCGGAATGACTGAATGGCAGGACAGTAGATTAATCAGTTAAAAAATGAAGAAACTGGTGAATCTCTTGGTCTGTAAAATGGCAAGCAGAGTTGGTGTTGATGATGCTAAATATTTGTTCTGTTGTACTGCAGTTTAGGGTTTAACTTTCAGTTGGCTCCTTTGTTGCTCACTAATAATCAGAATTAAGAATCAGGGGACCTTTCTAGACCTCTCAACATGATAAAGCACAAAACTCTGTTGGAGAACAATTTTTGATGCATTTTGGAACACTAGTTCTGGAACAGGTATATTCTGGCCACTTTGTTACTAAAATATGTATTGGGCTTTGTGAAAATAGATTTAAATGAATTAATTCATAAAACTAAATTATTGAAACATTTGTTTCAGTGCACATTGCATGTGTGGTATACTACAACAAGATCAACAACTCATCTGACAGGCTATTTACAATAAACTATTAGGGTTTTCATTGTTAATAATTTGTCTAAGAGTAACAAGGTAATCCAAGATTTCTTGAGTATGGGATCCAAAATTACTGCTGTTTAGTTTGCATTTGGGAGGGTGTTGGAGATTAAGTAGAAGATAAAATTTGGTCCCACATCAGAGGAAATCCTGATCTCTGTTTTGGATTGGGTGCTTTAGTACGAAGGATATGAATTTGGGGGTTCAATATATAATTTGACTAATTACAAAACTATTGCTCTCAGAAGATTGGCAGAAATAATCAAGATGTCTGAAACAGGTAATGTAATTGATCGATTTTACCATCTCAGAGGAGAAATATTATAGGTTTTATTTGTTTGTCTTAGTAATAACTAAAATATGATAATATTTTTGAAATAAAATTTATACAACTATCTAGAGGCAAGGTTTCAGTTTAAAGCATCTCATTTTGAAAATAAGATTTTGTTCACTGCAAAGTAAAGTGGCTTAGAAGAAAAAAAGATATCCTATTATAGTATTGTTCTGATGAAGTTAGAAACAAGTACAAGTTAGTGTATCAACTGAGATCCTTCCGTGGTTTCCTTTGAAGTGGTAACATAGACTATCCCTGTTATGATAATAAGAAACGCTGCTAATAAGATTGAAAAAAGAGAAGGGGGTAAAAAGGATAAAAAAACAGGCAGGGCTCTGCCTGTTAATCTCATTTCCTATCTTTCCTCTTGAGCTCTCTGCAATCTTATCTCATTCAGTCTAGTGAATGTTTAAACTTTCTTTCACTTCTGGTTGTGTATATTCTTTGTCCTCAGCCAGCTTTAACTCTTCATCCTCTGTTATTTAGTACATTGTTGCATAGTTCTTTAAAATACATTTAAAATCATGGTTAATGGACTTATTTTTAACATTATAGTATATGGTTAACAAATTTACTATAATGGAAATTTAAGGAGAAGTATTTTGATTATATGTCCTTAAAAGACGTAAAGGGAGAAAAATATTAAATATTATGGTTGTAGATAAGATAAACATATGCCCTTATAAACAAGAACCAGGAAATATGAAATAAATCACACACTGTTAGGATCGGGTATTGTGCATTTAACACTTGAAATAGGACTACATGATATATTTTCACATCTCAAAAATGAAAAACTTATTAACTAATTTAGTGTTAAAAATGTGTTTCAACTGCCTATTTAAGTTTTAGAGAAAATGAAAAAATTTTATAACACTGTTATGATCTAATTGAGGCAAATGTGATTTTTATCTGATGGAAATTTAATATAACTTTGATCTTTCTTTGACTATATTGGAGGCAATTACGTATGCATATTCTAACCTCTATGACTTAGATTAGAAAATTATTGTTTTAAAGATTTTAAAAGTACTAATATCTATCTGATATTTGGCAAGTTTTAGAGTCTAATGTCTCAGGAAAAAGTTTGAAGTGTATATAATTATATTTGAAGAATTACACTTAGCTTACTTTATAATGCCATGTAGGGCTAAATCATTTAAAACACAAACTTTTGGGTTTTTTTTATTTTTCTGCATATCAACTTTAATGAACAACTGAATTAATTTTTATTCTATTAGAAATGGCTAATGAGATTTGTTGATTTTTATCACAATATTCTCTACCTTATGATAATACTTCAAGTATTATTAGACAAGTGACAGAAGTAAACATAACATTGGCGGTGCTCAGTTATCAAACATATAATGCTTGCTCCAATAGTACACATCTTCTACAAAAAGTAAGAACAATAAAGTAAGTTTTAATCTAATAGAGGGGAGAAATAAACATTCACTAGAGAACAATAATTGGCGTTCTATTTCATATTTATAATAATATTTTTATAATAATAATTTAAAAAGCAAAGAATACCAGAAGGATTGCTATGGATGCAGTGATTGAGATTAATTTTGAATCTGAGCAATCTAGCAGCAGGGAAACTTGGTAAAGTCTAGGTTATGTTTATGATTTAAAACAAAAAGCATATTGGGGTGCCTGGATTGCTCAGTCAGTTGGGTGACTGACCTCAGCTCAGGTCATGGTCTCATGGTTGGTGGGTTCAAGCCCCATGTCAAGCTCTGTGCTGACAGCTCGGAACCTGGAGCCTGCTTCAGATTCTGTGTCTCCATCTCTCTGGCCCTCCCTGGCTTGCTCTCTGTCTGTCTGTCTGTCTCTCTCTCTCTCTCTCTCTCTCTCAAAAAAAAATTATAAAGAGAATTAAAAGAAGAAAATTATAAAGAGAAAAGCATATTAATTTATGAAGTGCTACAATGTTTTATCATTATTCTTGGCTTTTGTTTTGTCTTTTTTTTTGGCATTGTTTTTATTTCTGTTTGGCTGTAAATCCTAAAACAGACAAATAAACAAAAATCTTTAAATGTGACCTTAAATTTGAAAGCAATATATAATAAAATATTAAATTTTATAAGATAATCCGAATATTTTCTTGGGAGGTAGAAGAGAGGGTCCGGCTGTCCTTGAAAAGTCAAAAATGTCTTCATAAGATTGGTTTTATTTGAATAAAATCATAAAAAGTCGATTATCTCTGGGATTAACTAAAGGGAAGAGAAAAGCACTTTCAGTTTTTCTTTTTCTTTTTTAATTATTTTTATGTTTATTTATTTTTGAGAGACAGAGAGAGCGAGCACAAACAGGAGAGAGAGAGAATGAGACATAGAATCCAAAGCAGGCTCCAGGCTGAGTGTCAGCACAGAACCCGAATGGGACTCAAACCGACACAAACTGGAAGATCATGACCTGAGCCAAAGTCAGAGACTTAACTGACTGACCTACCCTGGCGCCCCTAGTTTTTCTTTATTCATACTCTTTCTACTTCAAAAAAGTGGAGATAATTTGTGACAAAAATACACATGTAAATAAGTTGCTAAAATCACATAGGAATGCACTTTAGAGAAAAGATATAGAGATTTAGACCATGAATCTGTATTAGACTTAAGTATAAAATGTATATCTTAATTTCCTAGATATAAAGGAAAAGGGATAATGGATCGAATTTTGTAATTGTTATTACCAGATAAAGCAAATATACATATTAACCATAAAATATCCTCAGCTTTTTATCACACTATATACCCTAGCAAAAATTATCATATGGCTTGTTTTTATTTGGAACACTGAACAATATTGGAATCCTATGATAGTTTTGATGTCCTTAGAAGATACAGATGTATTCTCAGTATGTGATTATTTAAATTAACACTCTATAAAAGACAAGAACATAAAAATAAATGCCCACAATTTCTATAGTGTCATAAAAATGCCTAACCAAACATAATTTAAAGAAGATATTTGGTGAGTTCACTTATAATAGGATAGAGTTAAAAACCAATTGAAAGCAATGGACAGTTAACTTGGTCCATAGATTTCTATTCTCAAATATCTATATCAGCTGAGGTTTAATAAGGGCAGGATGGTAATCAGTTTGAGATTGAGTGCTAAAATGAGCTACTGGAGTGGAGATATTGTTTGTCCTTTGGAATAAAGAAATTTAAAACAGATAATGCCACAGGGCAAAGTAGACTATTTGTTCACTATTTTTATTCAACTTACTTTCCCAAAATGATTTCAAGTGGTTTATAATAAAAACAATTATTTAGTTATGCCAAAAATTTAGGAATAACCTGAAAATATAAACCTGAAATTAATGTTGGTGTTAGTTAAAAGATGTTGGTTTTTTTTTAA
Source organism: Suricata suricatta (assembly GCF_006229205.1). Classification (NCBI taxonomy): domain Eukaryota; kingdom Metazoa; phylum Chordata; class Mammalia; order Carnivora; family Herpestidae; genus Suricata; species Suricata suricatta. The sequence goes on along the minus strand of NC_043704.1, from coordinate 91,401,161 downwards.
AAATACGTTTCTGGGGCTCCTGGGCGGCTCAGTCTGTTAAGGGTCTGACTTCAGCTCAGGTCATGATCTCACAGTTGGTGGGTTTGAGCCCCACGTTGGGCTCTGTGCTGATGGCTCAGAGCCTGGAGCCTGTTTCAGATTCTGTGTCTCCTTCTCTTTCTGACCTTCCCCCATTCACACTCTGTCTGTCTCTCAAAAATTCATAAAAGTGTTATAAAAAATGTGTTTCTGAACCAGTCATGTATTGTCATTTGTTAATTTATTCATTCATTAAATATAAATTGAGCAATATTATATATCAGACATTCTATTAGTTATTGAGGATAATTTGAAAAACATGAGAGATGTGGTCCCTGCTATCCAGTGTATTACTAGCCAGTAGGCAAGATGGAAAATAAAGAATAATTATACAAATGATATCTTTTACATAGATAATGATTTAGTGCAAAGCCAACTTTCTTTACAATTATCTAGATGACGCGTACTTGGGAAATGGCAAGTGTTAATCTATTCTAGAAAGTCAGAAAATGTTTCTCAAAGGAGGTGACATTCAAGTTTCCATTTCTTATGTTCTACTCAGAAAGCCCTTGTCAAGATTCCCAAGCACTCCAGTTTGTTAATTCCATTGACCACTTCTCTGCCCTTAAATTACTTGATCTCTCTGTTGCATTGAGAGTTAACTAGTCCCTTCTTAGTATGCGGTTTCATGGCATCACCCCAGGGTTACTTCTTATCACACTGTCTGCTTCTTCTGTCTTCTTCCCTGGCTCTTTCTCTCTTAACCTGGTCTCTAAATGTTAAAATGGCATTATGCAGAATTGTTGGCTCCCTTCCTTTTCCTCCCTACAATGTCTCCCTGGGGGACATCATGCATGATTCTAAATACCATCTCTATGGAAGCAACTTCCAAAACTATCTTCAGGACTGCCTTTCCTTAAAACTTCAAGCTTATATGCTTTTGCCTATCAACATCTCCATGGAGATATCTAATGAATATTTTAAACTTAATGACTAAAATATGTTGATTTTCTCATGTGTGTATTTCCTTGTCTTCCACAATTATTATAATAATTGCAACAATAGCAATAATCATAGTAGCCACACTCACTGAGGACTTCTTATATTCCAAAAACTATTTTAAGCAGTTTACATTAATTGCATTATTAAATTTCCACAGTAACCCTATGAGGTAGGAGTGTTATTTTCCCAATTTTATGAGTGCAGAAACAAATGAATAGAAAGGTTAAGTATGTTATTTATAGTCATACGGGTAAAACTCTATAGATTTTTCCCTGATTTGTCTCTCCTTTATGCTCAACATCCAATTCATCAGCTTCTCTTGCTGAATTATTCCAATATGCCTCCTAGATCTGTCTTCTTCCTTCGATTTCCCCCTTTTCCAAACTAAGCTAAGTCTCCTTGACCCTCTTATGTTATTTTCCTCTTTCATTTTTGCTCCATACCTATAATCCATTCTCCATACAGCAAAATCAGATTATCTTTTTACAATATAAAATATGCCAGTTCACTTTTCTGCTTACCACCCTCCAGTGGCTTTCCATTATTCACTTAGAATAAAATTCAAACTCCTCCCCTGACCTGTCTGACAAAACCTTTCATAAATCTATATCATGTATCTGTATCTCTTAGTGTCTGCACCTCTTGTACCTATATCTTAGTTCATCTCAAAATGCTGTTCCTTTCATTTCTAGTCATCTTTTGTTCTTTTATTTGGGGGGGGTTATTTATTTATTATGAGAGAAAGAGAGAGAGAGAGTGGGGTAGTGGCAGAGAGAGAGTGGGAGAGAGAGAATCCCAAGCAGGCTCCCCTGATGTGGGGCTCAACGTCACAAACTGTGAGATCATGACTTGAGCTGAAATCAAGAAGTCAACACTCAATGGACTAAGCCACCCAGGTGCCTTCATCTTTTGTTCTTTATACACACCAAATTCATTCCCATTTTAGATATTTTATACTTGCTGTTTCCTTTCCCTAGACCTGTTTGGAGCTAGTTCCCAGTCTTCTGATCTTGGTTTGAATGTTTCTCCTCAAAGAGACCATCCATGCTCAACCAATCTAACAAGAGCCACTGTATCACAAGTCATCTACTTTTTAATGATCTTTGCATTACATTGATCATACCTGATTATCTCCATTTATATTTGGATTGTTTTTTTGTTGTTGTTGTCTAGTGCTCCAAAGCCAGAAATAGTCCCTGACATGTGGGATTTGCTGAGAAAATATTTGTTGAATGAATTTATGTGAATCTGAAGAATCAATAGGTATTAATCCAATGTGGTCATTGGCTGGAGGGTGAGGCAGAGCTTCAGGCAGTGAGGAAAATTTGGGTGAAAGCCAGAGGAAGAGAAAGATTTGACGTGTTAAAGGGACTGAGCAAACTCAGCTAGAAACGTTGGAGTACAGGGTAGGTAGTATCAGGTAAGGTTAAAACAGGCAGCATCTCTTTAAAGACGTAGGACTTCGAAGAACAATGAGAAACAATGATAGGGCATTGAGCAGATTAGTGACATGATTAGATTTGCATTTCAAAAAGTGTGTTGAGCAGGCCTAGACCTTGATCAGTGTTGACAATCTGTTATGAATACAAAAAAAAAACATGGCTTGTGCCTCGTTAAAGTGAGATGCTTGGTAAAGTCAGTAAACAAGGCAGGTGTTTTGCTCACAGAAAACTGAGGGAACAACTAAGCCTTGGCTGACTCAGGTGACTGTGGAAATCTGTCTCTTACACAAAAAGCAACATAAAGGTTTTGCCAATAGTGGAATGAATGACAATGGAATGAATCAAACCAGCATTTTCCATTTTTACCACAGCTGCTTATTTAAAGGGACTTATTTTGATTCTTATTATCTTACATCTTTCATGAATCAAACCAGCATTATGGAGAACTCTTTGGAATTCCTGTCTTGAAGGAATGTGAATCAGTATGATCTGTATTGTTCCAGAGACTGGCCAATATAAGAGACTGTAATAAATTACTATATTAGGATGTCTCCTTATTTGTCTTTCTGTGTTTTTAATATAACCTTATTTAAGCTCTTAGTTGTAGAGGGAGGAAGTTAGAAGTATGTGGTTTATTATTTTCTTGAAATATTAAGATCAGTCATTTGGAAGAAGACCTAAGAACATAGAATAAAAATTTCCCTCATTCCTAGTCAAGGTGTTCTTCTGGATCCAGAATTGGACAACTATTTTCAAGTACTCAAAAGACTTCAACTAACAAACCATGAGCAAAAAGATATTTAGTTTCCTTTTCAGAGCAGAAGTCATCATCTTAACTCAGTCATTCATTTATTCACTCATTAATTCACAAGCATTGGATAAGTGCCTACTATAGAGTCCCGATAGTTGGGGTAGTCTGGGTTCACAATGAAAAAAAATATATATATATATTTGACTCAATCCTTCCTCTCTAGATTTCAAGGTATGTAAGGAAGATCGACATGAAACAAACCAACAAAACTATTAGTACAAATTTTGATAAGTTGTGTTTCTGAAAAGATGAAGATGTTAAGAAAAAGAATATTTGTGGAAGTGAAATGCAGAATGAGGGCTTCAGGAAACATTTTGTTTTGTTTCGTTTGGTTTTTGGTACCTCTCATGCTAGCCTCCTGCTGAGTTTGATTTTTATTTTAGTTTTGTTTTTTTTTTCTCCCACACATTTACAAAGTTAAATATTAAATGACAGATAAAATATTTTGAAATAGTTTTAAAAGATGTAAGATTAGAAGCTAAATAAGCATTTAAACAAGCAGCTGTGGTAAAAATGCAAAAATCCAAACAAACAAACAGACTACCCACAAACACCCGGCAAAATTCTCTATTTGAATGTAATGAGCAAAATTGGTCTGTGAAATACAATAAACAGGGAAAGGATCCCAGAGGGGAGGGGCCAGCCCTTAGCTATTGGTCTATGGAATGAGAGTGTAATCATAGGAATCTTCAGAGACAATTGAAGGTTTTCTCCCTCACCTGCCTTATTGTGACAGGAAAGCCATGCACCATGCAAGTTAGTCATAATAATGATTTTTTTCTAATGGAGATATGAGTATCTTCTTTGCCCAGTGTCAACATTTTTCCTCTTTGGTCCAAAAAAAAGCCTTGGGTTTTGCTTTTTAGTTTAGCTTGCTTTTGAATGAAAAAGAATGAAAGAAAAGAATTTTATAATTTCATTGCATTTTGATATGTCACCTGTTTTGAATTTAATTACAGGTGTTCAATTATTGCCACAAACAGAGAGAGTTTGGGGTGAGAGATCTTAAACTATTGAGTACTTACATACCCACCATTTTATCTAACCGAACAATACATTTAATTACTTTTTAAGAAAAATTTCTAAGTACTGGGCAAGCTGTATTACTCAGCTGATTTATGCATCAACAAAGTCACCAAAGAAACCCCTCTGAAGAGCTGTGGCATATTCCTGATATGAGACATATCCAAGAGAAATACTAATTTCTTTCTGATATTTGTTGGCTTCTTGCATTTGAGCTTTTCAAAGCAGTCCCTTTTCTAGAAGACTCAGTTCTCTTAACAGACTATGTAACATACTCAAAAAGAAATAAATTATTAAAAAGGATTTGTGTTAATATCATTATAATTTGCAGCATTTTTTTCTTCAAGTTTTTTTTAATGTTTATTTATTTTAGAGACAGAGACAGAGCACAAGCAGGGGAGGGGGAGAGAGAGGGAGATATAGAATCTGAAGCAGGCTCAGGCTCTGAGCACAAAGCCCGACACCGGGCTCAAACCCACAAATCATGAGATCATCACCTGAGCCGAGGTTGGACACCTAACCGAATGTACCACCCAGGAACCCCTGCAGCATTTTTTTTTTTGACAGAATATAATATGTAATGATTTTTTTGTCCTTTAATTATTCAAGATTCTTGATTTTGAATGAAAATAAGCTTTTTTGTTATCAATTTTTTTTACTTATTTTATTTTATTTTTTCCATAATATTTTAAGCTTTAAAAATATGTTTTATTTCTTTTTAGCATAAATTTAAAAAATTGCTTAACTAGATTGTGTTTTTCCTTGAAATGTACCACAGCTGTATCTGTTTAAAGTCAACAAAGGATATGTTTTTCAGAGTGTATTTTTGACTCTTCTGGTTTTTTCCTTTGTTTTCTGTTTTTTGTTTTTTGTTTTGTTTTTTGTTTTTTTAAGAGAAACAGAGAGAAAGAACAAGAGCAGGGGTGGGGCAGAGAGAAAGGAAGACACAGAATCTGAAGCAGGCTCTAGGCTGTGAGCTGTCAGCAGAGAACCCAACAAGGGACTTGAACTCATGAACCAGGAGATCATGACCTGAGCTGAAGCTGGGCACTTAACTGAGCCACCCTGGCACCCCTTGACACTTCTGTTTTAAAGCCAATCTGTAATATTTACCAAAGCAGACAGTTTATAGTTGAGAGTTCATATTTGTGGTTCATGTTTATAGGAACCACATCAGGCTTTTCCCTAATCCCAGGCTATCTGCATTTAAATACATATTATCCATATATTCCTTTGGTAATATTTTATCATAATTTATATAATCTTGATATTTAGAAAGACAGTTAACTACACATTTAATAAACTTACATATTTTTACCCTTCCATTTTATTGAAAGTATTTGTGATAGGTTATGAGAGTATATACATAAAATTACACTCAGATGTAAATAATGAATCAAGTCTAGAGAAAATAGAAGACCTGGAAAAGACAAAAAGCAAAATCTCAGAACATTTTCTGAGTTGATGACTTGCACTCTGAGCTGGAAACTCTTCCAAGTTTTATTTATTTCTAATTATCAGAAGGGGTATAAAACATGACAGTTCTTCAGAGAAATCAAAAATATTCATTCTAAGCACTGACTTTTTCAAAGGAAATTTCTCATGTGGGATTGCAGGTAGGGGGCAGTTATAAAAATAGAATTCTATGATGAAATGTTTAAAAATAAACAACCCAAACCCTGTCGTTTAAGCTTATTCATGCACCACACTTGGTTATGCTCTATTTCCTGCAGTCATCTAGCCTAGGAGTTACATTTTCTCTGCTCATTGCTGGAGTCCAGCAAGAGGCATCTTTCAGATATAGAGCAGATGGGGTCAGGGGAGATGGAAATTAAAGCCATGTAGAAGAGATGGATTTCCATGCTATGTGTGTATCCTGTAGGTAAAATCTTCTAACTGGATATTTGTTTTATAGAGAAAACTACTGATTATTTTATGTTGTTAACACACTAGTATAGGATGACTGAGTCAGTGGGTTTTCATATAGAAGACTTCTGTGGCTGGCCCAGATCCTCTGCTGTTTTTAAGAGGAAAGGATAATTTACTTAGGTTTCCTTCCTAAAAATAGAATATGATCCCTATCCTATAGTTGTTCTTTTCTGTCATTCTCTTAAAAATATCAAAAGATTGCTGTATTTATCCTTTTCTTCTTTTTCCTGTCCTTTGCTTTTGGTCCAGTTTTTACATAGGAGCAAAACATTTGCTATTTTTCTGAAATAGAATTAAAATTGGGCAATGACAATGTAATTTTATGGCAGTAACTATATGTCAGTATTTCCATTAAGCTCAATAAATCCCAATAAAAAGTATCTTCACATTATGTTAAATTTGTGTGTATATGTATACTTTGTATAGGTTAAAACCTTGATTTATTATTCTAGTCTTGAATCTTGTAAAAGTTATAGACCTATTTTCTTAAATATTCATTTTAGGAACCTCCTTATTCACTACTTTGCTTCTGGATCAGATATAAATACAATGCAATCAAATATGTAGTTTTAAATTTTATAGTAGCCACATTTAAGAAAAATAAAAAGGAAGACAAAATTAATTTTAAAAACATTATTTTATTGAACCTAATATTTCATTCAACTAAACAATTATCAATTTTAGGTGGATCACCATAAAATTATTAATGGAACATATGCATTTTCATTCATGAAAACATTTTTATACTTATATAACATCTAAATTCAGATGCTATATACCCAACAGCTAAAGTGAATAAAGTCCTCCCCAAATAATACAGTTGTGTTAGAAAACAATATTTAATGCTGCTTTATTTTAAAATTTTAAATCCACTAAAATTAAATAAAATATAAAATACAGTTCTTCCGTGATGCAGGTCACATTTTAAGTACTCAATAGTCTAATGTCGATAGTGGCCATTTTTTGGACAATTCAGCTCTAGACTGTAGGTGCTTTACTTTTTTGATTATACTTATCTGTTAGGTAAGAGTTTTGAAGCAAAAGCCCTCAATTCATAAATAGATTTACAAGTGATATTCATATACCATGGTATTAATGGATTATATATTACAAAAATACACAGAAGATAGAAATTTTGAAAATGAAACATTTTAAAATAATAGTTACTTTGGGGTGCCTGGGTGGCTCAGTCAGTCAAGTGTCCAACTTCAGCTCAGGTCATGATTTCATGATTAGTGAGTTTGAGCCCCGCATCTGGCTCTGTGCTGCCAGCTCAGAGCCAGGAGCCTGCTTCGGATTCTGTTTCGCCTTCCTCTCTGCCCCTCCCCTGCTCGCACTCTGTCTCTCAAAATTAAACATTTTTAAATAAAAATATAAAATAATAGTTATTTTATTTCTTGACAATTTTGAAGACAGAATTCTTATCAGGTAGGATTAAATTGTCATGGTTTCTACCTTGGAATTTAGTTGGCTATGAGCTCATTCCTAACACATTCACACACAAAACGTGTCAGCTTTGCCCTTGTTGTGATTTATTGGTACCTGTAATATTTTCAATCTGTGGTGTATTTGCAGGAATCTTTTGAAGGCACTGGTCCCTGGTGAGTGCTAGTTTTATTAAAATTAGATAACATAAATATAAAACTACCCAAGCAGGCTCATGTAATCTGCGGCATACCTTACAATAATGAAATTAACAAGGACATAACAGGCTGTCAGGCAATGTCCTCCCTGCCCTCAGGAGTCCTCCTGCACTGTAAATGACATGTTTATATGACATGTGTACTTAAAAAACATGTTTCCTTTACATATCCAAGAAAGACTTCAGTGTCATTCTATGTGTTAGAAAAGTTAGATTTCTTTTCTCTTTTATAAAAGATAAACATATGGTTTGCTGTTTTCTTCTCATACTCTTTCAGATCATGTGACTGATCACGATCACTGTGTCTTCCTTGAGTAAACACTTATCATTATAAAGACTATTGATGTAAGTTAAAATGTTCCTTAGCATCAGGATTATGATTTGGTAATATTATATACTGATATTTTGGTTGGAGGTTTTTTCTTTTATTGAACATTGATAGAGGTTCCAATATATCTAATGTAAGTGACTAGAAATATCTTTCATTGTCTAACATTGAATACCAAAGTATAGTTTTTCTTTTTTAAATGTAATTGAAGTATAATTAACATACAATGTTCTATTAGTTTTAGGTATACACCATAGTAATTCTACTTTTGCAAACACTGCAAAATGACCACTTCTCTAAGTCTAGTTCTTGCTGTCATTACACAGAGTTAAAGCGATATTATCAACTGTATTTCCCAGTCTGTATATCACATCCCTATGACTTATTTATTTGATAAATAGAAGTTTGTATTTCTTGATCCCTTTCACCTATTTCACCCTCCCCAATTTTTCTCCCCACTAGTAACCATTAATCTCTGTATCTAGGAGTCTGGGTTTTATTTTGGTTTGTTGGTTGGTTGGTTTGTTTGCTTTGTTTTTTAGATTCCACATATACCTGAAATCATGCAGTATTTGTGTTTCTCTGTCTTATTATACTTAGCATAATACCCTTAAGGTTCATCCATGTTGTGGCAAATAGTGAGATTTCATTCCTCTTTATGGCTGAGTAGTATTCCATTGCATATATGTAACATTGCTTCTTTATCCATTCATCAGTCAATGGACACTTAGGTTGCTTCCATATCTTACCTATTGAAAATAATACTGTGATAAACATAAGAGTGCATATATATTTCTGGGTTAGTGTTTTTATTTTCTTTGGTTAAATATTTAGGAGTAGAATTGCTGGATCATATAGTAATTCTGTTAATTGTTTGAGGAAGCTCCATACTGTTTTCCACAGTAACTGTGGCAGTTTGTATTTTCATCAACAGTTCATGGGATGAAATAACAACAACATTTAATATTTGTTTCTTTTTGATAATGGCCATTCATTAGTGTAAGGTGGTATCTCATTATAGTTTTGATTTGAATTTTCCTGACAATTAGTGATGTTGTACATCTTTTCATATGGCTCTTGGGCCTCTGTATTTCTTATTTGGAAAAAAGTCTGTTTAGATCCTGTGCCCATTTTGTAATTATATTGTTTGTTTTTTTGTTATTGAGTTGCATGAGTTATATATACATTTTAGATATTAATGCCTTATTGGATAAGATTTGCAAATATCTTCTCCCATTCAATACGTTGTCTTTTCACTTTATTGATGGTTTCCTTGGCCATACAGAAAAGCCTTTTAGTTTGGTGTCATCACATTCGTTTATTTTTACATTTGTTGCCCTTCACTTTGGAGTCAGACCAAAAAATTAGCTCTAAGACCAATGTCAAGCAGCTTATTGCCTATGTGTTCTTCTAGGAGTTTTATGGTTTCAGGTCTTAAATTCAGGTCTTTAATCCATTTTGAGATAATTTCTATATAGTATATCATAGTGGCTCATTTTCATTGTTTTGTAAGTAGCTGTTCAGTTTTTCCAACACCATTTATTGGAATACAGCTATGCTTACCACTCTACCACCAGTGCACATCTGACACCATTTACTGAAGAGATTGTCCTTTTCCCATTAATATTTTTGGTTCCAATGTCATATTAATTAACTGTACATGCATGGGTTTATTTTTGGGCTCTCTATTATGTTCCATTGACCTTTGTGTCTCTTTTTATGCCAAATAATACTATTTTGATTACTATAACTTTGTAGAATAGTTGTAAATCCAGGAACATGATACCTCCAACTTTGTTCTTGCTCAAGATTGCTTTGCTGTTCAGTGTCTTTTGTGTTCTATACAAATTTTAGAATTATTTGTTCTATTTCTATGAAAGATGCCATTGGAATCTTGATAGAGATTGCAATGGGTAGACTATAGATTGTTTTGCATAGAATGAGTATTTTAACAATATTAATTTTTCTAATTCATGAACATGAAATATCTTCTCTTTTATCAATATCTTTATATTTTTCAATATTCAACTCTTTAACTTTCTTGGTTAAATTTATTTCTAGCTATTTTATTCTTTTTGAAGCAACTGTGAATGGAATTGTTCTAGATTTCTCTTTTTGATTTTCATTATTAGTTTATAGAAATACAATGGATTTTTTAGTAAAATCAATTGATTTTGTATCCTGCAATTTTACTGAATTTATTTATTAGTTCTAACAGTTTTTTGGTGGAGTCTTTAGGGTTTTCTATGTATAATATCATGCAATCTGCAAATAGTGACAGGTTTACTTCTTCCTTTCCAATTTGTATGCCTTTTATTTCTTTTTCTTGCTTAAGTGCTGTGGCTAGGATTTCCAATAACATGTTGCATAAAGGTGGGGGTGGGGGGGTTCCTGCCTTGTTTCTGATATTAGAGGAAAAGCTCTTTTTCACTATTGAATATGATATTAGCCATGGATTTCTCATATATCTCCTTTATCATATTGAAGTATATTCCCACTATACCCACTTTTTGAGAGTTTGTATCATAATTGGTTGTTGAATTTGTTAAATGCTTTTTCTGTATCTATTGAAATGACCATATAATTGTATCTTTCATTTTGTTAATGTGGTATATTGTATTAATTGATTTGCAAATATTGAATGATTCTTGTGTCTGTGGAATAATATATATAATGAGTATGTTGCTTTTCATGTATTGTTGAATTTGGTTTGCTAATATACTTCTGAGGGTTTTTTTTTAATCTATGGTCATCAGGAATATTGGCCTGTAATTTTCTTTTCTGTGTAGTGTCCTCAACTTGTTTTGGTATCAAGGTAGTGCTGGGCTTCATAAAATGAGTTTGGGAGCATTCCTTTTCTTTATTTTTTTGGAAGAATTTGAGAAGGACAAGTATTAAATCTTTGAATATTTACTAGAACATACCAGTGAAGCTGTCTGGTTCTGGACTTTGGTTTGTTGGGAAGTTTTGATTACTGATTCAATTTCCTTATTAGTAATTAGTCTATTCAGATTTGTACATCTTCCTGATTCAGTCTTGGAATGCTGTGTGTTTCTACAAGTTTATCCATTTCATGTAGGTTGTCCAGTTTTTTTGGTGTATAATTGCTCATAGCATTCTCTTATAATCCTTTGTATTTCTTTATATCACTTGTAACTTCTCTTTTGTTTCTGATTTTATATATTTAAGCTCTCTTTTTTCTTAGTGAGGCTAACTGAAGTTTTGTCAAGTTTGTTTCTTTTTTCAAAGAGCCCCTTCATAGTTTCAGTGATCTTTTCTATTCTCCTTTTAGAATTTCTTGATTCTTGAATTAGGCCTATATTACTATGTCCTTTCCTCTTAGAACTGCTTTTGCTGCACCCCATAGATTTTGGTAAATCATTTTTCTGTTTTCATTTGTCTTTACTTATTTTTAAATTACCCCTTTTATTTCTTCAATGACTCAGTATTTGCTCGGTAGCATATCATTTAATCTCTAATAATCTTTGTGAGTTTTCCAGTCTTTTCCTTGCAGTAGATTTCTAATTTCATACCTTGAGATGCTTGATATGACTTCAGGCTTCTTGAATTTATTGAGACTTGTTTTGTGGCCTAACATGCAATCTATCCTGGAGAATGTCCCATGTACACTTGAGAAGAATATATATTTTTCTGCTGCTTAATGGAATATTCTGTAGGTATCTGTTAAATCCACCTAATGGAATTAAGTATATGTATTTTAAGGCCAATGTTTTCTTACCGATTTTCTGTCTTGATGATCTACCCGTTGATATAAGTGTGATGTTAAAGCCCTTACTATTATTATATTACAATTAGTTTATAGCTACTCTCTGTTTCTTTCTTCTCTTTTTTTCTTCTTTTGAGATATTTTGTTTTTACTTAGTGATGTGTATAGATTCCTTTTTTCTTTTGTGTATTTACTATAAATTTTTGCTTTGTGGTTACTGTGATGTTCACATATAACATTCCATATATATACCAGTCTATTTTAAGTGAATAGCAACTTAAATTTGAACAAATTTCAAAACTCTGCATTTTTATCCTTCCCAGTTTATATTTTTTGATGTCATATTTTACCACTTTTCATTTAATATATCCCTTAATTAATTATTGTGGCTTTAGTTAATTTTTCTTCTTTTGTCTTTGAAGCTTCATACAGGCTTTATGAGCGATCTCTCCACCACCTTTACTATATATTCACCTTTTCCAGTGAAAACATGTTTTTTACATGACCAGTTTACTGTTGATGAACTCATTTAGTTTTTACTTATCTGAAAAATTCTTTATCTCTTCTTCAGTTCTGAATAATCTTACTAAGCAGAGTATTCTTGGGTGGACATGTTTTCTTTTAGAACTTTGAAAGCAGCACACCACTTCCTTCTGGCCTGCAAAGTTCCTGTTAAAAAATTGGTGATAGCCTTAGAGGTTTCCCTTGTATGCAACAATTTGTTTTTCTCCTGTTGTTGTTAAGATTCTTTATTTTTGAGTTTTGACATTTTAATTCTAATATGGCACAGTATTGATCTCTGGGTTCATTTTATTTGGAATGCTCTGAACCTGAATGTCTGTTTCCTTCCTTGTATTAGGGGAGTTTTCAACAATTATTTCTTTCAATAGACTTTCTGCCCTTTTCTCTCTCTTCTTCTGGGATCCTTATAATGAGAATGTGATTCTGCATGATGTTTTTCTATTAATGCTTAAGCTCTCTTCATTTTTTAAAAATTATTTCTTTTTCCTGCCTTGACTGGGTGAATGCCAGTGTTTGGTTTTCCAGTTTACTAATTCATTCTTCTGTTTTATCCAATTGGCTTAGTGTATTTTTTATTTCAATTATTATATTCTTTAGTTCTATGGCTATGTTTGGTACTTAAAAAAAAAAGTATGCTCTCTTTACTGAAATTTTCACTGTGTTCATCCATTCTGCTCGCAAGTTTGGTGAGTGTGTTTATGACCATTACTTTGAATTCTTTATCAGGTTGATTACTTATCTTTATCATTAAGATCTTTTTCTGGGGTTTGGACTTCTTCTGTCATTAGGGACATATTTCTCTGTTCTGTGTTTGTTTCTATGTATTTCTAGATGAAATAGCTACCTCTTTCCATCTTGATGTGTGGGAAATGTGATGCCTGTCTGTCAGGCTAAAGCTCTGGGATAAGTAACTGGGGATATGTTTTAGTGTGCTATCTGTACAGGATCCTGGGTGTGTTGGCTTACCAAAACTTTTTTGCTGATGTTATAGTCACTTAGAGCTCAGGAATGTCAGCCAGGTAGGTGAACAAGTGGCATCTGCTGTCTGGTTTGTGCATGTCTGTGGACTTTAGCAGGGCAGCTGATGACTGTAGGAAGGAGAGCATGTGCATCAACATCAGAAAGACAACCTCTCTTGCATGGCTGCACATGCCCACAAGCTTCAACAGTGTTGCTGGCAAGTACTCCTTCTGTGTGCATGTGCTGGCCCCAGTTTGGGGGCAGGAGAATGTTGCAACTATTAGTGCTCAACCGCCCCACCCAGGGAGCAGAGGATCACTACAACTGCCCGTGTCCTTCAGCTTCAGCAAGGCACTGGCACAGTACAATGACTCCTTGCTCCAATCCATCCTAGCACAGCAGTAGGACATTTGTCTGAGTGCACCTGCCTGTATCAGCAGGGTCGGTGGAGAGCACACAATTGACGTCCACCAGTACCTCCATCTCTGGAGAGAGCCCCAATTTTCTCCTGCCCCTCCAGCAGATCCCCCTAGATCAACAAATGAATCTCCTTCAAACACAGTCTAGGGGCTTTTCAAACTGGTGCTTTTTCTTTGGTTCCCCAAGGGAGTCAGAGCAAATGTAAGCCCTTTAAAAGGAGAATTAGTTTTCTATCGCACTTTGGGTCCATAAGATATAAACGCCATTGGTGTTCTACTCCAAGCATTTTTGGAAACCCATCTCTCCAATACAGAGCTCAAGAGTTAGGATGCTGATGTGGGGCATCAACCCCTTGTCCTTCAGGAGAAACTCCAGACTGGTGAGACTCTTCCCCATTGTAAGCTTCAGTGGCAGCGATGGGGAATTTTGAGAGGATTTCTGCCTCTCATACTCTTCTCAGTGTGATCCTTTAATCTTTTGTTGTGGAAAGCAGTTCATCTACTTTTCAGATCTTTTTCAGAGGGAAATGATTCATATGTAGCTGTAGATTTGGTATGTCTGTGGGAGGAGGAGGTGAGTTCAGGATCTTCTATGCCTCAGTCTTGGAACCCCCTCACACACCATGATATTCTTAAAGCAGATTCAAGACTTTATATGGGTTCTTTCAGCTTTGTGAATATATAAAAACTCCATCCAACAATCTGGCAGTCTTAAAGTAGGCCCAAATAGCCACTTAGACCTCATCAAACTGTGCCCAAGAGAAGAGCACAAAAAACTGTGCCAGCTAACGAACAAATGTAAGAGTGGAGGAATTAAGATCTCTATTTTAAAAATATTCCTCATTTTCATTCACTTCATAAGAATTCAAATTATGCTTTATTACATTTCAGACTATGATACTCTGCTGAAAGTGACTGAGAAAGCTTTTTAGCAAAAAAAAAAAACACCACATTTTTAAAGGATGCTTTAAAATGTTGCTAGTATGATTAATTTTTATTTATTTAATTTTTTAAATGTTTATTTATTTTTGAGAGAGAGAGACAGAATGTGAGGTGGGAAGGGGCAGAGAGAGATGGAGACCCTGAATCTGAAGCAGGTTCCAGGCTCTGAGCTGTCAGCACAGGCCCAACCCAAGGCTCAAATCCACATCATGACCTGAGCCAAAATCGGGCACTTAACCAACTGAGCCACTGAGGTATCCCTATTTATTTTATTGAAACTAAATTTAAAGTCTGACCATTTATTTTTAAGGGCACCTGGGTGGCTCAGTCGGTTGAGTGTCCGATGTGGGCTCAGGTCATGATCTCATGGTTTGTGGGTTCATGGGCCCCGTGTGCTGTGTTGACAGTTCAGGGCCTGGAGCCTGCTTCAGATTCTGTCTCTCTCTCTCTTTCTGCCCTCAACTCACTCATGCTATGTCTCTCTCTGCCTCTCAAAAATGAAAAAACATTAAAAAATAAATAAAATCTGACCATTTATTTTTAAATGCTATGCTGATAATGAGTGATAGTAAAGGGATTTTTTTCATATTTTGTAAAAATATGCATTTTTTTTCTCTTTCAATTTCATTACAGTTTTTATATTATTTGTTCTTCCTTACTATTTTTGTAGTGGCTAATATCAGTAAAATGTATTCTGTACTTAAAATTTTTTCCTTTATTCCATTTTCCCAAAAATTATAAAGATGTTTATTAGTCAAAAGTAATCAATGTTTACACTCTGTTCTCCAAAGCTCAGGAACTTCCTAGCCAAATTAGTTAGATGATGATCTCTATTTATTTTCATTTTTATTTACATGGTACTTGATAGGCTGTTTTCCACTAATGAGAAGTAGATCTGAGAGAATTTGATCTAAAGAATGGTAAAATTAAAAACACCATACTCCTGATTTTGGTCTTTCATATCAAATCCAAAAGGCTTGAGGTGTCCCAGGTAAAACATTACTAATCTTCTAATATAATATATTCTCTCTAGGTAGTTAAGAGAGCCTGATCTTAATCTGAGATTTTGTTTTTTTATTTTATTTTTTAAGTTTATTTCTTCATTTTGAGGGAGACAGAGAGAGTGAGTGGGGAGGGGCAGCAAGGGAGATAGAATCCCAAGAAGGGTCCCAAGCCCTGATGGAGGGCTCTAACCCATGAAATGCGAGATCATGACCTGAACCAAAACCAAGAGTCAGTCACTCCACCAACTGAACCATTCAGCCAATCCTGATTTTGGTTTTTTAAGTAGGTCTTTGGTAGAGCAAAATGCAGTGCATTTTTGAGTCACAACTCTCATGGAAATAAGCAAGATTATTCCAACTCACATAAGATGGGTGCTCATCTCCTCGTTTATTTATATACTTGGACCCATAAGACATATTAATGAACAGAACTGATGAATTCACACAATTTAAATTAGAGTATATGTAGTATATGTATATATTTTTTCACAACAAAAAGTGCATTGTGTGTGTATATAGAAGGATGTCAGTCCCTTAGTCATAATAAACTCAATTTCACTGCAGAAATAATAAACTCAAAATATCAGTGGTTTACTATGACAAAACTTCTTGCTCACTCAAATTCTTCTGGAGATACAGACAGCCCTCTTGATCAGCCGTCCATGTCACATTTCTGTAACTCATACTGCCATGATCTTGATCTTGTGTCTCTGCCATCTCAGTACATGGCCTTCTCATTTCCTGAAGCAGAGGAAGATCACAGACTGCACAAAGCCTTTTCATTGCCACTGCACAAAGTAAATGATGGCATTGGCCAGAATGGGGGTATGGTTCCACCTAACTACAAGAGGACTGATAAATGTAAGGAAGCAATAGACTGTGTTATGAGTCATTACTGTTCCTGCCACAACGCCTTAGTCATTTAAGGCAACACTTGAACATCATGTGTCTGATTTCTCAGAGATTTATTCTGAGGTTCCATCTGAATATTTTGTAAAATCTAGTTTTCAGTGTTTTGTAAATAAGGGCTTCTCGTGAGGATGTTAATAATGATCCATTCATTTGAAAAACAATTACTAAATGGTTAATTTATCCTGGGTAAACACTGGGGATAAAGAGGAGTAAGCCATAGTCTTTCTATGTTCAAGAAACTTAATTATTTTTGAAAAAGATCTACAAATTTTTAAGTCACATTGGTAAATACATCTCTCATGTATTCAATAAGTATTTATTTATCACCTATTATAAGGGTCTTAAAATAGGAATTAGGACACAGTTTCTGGTTTATAGTAACTATATTCTAGACTAGGATAGGGAAACATGTATGGGGAATAAACACACCAAAAAAATAAGGAAAATAAAACATTATGTGTTTTATAATGTGTTTTCCTCACATTATCATTATGTGAGGAAAATAAAACATTATGATGCTCAGAGACGAAGCTAGAAAGGCTACTTTAGATTAAGTAATCAGGAAAGAATGCCCTAAAATGGGGCCATTTATCCTGGAACCTGAGGAACCAGCCATTCCAATATCTGAGGATACAATATTCTAGGCAGGAGAGACCAGAAGGACCAAGTTTCTTAAATTGTAATTAGTTAGTGTGCAGAACACTGACCAGTGCCACTGAGCATAATATATCAGGAGTAAAGTGGTAAGGAATGAATTTGGAGATGGAGGCAAAATCCAGATCTTTAGAGACTGTAAAGTGAGATGAGGATTCTATTGAAGAGATGTAAATAAACCACAGACTGTTTAAGGCCACCAAATCAGTCCTGTTATCTTAGAGTAGGGTAGGGGGTCAGTTAGAAAAACTGTTTGGGGAAGAGGATGCCTGAGCAGGATTTTAAAGAAGAATAAGAGTCAGCTGCCCAGAGAGTTGAGGGTTAGTACATGGGGAACTGGAAACTGTATATTATTATTACAGCTGAAAACCGGAGGAAAGGACTAGTGAAGATATATCTGACTGTGCTGAGACTTTGGAGGCATGGATAGCAAAAAGATAGCAACTTAAGACCCCCATCGTATCTTTTTGTGTTCCACAAAAACATAAAACAAACAAAATTGTACCATTTCCCACATTGATGTTTTGCTTGCCTAAAGAAAAGAAAATTAAAAAATGTTCTATAATTTTCATAATCTTGAGTTTGCTAAAATTATGTATTTCAGGTCTGTGCTTGGAGCTTCATTACTTGATGTATAAACAAAGGCATAATTTGAGTTGCTTTCTTGTCATGTAGACACTTATTTAAAACATTTATTAATTTATCATTGCAAATTTCTTTCTGCGGTGTGAATCCTGTCATGTTTTTCAGGACTTAACCAGTTTCGTAGGCCCTTTAGAACTTCATGACATTTAAAAAATAAATCAATCAAGGGCTGACAGTATGTGTCCAAAAACACAGGTCGCCTTTTATGTGATAAAGGCAGGTGATTCCAGGTAGTAGGAGTCCTTCAGTGTTCACCCAGCTAATGGTCACAGGATACTCTACCATGATAGACACCATTAGATGCTGGGGGCACAACATCAAATCAAAGAGGCAAAATCCTGTTCCCTGTTGTGCCTCATATCCTAGTGAGAAGAGGAAAGCAATAAACAAAAAAGGATAAGTAAAATATAGAGCATATTCGATACTGATAGGTGCTAGGAAGAAAAATGCAGTATGGAAGGGAGATGGAAAGTTGGAAAAGGAGGACTGAATTTTGATACAGTAGCCAGAGAAGGCTTTCAGTCAAGACCTGATGGAGAGATGACACCAATATGTACTTGGGAGAAGAGTGTTTTAGGAAGACAAAGAAAGGAAAAGCACGAGAGATGAGCTGAGAGGGACTCAAATGTTTAAAAAAAAAAAAAAAGCCACTCGGACTGCAGATGAGTCAGATATGCCCTGGTAAGCAGGTGAGGGCAAATGATGTAGAGCTGTCACTGGGAGGAATTCGGCCTTTTCTTTCTTTCTTTCTTTTTTTTTCTCAGTAATATGGGAAGACTGAAGAATTTTGAGAAATAAGGCAATGACCTGAATTGCTTCTCAGTTGTCATCCTTTGGCTTCTGTGTTTGAGAATAGATTGGAGAGGAGGAAGACTATAAGCAAGAATATAAGCCTCCCATGTGGGGTGATACTACAATAATCCAGGCAAAGTATGATGGTGACTCGGACTGGAGTGGTGGGTGTGGAGGCTGTGAGAAGTGACTAGATTGTACAGGTTTTTAAAGCAGAGCTGACAAGAATCGAGGGATGGATTAGAAATGTCAAGATGGTTCCAAGGTATTTTTCTGAGAAGGAGAAAATGGCATGAACAGTTTTGTGGTGGCAAGGCAGGAGCTCGGTTTAGATATCAAGTTCAAAATGCTTATTGGCTCAGTCAGTTGAGCATTTATTTAACACTTGGTTTCAGCTTAGGTCATGAGACACAGTTCATGAGTTTGAGTTCCTCATTGAGCTCTGCAGTGACAGTGCAGACTGCTTGGGATTCTCTCTTCCCTCCCTTCTCTCTCTGTCCCTCCCCTGCTTGTGCTCTCTTTCTCTCTCTAGAAGTAAATAAACTTAAAAAAATTTGAATACTATAAAATGCTTAATAGGTATCAAAATGGAGGTTTCTGCTTGGTAATTGGATATACAAGTCAGGAGTTCAGAGGAGAGGTCTGGACCAGAGGTAGAAAATTCTGGAAATTTATTGGGTTTCCATAATTAAATAATTATGACTTTCAGGGTTTGAATTTCTTGGTAGGGGTTAGCTGATTTGTTTTCTCAAATCCTTTTTATTTAGATTTCCATTTATTCTTCTGCCCCCTTATATGTCGTTTTTATTTAAATTGGCCTTGAACATAATTTAAATCATATTGACATATTGATTGAATACAAAGACTTTTTTAAAACACACACACACACATATATACATATACATAAAGCATGTGTGTCTGTGTGTGTGTGTTTATATATATATATATATATATATAGCAACTCTGTAACAGCTAATACTCATCAAAAATATTATGACCACTCAGCAGGGCATTTTGAAATCAATCAACAATTTACTGTAAGTAAAAAGAAAACTTCACAGAAATTTTAAAAACCATTAGATATATGACATGTTCAAGCCAACTTAAATAAAAAGGACAAAATACTGTTTAAATTATGCTCAGTTGGATTTATCTGAACATGTTTAAAAGATATCCTTTTAATATATGGTAAGCTATGCATACAATCCAACCTGTATCAAGATTTATAATTCTCTAATTTCATAGGTCAGTTAATAAGATTCCCATTCAGCTCCCAGGCTGTCATAACTTATGAAATTCAAGTGTGTGTTTCAGTATAGTTTTAGCCAAGGGAAGTCATGTAGCTAGTGAAGCAGAGAGAGGAAAGAAGATTGCCATACTTGAATCTGTACCATCAAAATGACAAAATGGGTCTATAATAAACAATAGGTTAGTGCTTGATATGCCTACGGCATCAATTGAAATGCACAACAGCCAAGTTATTTATGAAATGAACCTCTTGAAAATATATGGCTCTAATCATATGAGTCTCACTTCTATGTCCTTTCCAACAAAATAGATTGGCATTATCCATCTATTTAGAACACAAGGTTGCTTTATTATTTTTTAAAATATGATGACACTATATAGCTAGGAAATATTGAAGAAATCTAATCCATTAATAAATGGATCACTTTTTTTGTAAAAAATCACTGTTGTGATATTTAGCTTTTCACAATTTAGAAAAATATATAATTTTCTAGAACACAAATCAATCTATGCTAGCATTATTTATATTATTTGCATTATATGCAGAAATAATATTAATGATGAATTAACTGCCATATACATGTATTGGCTATAAAAATTGGTCAGTATAGCAAATACTCTAGGAGGAACATGTGGCTAGTCCATGTTTAGCTTGTATTCCTGAGGTCTTTATTTACTCTTATTTCTACATGAAGATTGAAATTCAGAACTTTCAAGGAGACTGATGCAGAGTAACATCAATAAAGAGTATATTTGACCATGAGCCTTCTTTAATAGGAATAGATTTGATCTAGAGTCATAGTTTTCAGCTTGGTCAGTTCCAATATCTTCTTTAAAAGCAATAGTTTGTAAATCATCCTTAAGTATCCTAGAAAAAAATATGTTTAGTATTGTGTTACCTACTTGCATGTATATTTAAAAATATATATATCCACCAAATTTTCTATCTGTAAAATAAGAGATAAAAGGAAAGTAAATTTGTGTTTCAAAGAAGAAGATCATGCTCCAAGACATAGTGTGGTGTTTGTGTCTTGCCCAATACATCGCACCGCTGTGAACACACAACAACGAAAGCAGACTGACAGACTAGTGTGTAGTGCTGGTGTCTCAGACACCATTAGTGGCATTGTAGGTGACGCCATTTTCTGAAATAGAATAAAAGGCTTGATAAAGTTTCAAACGCAACAAAGTACAATATTTGTACTCTATACATAGTGTCATCACTGTTGTTTTTATTTGTCATGCAGAGAATGGGGGGGCAGTTTTTATTTTGCAACATAGTGGCATGCATTGTGTGACTGTCTAGCCCACTTTATAGAAGTTAAAAAATATATTTACAAATTTGTTAAATCTTTAAACTGACAGCTTTTGGTCTAGAAATTTAGGGGACTTATTATAGGTTCTTGCTTCATGTCACAGTTGTACATCCTTTGTTATAATTTATTGTAATTCAGCAATATTCTGAACAGTAATACTTAGCTTCTCTTTTACCTATGTTGTTTTTCTTATTCACCTTAGAATGACCAACTCATTATTAATTATTTATATTTTCATACAGCTTGGTCCATGTTCTAGTTTATTCTTAAAAGAAAGTGATATTGAGTCACTAAAGTTCTCATGTTTCTTCCAACACATGTAAAACATTCTACTAAAATTGGAAAACTTCCTTTACATTGACTATTCAATTTATTGGGTTTTTTTCACATTTTACTACGTCATTTCCCCTCAATTCTCTACCACATAATATAGGATTACTATTTTCTATTATATGCTACTCTTTATGCCAATTCTTGTGTTTTTAACAATTGTATAAACAGATCCTTCAGTTTGAGACTACTATTTGCTAGAAAAGTTTATATAAACATTAAAAACTAAAAGACATGTATTAAAAAAATACTTCCCTCCCTTTAAAGAAAAGAAAGATTATTCAAGATATAAAATGCCACTATTATTAGTCATCAAAACTAATATTTTTTGGAGTTATTAAATTTTATTAATTAGGAAAGTATAAAAAATTAATGCCTGAGCCACATTAAATACATTATTATAATTAGTTATTATTTTAAAAGTAATACATATGTATAGTAAAAATAAATAAAGATTAGAAAAGAGTTATGAACATAAGTGTTTTCCTTTTACACCACACTCATAGTCTTTGACTTTAAATTTTTTCATGCAGTCAAATTTACTTTTTTTCCTCTTCATGGCTTCAATCTTCTATGTCTTCAAAAATCAAGATTATTTCTCTTTCAAATCAATATAAGATTATTTTTTTAAATAATAGTTTTAAAATATTTTTTTTAATTTTGTTATTTTTACAGTATATTTTTCAATTAATGCATAATTGTCCTAGGATTTATTTTGGCATATAGGAAATACGATTTTCTTTAGAATGTGAAAAATAAGGATCAAACTTTTTCTCTCAAAAACATGTTTTTCTCAAATGGTGGACCCCATGTCATTCATTGTTATCTATTCCCCCCTAACTTAAAATGCCAACTTTTCATATTCTAAATTTGTATTATGTTCACATAGACATTCATATTCTAGACTTTCTGTTCTATCTTTTAGATTAACTATACATATACATGTCATACCAGAATTGTTTATTGTAGTTTTATAATATATTTTGATATTGGGCATACCTAGTCTCTGTCCATTTTTACTCTATTTTTAAGGAAAACTCTGACTTTCTCCATGTATTATTTCTTCTATGTGAAAATTTTAATCAGCTCACCTAGTTTTAAATTTTCATCATATGTTTTCTTGGGAATACATCCAATATTTACTTAAGGAAACATCCCTTTCATGATGTTGAGTTAGTCTATAGAAAATTGAGTTTTCTCTAAATAAAAATGTAATTTTCCATTTGTTCAAGTAGAACTCATTTTTTTAGTGAATTTTCACATTTCCAAATGTTTCTAAAGTTTTTCTACATTCTATAACAGTACCAGCAGCAGCAACAACAGCAACAACAGTGAATACTCCTTAGGGAGCTTGTCTTTTCCAAACACTCTGCTCCAAGGTTTATACGTATTGTCTCACTTAATTCTTGCACCATGTATTTACTTAAGTGAAGAAATTGAACATCAGGGAAGTAATTACATATGTTCACAGTTAAGTAGAAAGCAGTACTGATTATCAAACCCAAGTATACATGAATTTAAAGCTCATGCTGTCCTTGCTATGCTAAACTATATTTATCTCTATTTAATCTTTCTCAATTATCAAGGGGGAGAAAAAGGCAAACAAAGTGTATCTACAAACTGGCCAGGGGATGTAACCAAGGAGAAATCTTGCTGATTTCACTTGAGAAAAGGAGCACCACTATGCTCTCTTACACCAGCATCAACCCAGAATAAAGGTCATTCATTGTTTTGTAGACAATGGATGTGTATAGGCTGCCTTATTCTACCAATGGATGCTTACCTGAATAACTAATAATCTCTTCAAATATATCACACGAGGAAATATTTCTTATTAATAAGTAGAGTTTTCCCCTGTTATATGTCTTTATTCCATTGTAATTTCCCTAGCAGTTGGTAGTGATTTTTCATTCGACTCTGAATATTATAAATATTTTACCAGAAAAAAACATCGTTATAAGCATTTTCTGAACTTTTGTATATGGTTACAGTTTCATTATTATATCATATAAGAAATCATAGGTATTGATGGCGCACAGACAAATAAAAGGAGAAACTTCTCGGGAAAATATCTGCTTATTTGTAATCGATAAAATTTTCCTTGAAAAATGTTCCTGGAGTGATCATTTAATTTTGCAAAAGAATTTAAGTCCCAGATGGTTCCTTTGGAGCACATTTCATTGTCAATAATCTGTTGGTGGATTATTCAATTTTGTAAACATAAAGTTTATATTTAATAATACATATGTTATTGTATGTAATATATAGGTAGAAAATAATATATTCAATATTTTACAAATATACACATACATTTTTTCACCTGTGCCCTCATCTATCTCTAAGAAGATGCAGATAGATAAAACGTGAAGTTTTTAATATTGAATTAAAGTCATGAATCACAAGATTTTTCTTCTGCAGCGAAAGAAGTTGTCATTTGTTAGATCTTGAATATGAGAAACTTAGAACTGGGGAACAAAGAGAGCTCAATAGACTTACCAGAGTTATAAAAATAATATATTTATTTATAACTTTGGCATTTATGAATTATTTTCACAGTTCTTATCTGATTTGACCCTCACACCATTTCAGTAAAGTTGGCAAAGCAAGTACTAATTGCATTTTGTGTGTGGGGTGTCTGAGACTCAGTGATGTTAGCAAGGATATCTCCACCTATAGTCATTGTGTGCCTGAGCTGGAACTTGGAACCAGGTATCCTCACTCAGGATAAAAATGTGACTTCAAAATAAGATAAATAAGGGGCGCCTGGGTGGCTTAGTTGGTAAAGTGTCTTACTTCAGCTCAGGTCATGATCTCGTGGCTTGTGAGTTTGAGCCCCACGACGAGCACTGTGCTGACAGCCCAGAGCCTGGAGCCTGCTTAGGATTCTGTGTCTCCCTCTCTCTCTAGCCCTCCTCATTCACACTCTGTCTCTCTCTCTCAAAAATAATTTAACATTTAAAAAAATAAAATAACATTACAGTAAATACATAATGTACATCTATACCATCATGACTGTAGGAGATATTACAGACACTAGAATGTTTTGCTGTAAACCCTCATTTTATGATGACTTTATATCAAGTCTCAACCACTGTGACAGTTCTATACTGACTTGAGTCTTATAACATTATTATAAGACATATGTTAGAATTTTTAAGTGTTATCCATACTATGAAGTTAATTATTCTTTGGGATTAGTACCATATTACTATAATTGCTGTTTCTATTATTACCTCAACTAATACTATTGTGGTAATAATCATTAGACTAATGATAACAGTGATAATAATGATCTATTGATTTATAGTCCTTACTCTATATGCAACTTGGAGGATTTTAGACGTTTACTTTTTAAAGAAAAATGTGTAAAATTCCAACAATATATTCTCACCAATGGAAAAATATAAACTTGGGGAAAGAAATTATGGTTTTATGAAATTTTCTTTAACAACTTCTTCCAGGAAATTTAAATTTAATTGACCTTGTTAATTTTTATACCTTAACATAGTACTGTGATTCACGAAAGAACTTTCTAGACTTTTGAAATTTGATTTCCATTTCCTCCATTACTGAGAAAGAAAATTTTTCTGATCCCTATCACTATCCCTGCATCATAATTTTTCTACATTCAAACTGTGGCATCAAAAGTTAGAACAGTGGAGTGTTTCATATAATTTCACATTGAGTATTTCTAGTTAGGATTTTTTCTAAGGCTGTCAACAAAATGATAATGCTCACATGGAGAAAGGGATCCTAAATATATAGTCACTTGCTAGATTGATCTAAAGGCCCTATACTGATCTACTGGGTAATATGATATTTATTTCTGAAAAACACCATAGTGTATACTATGAAAATCATCTAAAATATATTTACATAATAGATGTTAACATCTCCTTTGGAACCTTTAAATCCCTTTTACATATTTAAATATGGGCCAAGTAATTTAAAAATTGTGTGTTGAGGAAACAATAGTCTTCTTTTTCACTAAACTATACATAAAAGTGATAAGAAATAGGAAATTAAGACTACTTCATTTCATTCTTAGTTCACCTTTTTCCTGGCTCATACTATAACTAGTTTATTTTTTGAAGACAAAGGAGGTTTTTAAGTTCTTAATGCACATAAAATTAAGTCAAATCATACTTATACTTTAAAGTAACATTTCTATTAATTTTTAAGAGTGTTTCTTATATTTAAATGTACTCATTATAGAAATTATAGAACAAAGGAAAATCTGCTTCAGGAGTGTAAACATAGACAAGTCTCCATTCTTTCTGAGGCAATCTGAATTTTAAAAGAATGCCTATTATAAAAGTGTCTAAAGACTCTGAAAAGCCTTTGTTCCGTAATGATATTCATTAATGTACAATATGTTGAGCAAAAGGAATAGCTGTCACCTGAGGTAGACTCTATGGTTATCTGAGCTTAGCACAGAAAAACAAACCCAGTGACATGCTGAACATTCAAATTCAAATTCCACTGTATAAGATGTTCTACATTTGTATCCATATATTGAAGTGCTAATTACTTTTTTCTACTGCAGAGCATTTTCCCGGCATACATTAGTATGCATTTAAGTTATTTTTCTTTTTAACTGTGGCAAATCAGAAAAATATAAAAGGATATCTAGCCAAAATGTTTGTGTGGTTTTGATGGGTTTCTATGTAGAGGGAGGTGGGAAGGGAGTGGAGATTGTGTGAAATTCAAGACAATAGGTATTCCTGATCTGAAATTTTTATATACTTTCAAAAGTAATTAAATCAGCATACATTTTTAGGCAGCAGCTTTATTGAGGTATAATTGATATACTAGAAACTAGACATATTTATTGTATATAATTTGATGCATTTGGACATATGCATGTAACCATGAAACCATCGCCGCAACTAAGGTATCAGCCACAGTATCAATCAACCATATACATTACCTCCCGAAGTCTTCTTGTGTCCCATTGTTGTTATTGTCTGTGATAAGAACACTTAATATGAGATCTACCATATTAATAAATTTTAATGCAATAGGCACTATATACCACAGATATCTAGAACTAACTCATCTTACATAACTGAAACATCTTATCAATTGAAACACAATTCTTCATTCTCCTCTCCCCACCCATTCCTAATTCTATTCTTAGCTTTTATGACTGTTTTAAATACCTCACATAAGTAGAATCATATAGTGTTTGTCTTTATGTGATTTACTTATTTCACTTGGCATAATATCTTTCAGGTTCATCCATATTATTGCAAAAGAATTTCCTTCTCTCTTTTAAAAATTTTTTTTAAGGTTTGTTTATTTTTGAGAGTGAGAGTGAGAGTGAGCATGAGTGAGGGAGGAGCAGAGAGAGAGAGGAAGACCCAGAATCTGAAGTAGACTTCAGGCTGTCAAGCACAGAGCTCTATGCAGGACTCAAACCCACAAACCATAAGATCATGACCTTAACCAAAGTCAGACACTCAACCGACTGAACCACCCAGGTGTCCCAGAATTTCTTTCTCTTTTCTGGTTCCTATGTATATGTCCCATTTTCTTTATCCATTCATCTCTTGATGGATATTAGGTTGGTTTAGGCTGAAGAAAGTTTTCTACTTTGACTGATTTGACAAAATAGGAAATACTACTACACAGGTAAATCATAGGGAGTGAAGGCAAAATGGAGTTTAGAACCAGATTTTTTGATTCCTTAGTCAAGGTCTGACCTGTTACACAGTGCCTGGTTAGCCTGAGCGTTTTGCTCAGTGGGAACATTTGAAATCGCACACCACCTGAGTAACTTGCTAGTTTAAACAGGACAAAACTAAAAGATATATTTTAGTATAGTCTATATAAGAATAAAATTTTATTTTTATGTGTTTTAATATCATCTTTAGCTAAGTGTATGTAGCCTTATAAAATAAGTATGATCCTCATTTAGAAAAAGTTATATTTATTATATCTTGGATAACCTACATTTATCATATTTTGTTTGACCAACTTCAAACTCATGAAATATTTTGAAAGTTAACTTCTACTCTTTATGTAGTAGTTTATTCAGATACTGATTTAGGCTATGACATTTATCAAATAAAATTTTGCTTAGTAATTTTGTATACCCTTGAAAATTTAAATTATTGGTTTAGTACCATAAATACCTTTTGCCAACCGTAGGCTTAAAGTTATTCTGCTAGGTTGTATTTTTAATATGAACTGGGGATTTGTCTGTCTGATTCAATGCTGGATTCCCAGGCTTAAATTCCTGACTGTCATACAAGAACCTTTCAAGAAATATTTGTTGAATGAACGAATCATTCACTGTTGCTTTTCCATGAACTTGGTTTTTTAAAAAAAGTGGCTAATGATGTTGGTAGAGTTTCAGAATATTTCTAAGACGTTCTGAATTGCTTAGAGAGAGGGAAAAAATGGGACTTGTGATTGCTGAGGCAATGGATTCTATACTCACAGGGTGAAATTGTCTCTATGTTTGGAATCCTGAGAGTGTGCAAATAAAAACATGATGTGCAAGCAGTCTAGTTTGACTGATGCTTCACATGAAAAGTCTTACTTGATACTGAACTATATTTTTCTTCTGCATATATTCATTCAGTTCAAGATGTTAGAGTGTGTTATTTTTTGTTCAGGAAACCATTTTTCTTAGTTTAATTTCATATTATCAAGAATCAAAATTTGAAGAGAAAATTAAACCCTCACACTATTTTTTTCCTTGACTTCTTGAATCAGATGGCTAGTTTTTGTTTTGTTTTGTTCTGTTTTTTTGCACATTAAGATACAAGCCAGTAAGTTACTTCACCTTCGGTTTATATGAATAGGAAAAAAAAACCCGTCAAGCTTTTCTTAATTCATTAAACTTAAATCATATAAGACAGTAGTTATTGCCCTGTCTTTCACTCATTACTTGTTTCTTTTTCCAAGTTTCAAGTTAATTTAGAATGTTTACATGTGTATAAAATTGTCATCTTCTTAACCAATAAGTTTTTGCCCAGTGACCATCTGGGTCAAGTCATCAGTCTGAAAAGACCCTGAAGGCCATTTGAGAGGCTTTAAAAACCAGTGTTTTTGTTTGTTTGTTTTGCAGTAAAAACATTTAACTGGTATCTACCCTCTTAACAAAATGTTGAAGTCTGTGTGGATAATGTTTAAATCATCCAAACATTATTGACAATCAGAGAGGAGAAAATCTAAAAGGGCTGAAAAACCAAAACCAGCACATCACTTCAGGAAATGTGTTATTATGGCTATAGCTACTAGCCCTACTATTATTTCCCCCCGACTTAATTGATAAAGCAACAGAGGCACAGAAAAATAGAAGTAACATGAAATATTCGTTTTGCTAGTAAATGGTAGATGTGGACATTGGAGCCTAGAGACAACTTGAGACAGATTCCAGCCTAACTATACCGTGCTGTTTTACAAATTAAAACCTAGGTTAGGGCATCTCTTATACTCACGTTGACAGACAAATTGAGATTGGAAATCTAGTGACAGTTTTTGAAGCAAAAACAGGTTCCTGGACTGTTATTAAGAAAATAATGGTAGATAATAACTAGGTACATAATGGTGGGCGATGATGAAGAGAGTATGCGGTTCTTGCAAAGAAACGTAGGATCTTGCGCTAAGAATGTGAGCATGAGAAGGAGGGGTTTTGTCATTTGTGAAAGATGTTACAGGACACCTCAGGAATAGATGGAGGAAGGAGGAGCTAAAGATAAAACTGGTTTTTTGATATGCACCACCCAATTTGTAATATTCTCACAACGTGACTTCAACTTACCTGTATAGGATCTCATTTCTTTCAGGACCCCTGTGAGTATTATAGATGTCACCCCACGCTAATAATCATAATAATGCAGACAATTTCATACTGTGAGCATAAAAGCTATTAGGTTTGTAATTATTATTCCCTGCTTTTTTTTTGAGTGAGCAATTCTAAAGTTCTTAGAAATATTTGAAAACTTGGCCAATTTAGTTATATCTGTATCTCCCAAATCAAATACCAACCAATTGTGATAAGTTCATGGTGGTCCATAAAATTGCTTACTATCATACTATAAAATGATCATTATTTGCATTCCTTTTGAATGAGGGTATATTTGTCCAGTAAGTCATCTTTTGGAGTTGTGAATTTAGCACGTGAGATAGATGAAATTAGGATTGTCTTGGCATTTATCAACTATGTGGGACAGAAGGAGCTTGTTCCAGGGAAATGAAGGAGGAGGTCAGTCATTAAGGTGTTTGCTGATTTAAGTTTACATTGAGATAGTAAGTGGAGATACCCAAAAAAAACGTTGATTTGAAGATGTGCATGGGGATAGCATCCATGGAGAGCATACCTGAATTCTTGGATACAAGTGAAACTACTGAAGGCAAACTATTGGAGAACAAAGTTTATTAAAAGTAGAAATGTTGGAAACACTATAGACATAGAGGGAATCACAGCAAAGAAGATGGAACAGCAGCATAAGTGAAAAGAAACACAAGGGAAGGGATAGCCAGAGGTCGAAATACTATGAAAGGAGGTGATCCGTTTCTTTTTAAAAGATGGTTTCTTTTTTAGGAAAGCCATCCTTTCTTAATTCCAAATTTTTAAATTATCCACTTAAAGCTTTATCCAAAGTTGCCAAGTAAAGCTTTGTTGCACAGAAAAACCTCTCCCCACTCTGTTAGGTTCTGTGGCCTATCAGGGTGTTCTCTCCACAGATAATGGATGACCCAGGGCTCAGTGCTTTCCAATAAGGTAAACTGGCTCTGATATCTCAGGGACATTTCTGAGGAGTGCATTTCCAAGTAATTTAGAATAGGAGTTAAAAACAGATATAGATGGAAGGATCAGAGAAGATGGAAGGAACATACAATGGGCCCAAGCCTAGGAATATTCAAGATCCCACCACACTTCTAATTCTCTTGATGCTCCACACAGAACTGGCCTGAAGAGATGGAGAATCTGCCATCCTCTCCCATTTCTATGAATGTTCTGAACCATAGAGCATCCTATTGGAGGTGAAACTGATGATATTTTACTTTACTGAGGAGGAAATCGGGACATGGGAATATTACATCATTTGCTCAAGGCTAAAATGAGTTAGGTGTGCTCAGAGTTCTATACCAATCTAACCTCCACTTTCCAGGTGTTAGTATCACTGACCTCATACCAATACATTCCTCTGTCCCCTCTGTGCATAGTGGATAGCCATGTGCATAGTGGATAAACATTGTCCTTATGTCTAAAGGAATCTAGGAACCACTTTAGTAAATATCTCCTTGAAGTATCAATAATTTGAAATTTTTAAAGCCGTCTTTCGGTTAATATTTTTTTTCTTTTCTATTGTACTATGTGTGCACAAGAAAGGAAAATGTTAAATTGCCCATGCTGCTTAATAATATTCCACAGTAGTTGTCTTAAAAATATGTTAAAGGTGCCTCTCTTACATGTCTTCCTTTATCTGATTAAATGTTTAGAGAACAGGTGTTTGAAAAGATGAACTTGCAAAAGACAGTTAAATATGTTCTTGCTTAAAAAATACTGCAGTGAGAGGTTGTTTAAAGATATCTTGGGATTGCATTCTAAAATGACAACTGATGAATAGCTTTGTTTTGCTCTTTTTTTCTTTCTTTCTTTTTGCCAGAAAGACTGTTCATACATTACTTAGATCTCTCAGTGCATTTTTCTCACATCTTAAAGATGGTAAGGTTTTTATATTACTTACCAAATGCAAATTAAACACAAAGGGAAAACAGACTTTTTGATCAGGTTCTCAATGCTTCAAATAAATGTTTTCCACAGTGACTGCTACCAGCTATATATTACAAATGTTGTCTCTAAAGACAGTGGCTTATTCCAATGAGAAGGTTTTTTAGTTATATTTTTGTTTTATTTCATGCACTCCTAAAAAGTATATTCATTATAAAACTATATTATAAGTATATAGAGAAAAAGGTAAAACTTTCTGATATTATGAGATTTATCCCACTTTGACCTTTTGTTACTTACATTTCTCTAAAATGCATCCTTGGCTGCATGGGTATGCTTTTAGGTATTAAAGGTAACTATATCAATTATTCCCTTACAAATAATTATTATTTTCATTCAACTAATAAGAATAATAGGAGAAAAACTTACGTGCAATGCTATTTACTTGTATAATTAAAATGTATAGTGAGGATTTGAAGCAGATTAAGTGAATATAATGTCAAAATCATTCAATAAACAAAGTTTTCTGCTCACAGTGAGCTCACTGTCTAATGAAGGGAGTTAGTAACAAACATGTATATTAGTTTCCCTTCTACTGAACATTTACTCTATGCTATATATCTTGTTAATGGAAGAACATGAATTCTTGAGCTATTATCACCTGGATTCAGATTATCGATTCTCTAGTTACTAGCTGTGAGACCTTGAGCATAATAATCCCACTTTCCTTTTCTGTAAAATGGTGATGATCATTGTAATATCTAATGTAGTTATGATAATTTAATAAACTGATGATGCTAAAGATCCTAGAAGAGTGGTAAGCACACAGCAACCATGAAATCAATATTAGCTATTAATAACTCAAATCCTCATCTACATCTGGGAAGTAAGTGTCATAATCTCTGACAGAACTTTAAAGAAGTCAAACCACGCTCTCAAGGTTGCATTCTACAGGGGGGAACATAATTCAGCCCATGTCAGTCAGAAGGCTTCCAAGTCCACGGGTCTTTACACTGCTTTTCAAAGGAATTTTAATATTTAGAAATCTTCCAGTCATTTATCTCACAAGGCAGTAATAAAATCAAACTATAATGGTTTTTTCTCCTACTGCAAATGTCATCTTTGTGAATGCTAAAATGTCTTATTCTTTTATTGCTTTTAGCATTAAAAACAACAACAACAACAGCAACAGCAAGGATAACAACAAAATGCCATTTTCCCCTGAACTGCTAAGAAAGAGAAGATTTGAAATTACCAATAGGCATTTTAGAATACTGTCCTTTATTTTCTGAAGTATAAACAATCATATTCCAATCTGGAATATAATGTTGATATTCTCAGATATTTTTTGTTCTCTGTTTAATAGATATTTTATTTAATATTGTCTTGATGTTTATTTAGTTTTAAGAGAGGGAGAGAGGGCGGGGGAGGGGCGGAGAGAGGCGGTGACCGTAGATCCCAAGCAGGCTCCATGCTGACAGCATTGAGCTCAGTGTGGGCTTTAACGTAGGAACCATGAGATCATGAGCTGAGCCAAAGTTTAACGCTCAACTGACTGAGCCACCCAGGCATCAGTATTATTTTATTTAATCCCTATGTGGATTGTTTTACCTCCTAGTGGGTTTTAATGAGATGTGACTATTTTATTTTCTAGCTGTTATAAAATTTGAAAGTGTTTATTGATATTAAAATTACTCATAATTACCTGCAACAGATTTCTTTTTGAACAAAAATCATAAAGAATTGAAAGGCATTTTCTAGGCATAAGATGTGTGTTGGGGGGGCACTGGGGGAATGGAGAGTTGCATATGAGATGAGAAACTAGTTGAAGTGTCCATGATTTTATATACAGTTTATCATTAATTCTCCTTGAATTATAGATAATCTTTTAAAATTTATTATATAAGCTTTATAGCAACTACTATATAGTGAAGAGAGAACTTTTTTTTTTTTTGCATTTGGGAAGTGTTATAATTTTTTTCCTTAATTTGATAGACACTGTTTTATTTGAATTTGAATGACTTTGTATGTGGTACTTAATTGTAATTCGGTTTGGTGAGTCACTTCTGTAAGTTCATAGATATTAAGGGATAAAATGTTTGACAAACCTAAGTTACCTTACCAAGAAACCATATGTCTCTGTGTGACACTTAAGTCATCTGAAATGTCAAGACAAATTAGGCGAATCAAGAGGCTGCAGTCTGACAGTGGGTCCCTCATCAAATGTGTTTGAACAACCTACAAGCATTAGTAAGGTTCACATGTTACTAGAAGTTTGTTTGAAAATTCATACCACTTTATTAATACAAAATCTGTGGTATGCAAAATGTGAAGTTCTTTTTAGGATTAGTAATTCAGCATTAAAATTCTGCGTAAGCCATTGCTAATTACCTCTCCCTAGTCAAGCACTATGAGGCAGTGTGAGCACTCAGGAGGAAAGCAGTGTGATACAGTGAAAAGGGCACTTACTTAGAAATTATCTTTGTTCTGGCTTTAGCATCTAGTGGGAATTAAGGTAATTCATTTCAATTACCTGAGGCTCCTGGTTCATATATAAAATTGTGACAGTTAAACCAGATAACTTCTATGTTCCTATACTTTGACAGAATTCTCAGATCCTACTGGCACCTGGGTGGCTCAGTTGGTTAAGCCTCTGATTTCATCTCAGGTCATGATCTGGTGGTTCATGAGTTCGAGCCCCATGGTGGGCTCTGTGCTGACTGCTCAGAGCCTGCAATCTGCTTCAGATTCTGTGTCTCCCTCTCTCTCTGTTCCTCCACCGCTTGTGTAACTCTGTCTCTCTCTATCAAAAATAAATAAACATTAATAATTTTTTTAAATGAAGAAAAGCCACAGATCCTATGACCATGGAAAACCTCCACTTAATAGATTTCTTACAGAACTGTGATTCATGGCAACCACCAAGTGTATTTGAATGTAATAGAGTATATATACTAAAATGAAATATATTTATCTGAGCATAATATTTTCTCTATTTTAATGTATTTGCTTTAATTACAAATATTACATATATCTTCACGTAATTGTAATACTTGCTATAGAAAATTTAAATAACACAGGAAATAATATAATCAAGACTATAAAGATCCCAGAAGTCTTATTTTATATTTACTTGGATCTCATTCTAGATGATCTTTTCTGTTCTATTTACCTTTTAAACTTTTACGTTGCTTTTACAGTGGTATTTTTATTTAGCTTTATATTATGCTTTAGTATCTGGTGAATCAAGACCATTTCACACATATCCATTGTTTTTGTTCATCATTTTCCTAACTATGTTATTTTTTCTGACAAGTTTTAGAACATTTCATCAAATCCAATCTCCTAATATTCATGATAGGATTATTATTAATTCTGTAGTGAATGTGTACATTAAGCTAATGAAGATAATAATTTTAGAATGTCAAGTCATTCATCTCTAAGAGTAAGGGCTCTCTTTTTGAGTCTTTGATGTTTATTTCAATAGACACATATATCTAGGTCATATAAATTTGTGCTTATATTTATTCCTTGACTTTCAGGCTTTTGGTTACAGGCATATTTGAGACTATTTTTTAAATTATATGTTACAAATGGTTCCTTTTCTGAAGTGATTTATAACCAGCCACATTAAAGAATAATCTTATAACTTATAATAACTTTTCTGATAACTTAAATTTCCCATGTAAATAACCAAGATCTCTGAAAGCATTACTAACGTTATCCTTCTTCCTTTACTTACGTTAACTCTATGGGGCCCAGTTCCAGGTCTGTTTGTTAAGAATATTATCACTTCAACAATGCCAGTTACCTGGAAGATGCTCAGAATGAATCTGTGAATGTATTAAGGACTTGTATCTCATGGTACTACTTAGGGTTTAAACAAGAGAGGGATCAACCCTTTGTTGTGCCTAATTTCAAGAATGCTTCAAGAGTTCTATCATTAAGGCAGACTCGTTCTTTGGGTCAGCTAATAACATTCTCATGCCAAAAAGTTAAAGAATCACTCACTCATTTCTTCTGTGCTCAGAGTCATTAAAAATAAACTTAAAATTTTATCAGGTGCAGTTGGACATCATTTAGCATTCCCCCCCATTTTAATCTATCATAATGGTAAATTAGAGTGTTTCTCTCGTTTATGGGAGATCTAAAACTTCCACACTTTGAAGGGCTTGAAAGTAAGTAGTTATAATATACGAAGATAAGATAAGATGGAAGCACAGCTGCGGTGGAAGGGCCCCTTAGGAGTAAGGGTGGGGCTGTTCGCATTCATCCTGGTGGTCACAGTGGGCCCTTTTATCTTATTCAGGTTTCCACTGTTCAAGCTTGTTGCCTAAAAGCGGCCTCTACTCTATTCGTTAAATATCTTATTTAATTCTATTTCTTATTAATGAGTTTATAGCTTTTGTATCTCTATTCATGTAAAATTGTCTTATAGAATCATTTCTTTATAAGATACATTTGTGAAGCTGTGAAGTTTTTAATTCCATGATAAGTTGGTTTTGTAAAAACAAATAAGAAATTTCTTTTCCTTTCTTGTATATTTTGTATTCCTGTGGAGCTGAATCTTCTTTCTTAAAGTTATGTCTTTTATATTCTTGAAATTATCGATAACAACCCATCTAGATCTATTAAGGAACGTTCGTAAACAAGAACAATGCTGTTTTCCTTTGAAAAAAGTCATTTAAAAATTTTTTTAATGTTTTTTGTTTGTTTTGAGGGAGAGAGAGAGAGAGGGGCACAGAGAATCTGAAATGGGTTTAGTGCTATTAGCAGAGAGCCCGGAGTGAGGCTGGAACGGGTGAACTGTAAGATCATGACCTGAGCCAAAGTCGGTACTCAACCATCTGAGTTCTCCAGGAGCCCCTTAAAATAAGTCATGTTTTTAATCTCATCATGTGGATGCAGATATCATAAAGATAAAGATGTTTCCCATAGTCTCATGGGAGTTTATCTGTGGTCTTCCAAACTGCCCATATTATTACTATTTCAATATGATTGCTGAGAACAGATTTGGGAGTAATACACCAAGTCCTCTACATATTTATAGCCATATCTTCTTCACTTTGCACACTATTCTACTTTTAAGACACTACCCTAATCACATGCAACCTGTCTCATTAGTCAGTGCCCTAGACTTCTTCCCAGATTTTAGCTTGTAGGTTGTCAGCATGGTGGTCCATCCCAGACAGGATAGCAATAAATGATACTTTATAAGATTGGCAGGTAGCAAATTATCTGTAGAGTGGAGAAATATTTCTCTTTATATACTCACTCCTAATGCTTCCATTGCTGATGCTTATAGGGCTTAAAGAAAAGAATTGAGTTTAAGTATTAACTTCATATAAAATAGTTGAAAGTCAGGAAACATAGTATGACCTGATTTTTGTACAGTGGTAAATACATTTTTAAATAATAGCCTTAATAACTTTTCCCTCCAAATCCAATTGCCTTTTCAGAAGGTGTCCTATTGTACTTAAAGTAATAGATCTAACATTAGAACCAATTAGAAAATAAATATAACAAATATGCAATAGACTATCCAGAAAGTCTAACATGGGGGAAATTATGTATTTATACTGTAGCATGATGGGTTGTTAAATTGTATAAATGGATGGAATTACACTGGCACATTTCTTGTATATATTTACTAAGTGCATTTTTACTGTCATTTACCTTGAACTGAATGTATGTTTTTTGACAAACTACTATAATCTTAAAAACTCTCATTACTTAAAAAGACAGACTATATATAAGCTTCATGTTTTCTGCAGATTTTAGTGCCTTTAGAAATATCATGATATTTTTTAAATTTATTTATTTATTTTGAGAGATTGAGAGAGAGAGAAAGAGAAGGTGAGGGGCAGAGAAAAGGAGAGAGGAAACTCCAAGCAAGCTCTGCACGGTCAACACAGAGCCTGACTTGGGGCTCAATCCCATGAACATGAGATCATTACCTGAGCTGAAACCAAGAGTCAAATGCTTTACCAACTAAGCCCCCCAGGCGTCCCTAGAAATATTATGATTTTAAATATTAATCAATCCAGTTGTGATTAAGAACTCAGGGTCAGCAATAATGATAATATCTTTTTAAAATTTTAGTTAAAATTAATGAAATAATCATTTTATAATTTAATTATCAAAATGTATATATACTTTTGATGGTGATGTATCTTGTTTTATATAACTGATATATTACACCCCAAATATTTTTACTTAATATGTAAAATACTATATCTTTAATGTGTCTGTGAATGTAAATTATAAACACTCTTATCAAATATTTAAGCAATGTAAAAAACAAAGGAAGTAAGCTTTACCATTCAAATATCCAAATTCTTATTTTATTGCTTTTATACTTTAGAATATTATGTTAGGTTTTTTAGAGTAAAGTATACTTTTTTTTCTGGGGCACCTGTGTGGCTCAATCAGTTGAGCATTCGAATTCGGCTCAGGTCATGATCTCATGGTTTGTGGGTTCGAGCCCCACGTCAGGCTCTGTGCTGACAGCTCAGAGCCTGGAGCCTGCTTCGGATTTTGTGTCTCCCTCTCTCTCTGTTCCTCCCTGGCTCGTGCTCTGTCTCTCTGTCTCTCCAAAATAAATAAACATCAAAAAGAAAATTATAAAGTGAAGTATACTTTTAATATGGAAAAAAACCCTCTCCATCCATAATTCAAATATCCATTTTCTTTTGTAAAATACATCGGTATAGCTTTTAAAAATGATAGGTACTTAGGAACTCATTTCAATTAAAGTAATCAAATTTTATTTGCTACCTAAATTAAATGTCCTATAATCACTCTGCCATTTCAATATCTAAAAAGGAAAACAATACAAG
Organism: Suricata suricatta; assembly: GCF_006229205.1. NCBI lineage: Eukaryota > Metazoa > Chordata > Mammalia > Carnivora > Herpestidae > Suricata > Suricata suricatta. The sequence continues at coordinate 91,362,965 of NC_043704.1, read as the reverse complement.
AATGCCAACTGTAAGGTTTATTTTTTGGCTTCTCCCAGGAAGACATTTTCTTTAAGCACATATGAAAATAATGAAAATTATAAAGAAAGAAGGGCGAGTTATGTGAGTTTGAATCGGTGTTAACTTTCTGTGTCTACGTAATACACATATCATAACCAGAGCTAACTTATCTACAAGATAATGAATAACTCATTTGACTTTTTTAAAATCAATGTCTGCATTCATTATTTCATTATCTTAATGATAGCCAAAAGAGAACTTGCATAGGAAATTCAAAATTTTTGATTGATTTAAAAAATATGGAAGTCCAGGGGTAAATTACCATTGGAGGTGATATTCTTTGGAAAGAACATAAGAGAAATTGATACCTATTCTGGGATTCAAAGAATATATAGCCTTCAAATAGAAGGAAACACAGACAAATGGATTATTACCATTTGCCAAAATGAGGCTCAGCAAGATTGTTACCTCCCTAGTTATAGCTAGTGTTTAGTAGAGTCAAAAAAAAAAATAATAAATAAAACACGGATTCCCACCAGGCTATTTTTTTCTCTTATACACCATAACTACAAGATCAAAAATCAGTATAAAAGAGACGTAAATATTTTATTCAAATCCTTGAAGAATTTTTTTTTTTGTAGAGTAGAGTGTATCACTCCTTGCTTGTTACATATTAATGCAGAATTCCACATTTTTCATGGTTTGAAGGAAGGGCTGAAAGTCTATCACTTTAGATAGTTTAACAAACAGTATTTGCCAAAACTTGGGTGAATTTTTTAAGCTCATTGTTATTAATGATTGATGATAGTGTTTATAAGAGAGGTGATAAGAAAAATTTATATTTTAAAGTTTAGTCCTATCTATATGTGATACTAAGTTACTGACTAAAGCTGACCCTAATAAAGGAAAATTACAATACAGCAAGTGTGAAAATATTTTCTGTGCTTAAGTTATTTTTCTCAGGATGTTTATGTATTGTCATTCAAGTGTGTATGTCCACATAAAATATAGTTATCAGTTAAAATAACATGACACTATTTAAATTTTTACAAATAATTGTACTCTATTCCCTTATAAATGTTAATTTTGGTATGTTAAGTAGAAGGCAACTAATAACAAAATATACTTGATTTTTTAAAATTGAGAATATGTACTTGGCAAAGGAGTTTTAGGCACTAAGCCCTACATATTTGAAACATTAATTTTAGATGCCTCTATGGCAACATAATGTATTCTTGTAGTCTTCCAAGATGTGCCACACTTTGGAATCTTTTCTAAGAGTCACAAACCAAGAGACATGTCATAAACAAAGTAAAAGATGACCAGGGCTGTTTAGAGAATTGCCAACACTAGCACTTTAATAAACATCTATTGTTCAACATGCTTAATTTGAATGTCAGGCAATACTGTAACTAATTTTAACATGAAATTCTAAATAATTCTAAGTGTTACCAAACACCCCCAGTAGAGACAAGGAAACATCCTAATTCAACACTATAAATAAATATGCCAGATCTTTTCTAATTTATAGCATTAGTGGTGGCCAGGCTGTAGATTGGGAGCATACACTGTCGCATCATTATCATTGAAGAAGCCACTTAATTTCAGATTCTCCCGTCACATTAGTTCCTTCGCCATGTAAGAATGGTACTGCTGAGAATCTTTCCTCTCCCGGAATCTTTATTACCAGTTCTTTTTTATCCACTAAAGCAAAAAGCCAAGATTTTATTTCTGTTTGTTCCTCAGTCATGTCCGGTATGGGGATCTGGAGGCATATTCCTCTTGGGGTACTTTGTCAAATGTATGGCTTCTTGCTTTAGGATGGATAGAAAACAGAAGTTGCTTTTGAGTGTTAGAGAGACTTTGCCTCTAGAAAGTATTGTTGCAACAGGTCAGGCTATTACAGTGGTAGTTATAGTAACATCATTAATAAGGAATTAGTAGCATTTTGCAGGTCTTTTGCTACACATTATCTACTGTACCCTGCATTTTGCTCAGGCTAGCTCATTTAATTCTTAAAACTACCTGTGGTATAGTTGGAGTTATTCCTATTTTGCAACTGGGCATAACTGAACTTTCAAAAGGTTTAAAAACTTTATGTAAGTCCTATAGTGGAAATGGGAATATAAAGCAGATCTCTCTAGGGTAAAAACTACATGACTATATACAGATCACATACTCAATATTTAGTAACTGTGTTTGCCATGAAGAACCCCCTTTGTAGCTAGGAGCTATTGTCCAGCAAAGGCAAAAGTGATATATATTGCAGGTGTGACAGTTTGGTTCAAGCTGGGATTCAAAACCAGCTCTGCAAACTTAAGAGGTTGATGATCTTTCCTGTAGTCTATTTGCATAAATCCATATGCATGGAGACTGTTCCAAGGAGAGTCTGAATAAAATGAGAATTGCTTTGTACATAGAGGTCAAGGGAGTGGTAGAAGACTAGAGTGTGAAACAAATGGCATGAATATCACCTGAAAGCCAGAACTTGACAAATACAACTTTATGATAGGCTTTGTAAAACTCAGTGTAAGATGAACTTCGGGGCCCAAGCTGACAGGGAAGCACAAATTGCAGGGGGTGGAGTCACCGTTCTTCCACACGGAACCTGACAGGACCTTGGCTCCTGGAACACTGGGAACTTGGGAATACAGAAAAGGTTTCTTGGACATTTTCCAAGGGCATTAGTGGCGAGGCAAGGTGCGGCCAGGGAGGGTGGCTGGGGAAGAAGCAATATTCTTCAGCTTATGTTCTTACTTAAGACTCCCTCTTGAGCACAAAAGGAATTTCATATTAGAATTATTGGCAGACATTCTAGAAACATGTAAGAATAACTGCCAAAGGCTTTGAAGTAGTCCTGGGGTGAGGGTCCTTAAGTCAAGTAGATGGAAACTAAGAGCCATGCTAATTGGGGCACAAATGTTATTGTTGATCAAATTCGAACCCATTGGCCATACCTGGGATGTTGAGGCTCCCACAGTATTTGTGATCAATATCTTAAAAGATGAGACAACTTGAGGTCTAAACATCCCCTCGTTTCATGATTTGTAGAAAGTCTTCTCAACCTAAAACTCCCACTCATGTCTGTCTTTAAGATTTTATTATTTATTTTTCAAAACCCAAGTCAATATTCCAATTTTCCTGACTGACCTGACTGATTTTCTAACTCCCTCACTTCCCATCCTATAAAGTGGACACAAAATAAATACTTTTGGAATTGGCAATAACAATATTAAACAAGCTTTGAAAAGTGACCCACCAGTACAAAAAGTAAATCATAGGAAATCATATTGCCATCTTGGAAGCAGAAAAGAGAAAAAAACTGGGGTCCCCGAAATTGATTCTGTTTATTGAGCTGTGTTGTGTATCTTCAGGATGTTACTATTTTCTTATTTTACTATCCAAGAACTTCAGAATCCCTTTATTCCCTAGCCCAACCACATTTTTAAAAATTAAGTCAACAATGATAAGACCTAATAATAGGAAAAATATGGAAAAAAAATAAATCTCAGTATTATCCTGTTTGCAAAAGCAACATGTCTATTTGTGAAAAAAATTTTTTTTTACATCTTGCTATTTAATGACCTCATTTTGCATTTTCCTTTTTGTTAGCATCTCCACATGCACAGTGAGCCTGGAAAGAGATTTTCAACCTCTTTTCTTCCATTTTGAATTCCCAGAGGACAATATTGTGCTGGATTTTAAAAGATGCATGAGTGAAGAAAAATGAGCTCTGTCAGATTTCTCTGCTTTCGACGGAGTCATATATTTTCCCTATATCCATACAGCAGACAAAACAGAAGGGTAGAATGATTTGTCATTTCCTGTTCTGGAATGTTTAATTTCACATACCTTTTTCAAGGACTGGAAAAACAGTTACCTTCTGTTTTGAAATTATAATCTGGTAATCAAGCCTATGTAGGGCCTTGGTGAAATGCTAAGGTTTGATTTATTTCAAGGAACACTGCCATTTGAACAGGTTTCCAATTTCTGAACTCTCTTATTTATCAGAGTGGTTGATTAAAATGGGTCATGACTTCTAACATTGGTTATCCCATTGTAAACACACAACTTTAATATCAAAAGGAGTCGGCGTAGATGGTCCCCATGATGATTCCCACCTCATACATTATTAGATTTCATTCATTTGGAATCCCAGTTTCAAACCTTTAAGTACTAAGCCCAAATGAAATTTTAATATGAGACTCCTTATTCATCATTAGAACTAAATTGCATGTATAGTTCATACAGGTAGCTCTGGATTTTTCATTACTACAGCATCTCTGCAAAATACTTATTCTAGGTCTAAAAATGATCTTCCAATCATTTATTCATGTCTTCACAACCATAGAAACTACACTAGTAACGTCAGTGGTTAATTGAAATCGTGGATCATGTCTTAGTTTGAAAATGTCTGTGTAGCTTTTGTCTGCAGTAAAACTGTCTACAGTTTTAGACTGGAGAAAAAATCATAGTTTATATTAAAGGTGTTTCACTTATTAAAATATGTATATTTGATATTCTATTTCAGTATAGTTTAGTTTACCTTTGTTGTTGCTGCTGCCTGGCTTTGCACAGCAATGAAGTCGGAAATACTTTAGGGAAAGAATGAAAGAAAGAGAAAAACAAGCAAGAAAAGGAGAAGAAGGAAGAGAGGAAGGGAGGATGGGAGGAAGGGGGAGAGGGAAATCTTCTCAATTCAAGGGATTTTGTATTTTATCTAGTTTGACAGTAAAATAATGGGGCATTTTGAGCATCTTCCACATAACTGACCCTGAAAACTATATCAAGCTCACAAAGAGCTTACTATCTAGTTCTACCCTTAAAAAGTCACTGTCTTCCTGTTTGTATTCTAAGAAGTTTGGGCCTCCTTTATTTTTTGTTCTCCCAAGCATACATAACTGTGACCTAGCAAAGTTGTTCTCTGTTAGTCTATTTCTTTGCACCAATAGCAAGCCACACCCATTGTATTCAGAGAGACCTGCTTGCAAGTGGGACTCCTGGAAAACATTGTTAAGGGTTTTAGTTTTACTCTTCAGGAAGCTCTACTGTCATGGGATATAAACTAGGGCCATAATAATAAAAGAAGTACTTGATAATATTTTTTAATCCATTAATACAGTAAACAGAATCAATTTATTTAGCAGCTTTTTCCCCATTGAAAACATGAATTTTCTTCTCTGCATCTCAGTTTTCTTATCTGTATATTTGGGCAGCTGAAGCAGATAATGTATAGATCTGGTCTAGTTTACATATACGAAATTCTCGTTCAAGATGTGATACAGAACACATACTGTAAACGTCATCCATTTCATTAAAATTTTTAGGTTTTTGGCATACATTTGTTCACAGTTTTCTCATGATATTTTCAAATCTCAGTTGTACCAATAGTTAGATCACTTTTACTCCTTTTTATTCCTAATCTTCAAAACTGTGTGCTTCTCCTTTATTTTTTTAATCAATCCTGCTAGAAGTTTGTTTACTTTATAAATCTTTCAAATATTTTTTTAAAATGTTTATTTATTCTTGAGAGAGAGAGAGAGACAGAGTACAAGCAGGTGAGGGGCAAAGAGAGAGGGAGATACAGAATCGAAGCAGGCTCCAGGCTCTGAGCTGTCAGCACAGAACTCGATGTGGGACTTGAACCCAAGAACCACGAGATTATGACCTGAGCTGAAGTCAGACACTTAACCTTAACTGATTGAGCCACCCAGGCACCCCTATTTTATAAATCTTTCAAGAGTCAACTCCTGGTGTAATTAAGCCTCACTCTTTTGTTTCTTTGCTTTCCTTATCATTAGTTATATTTTATGTTTACTTTGTGTTTCTTTTTATTGTTTGGGATTTCTTTTGTTATAGTTTATCATATTTTTAGAAACTTTAATTAGTTTTAGTTTTTCTTTCTTTGTATATATTTACCATTAGTAAATATTTTATTAATTATTTAATATTAACCTTTAGATGTATCACAAATAGATTTATAGGCAATATTTGTTTGTTATTCAGTTCAGATATTTTATAAATATCCATTATGATATCTTCTTTGATCCATGAATTATTAGATGTGTTTTTTGAGTATCTAAAATTTTGAGAACTTTTGGCTTTTACATTTCCAATTTGATTAGTTTTTCTAATTGCAGTTTGTAGGCTATCAACTATTTTGTATTTGTTCAAATGACCTTTGTCACCCAGTATAGTTGTATAAAGACTATTTCATTTTAGAATCAAAAATACTTTCTAAAATTAATAAATCAATGTATAAATACAAATATAGCAGCAGAAGGAAAAGTGAATGTCATTAGTAGACTAGTTAAAATTCATTTAAAAGGGAAAAGAAACTGCCCTCATAAGCAATATGATTAGGTTGATTCATTAAAAATTCCAAAAGGCAGGGATGTTTGCACTCAACCTTTTCTATTCTCTTAAAAAAGAGAACTCTCTAGGGAGATGAAATGTAAATAATTTTAATTAATTATAACCTTGTTCTTAAAGAAGGATCTTCCCTAATATCTGCCTGCCTGTTCTGCTCTGTATTAAAATATGAAGGAGACCTTGCCCATTGACATGATCTAAATGTACACATACCTCAGTAGGAGGGCACATTTAAGGGACAGGCCTGTGGGATAGACGCTTATAAGGAAATCCACATCAGTTGCCTGTATCGATCAAAATAAACATAAATGGACAGCCAAAGAGTGTTAGACATCTTCTTTGAGTGGGCAAAGTTTTTATAATATAAGCTTATATTTCTTTCTCTATAGTTCAATCATAGCATATGATTAATACATTAATACCATTGATTTTTTTTTAACTTTCAGTTTTCTTTAATATTCAATGATGCTTTTTTTAAGTTAATTTTTGAGAGAGAGTGCAAGTGTGCACACACATGCTCAAGAGCACGAGCGGAGGAGGAGGAGAGAGAGCTGAGACAGAGAATCCCACGCAGGCCCTGAGCAGTCAGCACAGAGCCCAATGTGGGGGATTTAAACTCACAAACCTTGAGATCATGACCTGTGCCAAAATCTAGAATCAGACACCTAACTGACTGATTCACTCAGGTGTCTCTGTTTGTGTGTGTGTGTGTTTTTAATTAGCCTATTATAAAGGCTAATTGAAAACTTCATCATAACTCAAAATTTAAAACATATACTTAAGCCTTGACAATATAAAAATAATAATAATTATAAGGTAACAAATTGGATGGTATAAAAAGGAGAGTTTGAATGAAAAGTATTTCCTCTTGTCTTCCACAATATAAAGTCAATAGATTTGTTATTTGGACAAATCAAGAAAACTAGTAAAGAAATAAAAATCTTAAAGTTCTTATGGCAACCACTACAAATTTTTTAAAAATTATAATGATAAAAGAAATAACAGAATCTAGAGTTGAGAGATACAGAGGAGAGGAGAGATAGTATTTAGTTTCCTAAATTGCTTATTTTTCATAATGCTAAGTTAATAAATAGATACTGTTAGGAGCTGGTAAGTCAAATGATTGTCATGTATGTGTGTATAAGTTGTAGAAATACTGTAATAATTTAACTATACAACAACAATAATTATACAACTATAATAATTATAATATATAACAAATAATACAAATTTGATTGCCAACAGAACAATTGAAAATAGAAACTTTAGGATAGTGGAGATGAAAGACTAGAGTGTGTGTGTGTGTGTGTGTGTGTGTGTGTGTTATTGAACTTTTAAATTTATATCCTTCCATGTGGTTGAAAATATTTAATTATGGACATGACTTATAAAGTTTATTTAATATCCTATAGTCAAAGAAACACTGTTCAGATAAACAATTAGCCACATCTGTGTGAATTGATCAGGAAAGAGAGGTACATTGTATTTATAAGTAAAATAAAAATATAATACATATAATTGTATGTATTCTGATCATTTAAAAATGGCAATGATGCATATGTTTATATTAATCAATGCATGAAAAATATCCAGAAATAAACACATTAAACTAATAACAGTGACTACTTGTGTAGTGTTTTATTTTGTATTCCATATATTGTTTATATAAATTTTTCACTACTACAATGCACTGATTATATAATAAAATTTTAATAGTAAAAATAATTGAGATTCTAGATAACTTTGTTGGCAGGATATCCAACTTAACCTCATTAGTCTGGGCCTCTAATTCAGGGTTTAAGTTCTGTGGGTACAAAAATTCTCTGTGCCTTGCTCACTGCCATAACCCCTGCAGCTAGCCCGAGTTAGTCCTGCTCCACAATATAAACACTTTCGATAGTTCTGGAATAAATTAATAAATATAAACAGAGTGCTTAATATAATATGCAGCACATAGAATGAATGCAGTAGATGAAAGCTCATTTTGTTAGTCTATATGAGTCACTAAGAATTGATAGCTTTTAGTAATTAAAATTAAAAATCATTCAGATAGCAATGTGAGTGAAGCATGATGGAAAACATTATTTCTTGTATTACTTTCCTACCTGTAGATTTTCACTTATCTATTTGTACACACATTCCATTTTTTAAATTAAAAAGCTATTTTAAAAAAAAGCTATACCAGATTGTTTCAGCTCAAGATTAAAAACCAAACATTCTCATCTGTGCCTTTATATTTTTCTCAATGGCATATACCTGTCTTTCTTTGTGGTTCATTTTTAATCCAGATTTCTCCAAAATGGATAGTACATTTCCTAAAGCTTCTTCATTATCATCTTTCATATCACCAAAGCAGCAGCAAATCTTTGCTTACTTTTAGGTTTCAGAATTCTAATAAGCAGAGTAATGCTTCTCTTTTCTAAGTCCTATCTACAATAAAATCCTGTTGAGTACAAGAGTATATAATGGCATTTCCTTCCTCAATTAATTTCATTGTGAATGTGCTAGAACTTGTGTCAATGAAGGCATTCTGAATATCTCCAATAGACAATAAACCTCAGTCATGACCAGAGCGAGGAAGAGGGAAAATATGCACATGGACTAATTTGATGGCTATGGCTTCGGATGCGTTTCCATTTCCCTTCAGGGTTTGGACTCAAGCTGAAAGCTAAAGTAAAATTCAAGATGCTGGAGACACTTTCCTCTCTGACTTTGCTTTAAGCAAATCTGCTGTGTTACAGAATGGCAGTGACCACAGCACTCAAACCTACAAAAAGAGGCCTGGGAGTCTTTGGTCACAAGAGAACTTGATCAGCTGTCACCGAGACTTCATCTTACATTAACGAAGGGAAAGTGATCAGTCTATTGCAATGGACATAGATAATTCTCCCTTCAAACCCAACGTACAACCTGACAGAACTGCTTCTCATATTTGGATGATGGTGGTGAGAGGAAAATTGGAAGAGTAATGATCTGTCTCAAATGGAAAAATTATGATTAGAAAGAAAAAATTTAACCATTTGCTTTGGTATAAATAAAGTTGTCAATCCAATAATAGACTGTTGAATGGCTTGTTTAAATGTGAGAATTCAGTATCGTATTCATGAAATACTATATTGTATTCCTTCGTTTCATAAGCATTAAATATGACAGGAAAAATAACCTCTTGTCTCCATTTTAGAAATGAGGTATAAGTAACATATTATAAATTTGTCCCAGTTCATAGATGTGACAGCTAATAGATGCAAATATTGGCAATTTGCTTAGTAGATTATCATTTACTGTCACCTTTTTTAATTAGAATGTGATCTTCCATTGTCTTTAATCTATTTACATCATGGGTGACAAATTTCTTTCCCTTAAGCAAAATCTTTATTTATTATAAGGCAATTTTACCAAAACTGTTAAACAAAGAGGAAACCTTTTATAGGAATCATTTAAATTTTGAATTTTCAGACGACTTCATACCTTCAAAAAAAAGAACAAAGAATATTATACTTTTAATGACATATTTGCACACTTGCATCTTCAAGAACATTCATATTTGATTCTGCTCATCTTAAATATATAATTACTTTGCCATTAATTTTGTAACCATGCCATGAGAAATTTGAGTAGACTTGGGCTTTGTTTATGTAAACAATGAAAACTTAAATGCAGATATAATTAAATATTTCTTGTCAGCTCTGAGGGCAAGAGTCATCTTCATGTTTTTAACACTGACACATAACCCATCAACAGGCTTTTTTTCTCCATAATATTTTATTGTCAAATTGTTTTCCATACAACACCCAGTGCTCTTCCCCTTAAGTGCCCTCCACCATCACCACCACCTCTTTTCCCCCCTCCCCCTTCCCCTTCAACCCTTAGTTAATTCTCAGCATTCAATAGTCTCTCAGGTTCTGCATCCCTCTCTCTCCCCAACTCTCTCTCCCTCCTCTGCTCCCCCTGGTTCTCCATTAGGTCTAAAGCAAACAAGTCTACTGGTGAGGAGTTATTTGTAGAGGAACTTGGGAATGTCGGTGGTGGAAGAGGGAAATGGAAAAAGGAGAGTCAGAGGGTCTGAATTGTCTTTTGGGAGAAAAAAAATGACATGGTTTAGACTGGATATAATTTGATATCTATCAGCTTCTGTTGCAAGTATAACAGAAAGCTTATATATGAATGATGTTTAACTAATGAAACTATTTAGATTATTTCTGATTGGATTGTCAATTTAATGGTATAATTAACTGGCACTAATTCTAGAATAAGATTATGAGTTCAGTATGGCATTTGTCAAAATTAAGGGCTACTCCTTATTAAGTGACATTTTTTAAAATTTTATTTTATTTTTTACCTTTATTTATTTTTGAGAGGCAGAGAGAGACAAAGCATGAACAGGGAAGGAACAGAGAGAGAGAGAGTCACAGAATCTGAAGACAGTCTCCAAGGCTCTGAACTAGCAGTCAGCACAGACCCGACACAGGGCTCGATCCCACGAACTGTGAGATCATGACCTGAGCCAAAGTCAGACACAACCAACTGAGCCACCCAGGCACCCCTAAGTGACATCTTTAAGCTTATTTAAAATAAATAATGAAATAAATAAGTATAACCTCATTCGTGTTAATTCTTCACTTTTGTTCCCCATATAATAAATATGGGGAATAAAAGTGAATTAACACAATTGAGGTTATATTTGATTATTTATTTAAAATAAACTTAAAGATGTCATTTAACATAGTCCAGTTTGTAAAAAGAAAATTCTCCTCAATTTTTTTTAATTTACCTTCAGCCGTTTAATCTCCCAAGGTCCTAAAATCCAGGTGTATTATATGATCATGTATGTATCATTATTTAAGTGTCTTTAGAAAGGACACTTCCTCACCTCCAAAACGCCCCAGCCTCAACAACTATGGTCAGTTCTTATGCATACATCATAATAGCTAACATTTATTGAACATATGTGCCAAGAACCGTTCTAAATGCCTTATGTATTTTTATTATTGTTATTGAGTACATCCCTGTGAGAGAGGTACTCTTACATTTGCAAGCTTGCAGAAAAAAACCCGAGGTACAGAAACGTGAAGAAACATGATCAAGGTAGCCCAACTAAGTAGTGGAAAAGTAGAAAAATTGGGGTCTAAATCCAAGTAGTTCGACTCTAGAAACATTGTCATGAATCTTAAACGTGGAGCTTTGATATTTTGAAATGCATATGCCTCTTGGGAAGATATCCTTTAATGTGGTTACTAGACATTAGTTATGCATCTTGGGATGACATGAAAGAAGCCTTTGAGAATCATACGTTTAACACTGGATGAAAGATAGCTTTTGGGGGAAGATACATGACAAGGAACTAAATGCTAAAATTTTAGGAAGCAAAACCCTTACTTCACAATTATGTTTAGAAAAATGTATAAAAGTTGTCCTGTGCTGTTAGCCATATGGTCCTGAGTCTGAGAAGTAAGGGGTGGCAAGCTTCCTCACTGACTAGTCTAAACGGTAGCAATTAGTCTAAAGGCACAGTAGAGAGAGCCCCCTAGAGGAACCAGGGACCTCTGACCACATATTTTCCCCTGGGCCTAACATCTTTTCTTTCATCAAGGTAATTTTATAGTTTGGGAGAGTGATTGCATGAATATTTTTTGTGGAGTTCTCTGCAATTAAATAATAAGGAAGCTCATTACTTTAATAATTTCTTTTTTTCTTAAGTAAGCTTCATGACCAACATGGGACTTGGACTCACAACTCTCAGCTCTAGAGTTTCATGCTCCATTGCCTGAGCCAGCCAAGTGACTCAGTTTTGACAATTTCTAATAATGGGAGCAGGCAGTTGAAAATGGTAATGACAATAATTAGATAATGATTATTTTTTACATTATATAACTGATAAGAGCTAATATATGTTGCTCTATATATGGATGAGTGAATGAGTAATGAGAGGGAAAGAGAGCATAATGATGTTTTGTTGAGAAACTGGTCATATGTTTACTATCATCTATTATGAGAAAAACCCTATTAGAAATTGAAGTTTTGGAAACTGATTTACATGGTTGATTTTAGGTTCTTAACTAACTTTCAGTCAATTTCAAATTTGAAGCCTCAGCAGAATTCAATTGATTTGTTGGTTTTAGGTGAAAAGCAATCTCATAGAAGATGTAGTGCCAATTTTAACACATAGCCACTGAAGAGACCCTTTTTCAATAAAGCCAATGATTTCTGACTTAAAAATATCCATTAGGTTGGCAGTGGAGGTTTATGTAGTGGTGGTGTTAGTTAAATGGTACCTTTCAGAAGTTGGTTATCCTCCTGGACGTAGATTCCATAGGGTTTAACTTATTCCAGAAAGATGTGCAGCATTTTTGGAAGAGAAAAGTAAAAAATGGAGAAGGACTAAAACTTAGAAAATTACTCCATTCATAATTGTAAGTTTGAAACTGTAATTCTTGAATGTTTATAGTTTAGGCTCAGTACTGTCTTTCAACGGTGCAGGCTGTCTACACTACTAAGATCTGAGCAGGACTTTAAGGATCATTTGATGATCAATTAAGCTGTCTTAAAACTGATTTATATAGAAACTGTCAAATAAAATTTAAAACATAACCATCTCCTGACCCAAATCTAGGGAGATGTTATCAGATTTCAGAGTAACAATCCGTCATTTGTCTCTCCTAAATTTAGTTTCAACCTAGCAACAAATGTATTCCATGTATTTAACCAGAAAGTAGAGGCAATCATGCCAATAGCTCAAGTTCATACATCTACTAAACAGGCGGTATTAGAAGAAAAAAAATTTTATTTTTCTGTATTTGCTAACTTAAAATTCTTTGTACAAGATTACTGATTCTGCCACTATGTGTCACTTATAGGATGGTTCTGACTTTTATCTTTGACCGGTAATTGATTTTTATGGTAATTTTGTTTGTGAATAATTATTTTTAAAAATATAAATATGAATCTACTTCCCAGAAATTAAAAAATATATCAGCTATTAAACAAATATACAATGTAGGTATATTTTTTAACCTCACAGCTTGTTAGTAAATTAAAATATTAGTTCATATTGCTTATCAGACAACTACTTATAATGAACATTGTGAACAGAGGTGGTTTATCATTATTATGTAATGGTGGTTGGGAGGATACTTAAATTACTTTTTCAATTGTAATAATACAGACACATTTGACTCCTAGAAAAATCATTTGAAGAGACAGAGTGATGGGGACATATGATCAGTCGAGAAGTTTCAAATTCACTTACTAAAAATATCTAATGTGTGTGTGTTTCAAAGTGAGGTGGGATACTGATTCATTTTTGAACTGAGAGTTACACTTGCTTTGACTATACTAACTATCCCCCTAAAGGATATTCGTATGTGGTTCTTGCCGTTAAGAAAAAGTTACCTACTGTCCTGAAGCCTGGATCCTCACAGGGACAGTAGTTCAGATCTTGTACGGATCTTAGCTTTCTAATGTGCATTGTGAAACTGTAACTTTCTAATATTTTCCAATTACATTTGTAGATGCCATCCAATTCATGTCAATGGTTTCTATTCACATCAATAATTGATAAATGGTTGGTAAAAGTGTAACAGTTGAAGAGTCCTGAACTTTTCATCAGTTATAGAACTCTGTGGTCTGGTTACTGAGAGTAGGGAAAAGTAAGTGAAGTGGTGAGTATAGGCGATAGAGAAGGGGACTGGAGAATCTGCAGGAGTTGGAGAACCAAGAGGTTAAGGGAAGGTATTGAAGTCAGTAATATGTTAATTGTTTGTGTATCTATGATCAATCAACAACTGTGATAGGGATATGATATCTCCATATTAGTATTATTCAGAGACTAAGAAATACTGTGTTTTAGCTATGCAGAGGTTCTGGTATAATGGCATCATATAGACTTTACTTGGATTATTTTTTTCAAGTCATTAGAATACCATAAATCACAGAGTAAAGTGACACCAACTACCATTCACTCATTAGTGAATGAAAATGCACTTGGGCATCTTGTGTCTCTTGTAGTTGTGGTTTTCACACTTGAGTGAGAACAAAATGATTCCAGTTGTGGTGAAAGGAGAGATTCAACCAGATATCAGTCAAAGTCTAGAAGTTTTACACCAAGTCTGGAGCTGTGGCTGTCAGACTTCATCAGGCATATCAAACATTGGTAACAGTGTGGACTTACTGGGGCCCTATCTCAAAACAGAAACAAATACAAAAACAAAAAAGGAAAACCCTGATTCAGTAGTTCTGTTTAGACACGACTCTTGCATTTAACAAGCAGCTCAGATAATCTAAGCTTTTCCACTGACCATATTTTGAGGTATTTTAGTCCATAGTTGGACTTAAACCCATAATATTTGTGTAGGTGTTTGGAAAGTATGAAGAGAAAGAAAGATTACATGAGCCGGAAAGAAAGAGAGCAAGAGAGAGCCTGCGAGAGAGTGTGTGTGTGTGAGAGAGAGTGAGAGAGAGAGCAAAGAAAGCAAAGAGAGAAATAAAACAGAAACCTTGGAAACAGCCACAGTTGAACTGAAAGGCAAAAGTTCTTGTTATATATTCTCAAAGAGCACAAGATACTGTCTTCTACACTTAAATGTCATTTTTCATATTTTTGAACATATTTTTACTAACTGATATTTCAAACTTTTAAGGAACATAACAATAGATCAGAAAAGTTAATGCCAACTGCCTAAGATATCACTTGGCTACACCATTACTTTTTAAGTGCAGATAAATGGTGAGTAGTATTCAATATGAACTTTGTAGTTTAAATGGCAGCATCATACACTGCTATTAAGATTGCAGTCAGATTTGGGAAGAAATAAAAGTAATTCCTTCCAATTAGTAATGGCTCATATTTGATGAAATAAGCTATTTCTCAATACAGAAATGAATATATGCCTTTAAAACTTGTTCTATATAAAATGGTACTAAAGAAAATACATAAATTTAATAAAAATTAGGAGCAAGTCTTATCTTTGTGGCATAATCATATTTAGGATTTCATTTGTAGGCTAACTAATGGCCTATGGAAAACATTGTTTAGTTTTATTCCCTGGATATCAGAAACCTTTAATCTTTTATTATAAGAAAAAATGAAGGCTCAACTTTAAATCCGTACCCAGAATCTACACTTAAGAGGATACTCTATTTTCTATCTGTTAAATAGGAAATGGAGGAAAATATTTTTCTGTAGGAAGCCACATTTGTTGGTGATTTTTAACCTCACCTGATCATGTCAATGAAAACACATGCTTCTTAGTGTGGGAAAAGAACCCTTTAAATCAGCTAGAGAGAAAAACTACCTTCTACTTCTACTCCCCGCTTTTTTACTGGTCCTTGTGGAATTAAATATATACACTATGTATCATATCATATTATATATTCTTATATTAAATATAATTTATATTATCATTTATAACATATAGAACACAAACAAGGCTCTAATTCCTTGTCCTTTTGACTGGTGTTTTTGTTGCTGTTTGCATCAGATGCTCAACAGAGAACAAATTACAATTTCAGTCTGTATCGAGAATTCCAGCAGCCAGAGGCATCTGATTCAGATAAATTGAGCACACATTTGAAAGAAAGTCTTTTATTCTAGACACGGCTGACTTCATTGCTAGCTGTGATGTTCAGCAATAGATCCAGAGGCTGGAGGAGAGGAAGTGCTGACCAGTACAAATACATTTCAGCGCGTGAAGCATGCCAGATTATCAGAAAGTCTGTTCAGAGCAATGGTCCTAGGTTTTAGTGGAGATCCTTATTGTTGTATCAAATAACTGTAGAAATGATTATACACATTAACGTGTGTCTCTTCAGACCTGTTACTAAGCCGCATGTTTATACTTTGCCATTATTTTTATCTTATTTTAAGTCTGAGCTTTTAAAGAAATTATGTAAATATCTCATGACAGCTGGTGACTATATGTTGATGGAATGAATCCTTACTTAGTTTGGGGCAGTTTGAGAAATTGAACTGAAAAAACAAAGATGTAGAAGCTGATTTTCGATGATAAAACGTAGTGCTTAATTTAGCTCAGAGTTTCTGATAGTTCCAGCAAAATGGAGCCTGGTTTGGTTTTGCTCTTCGTTTAGAACAAAGGAGCACCCAGGATGAGGTATTGACCGGGGTCTGAATTTAAGAATGTATCAACCTGGAATAAAGTTGAAAACATATACTTTTTCAAAAGGAACAAAAACGGTCTTCATGCTTCTTATATTAGCCCACAATGAAAACGGAGCATGTGAAATTTTGTTTCCTGAGTGAGGATTTTACATTGAAGAGCCACCAGAGGCAGAAAGTTCTTTTTGATCTTTGTTTCCCTAGGATTTAGTAAAATATGTGGTACATAGACGTTCTCAGTAAATGTTCCTTGGATTGACATATCTCAATCTCAGTTAAAAATCAAGCTGGAAATAGATCACTCTTTTTAGTTCTCCAAAGGATACTATAGCCCTACTAGGAGCTATATTCAGGGGACACCTGAAACCCTAACGAGATATAATAGGGCTATGTGTGGATCACAGTCTTGATAATATATCCAGACAAGCTCCTGACTGGGGCAAGCCTGCATATTACTACTTTTGATATTTTTCATCTGATAGAAGAATGGTCTAGAGGCTGTAGGTGCATGCGCCCCTCTCTGCTTCAGGTAATGTACTAATGTATGAAATGCATAATCTTTGTCTTGATTCAGCCAGGATCCTTAGGGCATTGTTTAGGCCACAAAACATTTTAAACTTTGGAGACATTCAAATAAAATTTGAAATATTAATTATTTATAGGACCTTTCATTTTCAAACACTTGCAGCAGTTAACTAGAATTCATGAGAAACACATTCCTGAATACCACCTGCGGTCTGTACTTTGATTAGATAAAGACTGGTTGGCCCACCAGGAGAAGGTGAGGTGGAGCTGGCCGCGCAAGGGTGACTGGGTAATGAGACAGAAAGGGCGGCGATGGCATGCAGAAAGGCATCGGCGGTCGCCTCCCTCTCTTGGAGTGAGAGAGGTGGGGAGCCAAGGTGGTGTCCCCTTGTCTGCCTACACAGGCAGGAGGAGATTTGATTTGACTGACTGACTGAGTCACTGTTTAAATAAAACACTCTAAATTGAGCATGCGGACGATGGAAGTGTCTCTAATGTGTCTCCAGTGTGGGCCTCTCCTGGTGATTTGATAGATCGTGATTTAGATGTCAGGGCCGTTGAAAGGAAGTGAAAAATCTGGAGTTACAAATGGCTTCCGTACTATCTCTGCCATCTTTTTTTTTTTTTTTTTTTTTTTATCTCTACAGGCAGACAGAGTCTCTGGGAAAATGCCTAAATGATCCCTGGATTTGTCCAATGATGTCTGATGTCTTAACAAAACAAAGTTGTTATGGTTGGGTTCTTTCTTTTTCTTTTTCTTTTTATATTTCTTTTTCTTTTTCTTTTCTTTTTCAGGGAATTTGTTTTTCTGCTACATTCATTGCAGAGAAGTCTTTCACCTGGTGTGTGTGTGTGTGTGCACCCGTGTGTGGGCCTGGGGGCGAGGGGCTGCCAGCCTCTACCTCCTAAAGCTCCTTAGTTCCCTGAGGCTAACCAGGAGCCCCGCTGCCTAGGAATCTTCATTGTTTGGGGTGAGCCCAAGTGGCTTCAGGGCTATCAGAATTATGGCTTTTCTTTCCCACTGAGGCCCTGAAGCTTGCTTTAAGGATTTTAGTGTTTTCTTTTTATTTGGCTTCTCTAAATGTAAAGTTTTAATGTGAGTTTGAAGCTTATAATCTCACTAAGTATCTGTCATTTATATCTCTCCACAAAGGGCTTTCATTTGACTAACATCTGGAACTTCCCTTCATCCTCTGGCAGCTTTGTCTTTTGTTCTTTATTACAGAGCAACAGAGGGGATATAGGGAACTAAGTGAAAGAACAATTCTTAGAGTTCGATGGCATGATGTCATCCACACCATACTCTTGTGAAATGTACCCAAACCACAGGTCAAAAATGCCTAGCACATGAAAGAACTCAATAACAACTTGGCAAATACAGGAATGCATGTGTTATGAAACTTAAAATATTGTACTTTTAATATAAAAAAATGCTTTAAATACTTTTTTCTCCTAAAGCGCCTGAGTGGCTCAGTTGGTTAAGTGTCCAACTCTTGGTTTCAGCTCAGGTCACAATCTCATGATTTCATGGGTTTGAGCCCTGCATCAGGCTCTGTGCTGTCAGCAGAGCCTGCTTGGGATTCTCTCTTCCTCTCTCTCTGCCCCTCCCCCATTCATGCTGTCTTTCTCTCTCTCTCAAAATATATAAATAAACTTAAAAATTGTCTATCAATATAATGAAAATTAACTTATAACTATTCAAAGTTTTACCTATAAACTATTTAAAAGACAGAGCTATTTGTAATTCTAGATATTTTTGCTCTTTTATACAAGAACAAGAAACAAGGAGAAGAAATGATTTAAGAGTCTCATGCTCTACCGACTGAGCTAGCCGGGTGCCCAGAAATGATTTAAAATTCTTGTTTATTTCATTGTGGAACTTTTTTTCTTAGTAAAAGAGCCTCATAAATTTTGCAAATGTTTTTGGAGTTGTCTTTCAGTCAAGTCAGTATGGCCTGGTCATCTACAGAAGTTCAGCTTTTTAAAATTACCATCACCTGGGTACAAGCCAGAGTATCCCAAGATGCTCAGGGCAGGCGGTGCCCTGGCAGGACAACATGGAAAGAGATTCAATATCACTAATGATTAGGGAAATACAAAGCCACAATGAGATATCACCTCACACTTGTCAGAATGGCTAAACTAAATAATATAAGAAACAAAAAATATTGGCAAGAATGTGGAGAGAAAGGGACTTTCATGCACTGTTAGTGGGAATGTAGATTCATGCAGCCACTGTAGGAAGAGCATGGGAGGTTTCTTAAAAATTAAAAATGGAAATACCACGTGACCCAGTAATTCCACCGCTGGGTAGCTACCCAAAGAAAACAAAAACAGTAATTCAGAAAGATATATACACTGCTATGTTTATTGTAACATTATTTACAATAGTCAAGATACAGAAGGAACCTAAGTGTCCATAGACAGGTGAATGGATAAAGATGTGGTGTACACACAGACTAACATATGCAGGTGTTCTCTCCCTCTCTCCCTCTCTCTCTCTCTCTCTCTCTCTCTCTCTCTCTCTCTCTCTCACACACACACACACACACACACACACACACACACAGGAATATTACACAGCCATAAAAAAGATAAGATCCTGCCATTTGTGACAACATTGATGGACCTAGAGGGTATCATGCTAAGTGAAATAAGTCACACTGAGAAAGAAATACACTATATTACTTCATTGTGAAATCTAAAAAACAGAACAAATGAGTAAACAAGTAAACAAAAAGCAGAATCTATAAATGCAGAGATATAACAGACCTATAAATACAGAGAACAAACTGATGGTTGCCAGGGGAAGGGGGTGGAGGAATGGGTAAAATGAGTGAAGGGGAGTAGGAGATACAGGCTTCCAGTTATGGACTGAATTTGTCATGGGAATGAAAGGCACAGCATGGGGAATATAGTCAGTGACATTCTAATAGCAGTATATAGTGACAGATGGTAGCATAATGTATAGAGGAGTTGAATCACTATGTTGTACGTTATGTTGAAACGAATATAAAATTGTATGTTAACTATCCTCAAAATAATAATAATAATAATAAAATGTTTATCACTTGGTTTCAGACATAGTATTTTCTTCCTTGAGGTACACACGCTGCCTCTTGGATTGCAGACTTTGGAATAATAAATTTTGCAAAGGGGATGTTTTATTTTCTATGATGACTTGCTTAGTTTCCTTATTTTTCTTTATGTTTCCTGTCCTTGCTCTAGATTTTTATTTTGTGATTACCATGATGAGAATTGCATAAAATGTCTTATAGATAAATAGTTATTTTTCTACCAATAGCAACATAACTTCATTTGCCTATACAGGCTCCATCATTTTCCTCTTTCACTTTTATATTTTTTTGTTGTCACAAATTATCCCTTTTTATGCTATGAGCTTGTTACCAAACTGCATTAGCTCTAATTATTTAACACTTTTCTTTAACCTTTATGCTATAGAGTTTAACATCCTATTCTATTTTATTTATTTATTTATTTATTTATTTATTTATTTATTTAAAGTGTGTTTATTTTGAGAGAGAGAGAGAGAGCATACAAGCATGTGCGTATAGGGGAGGGGTAGAGAGGGAGGGGGAGAGAGGGAATTCCAAGCAGACTTGGCACTGTTAGTGCAGAGCCCAGCATGGGGCCCAATATCACAAGCCATGAGATCATTACCTGAGCTCAGATCAAGAGCTCCACACTTAAACAACTGAGCTACCCAGGCACCCAACCCTTTATTCTAAAATAGAGTTACAATTTTCTGGTTCTATTTAATACCTTACTCAAAAGTTTTGGTAGTTTTCCTTTTTGTTTCCTCGTTTGTTTCAGGTAAAAGGGCTCCTTTCAACATTTCTTGTAAGGCAGGTCTAGTGGTGGTACACTCACCTTTTGTTTGTCTTTATTGCACCTTCATTTCTGAAGGATGACTTTGCTGGACAAAGTACTTTTCACTGGCAAGTTTTATCTCAATACTTTGAATACATAATTCTACTCTTCTAGCCTATAGAGTTTCTACTGCGAACTCTGCTGATAGTCCAATGGGGTTCCTTTGTAGATTATTGAGTATTTTTCCCTGGCTCCTTTTAGGATTCTTTCTTAATCTTGGATTTTTGATAGCTTAATTATAAGATGTCTTGGACAGAGTTTTTTTGCTTTATGATAGGAAGGGGATATATTAGCTTCAGAGACTTCTATATCTGGTTCTTTCCCCAGATATGAGAAGTTCTCTGCTATTATGTCTTTAAATAATCTCTCTCTTCCCTCCTTCTCTTCTCCTTCTGGTATACCCATTTTTCTTATCTTGGCTTTCCTAATGAAGTCTGATAGCTCGCTTAGGGTTTCTTCACTTTTATGAAATCTGAATACTCTCTTTTCTTCCACCTGAATCATTTCTAGATTCCTATCTAACAGACCTTGTATTCTCTCTTCCATCTGATCTGCTCTATTCCAGTGCTTTGTCATGCATTCTTCATCTCATTATTGAGTTCTTCAGCTTCAGAATTTTTGTTTTGTTCTTTTTTAGAATTTCAATCACTTTAGCAGGGTAGTCTCTTCATTAATTTTATTCCTCAGTTTATTGAATGGTCTTTCCGAGTTATCCTATAACCCATCAAATTTCCTCTAAACAGCTAGTTTGAATTTTCTCACTTAAATCCCAATCTTCCACGACTCTGAGTTTGGTTGCTGAATTGTCATTTTCTTTTCTTTTGACAATACTGCATTGCCATGATTTTTCATGATGGTTGATGAGATGTGCCTCTTTCCATTCATTTGAAGTAGCAAAGACCTTTCTTATTTAGGTAGTTTTGCTTACTTGAATTTTAACAGTTCAACAGGTTGGCAATTAGAGGCCTTTCTTCTGCTTTCCAGCAGGTGGCAATATAGCACAAGTTTTTGGTTTCTCTTAACCGAGCTGCCTTGTAGCTATTTGGGAACCTGCACTTCCCACCCTCTACCCCATCTGCCAGAGTTGGGGGGTGGGCATGGCTAAGGTCATGGGGTCTCTGGCATCGTGCAGGGAGGTAAGCATGTCACCGGCACTGCCACCACTGCCAGGATCATCAGGTGTCACAGTCAGTCTCAGTTGCTGAGGTTGGCAAGGTCACAAGGTGTGTCCCCTGCCCCCAGAGCTGACACTGCCACCACTCCTATCCTGGTTCCACCACCTCTATTACAGCCAATCCATCTGCTTTAATATGTACAGATGTACGTGTCTCTCAGGCACCCTGGTTTTCTGTGCAGAGGATGTTTTGCAGGGCTGTAGATGTCCTATGTGTTGTAACTGAAAGGGGAGAGACAAAGGGAATGACTCATGCTGTCGTGATGCTGATGTCACTCTTCAAAAGGTAAAGATTTGAGACTACCTAATAAGATGCATTTTTTTAGTATGAATTTGCAGGTTGACCTCATCTCTCTCAATCATTTCCCTTTGTCACTAGTGGTATGTTTTTGACAAGTAATGAAAAGGAAGGAGCAGTCTGATTACAGATGGGAAAAAAAAACCCTTAATCCTAAGAAAGTTACCTTTATAAATTAATGGGTTCTGAGGTGTTTAGGAAGTATATGTACTACATGCAAAACAACTGTTTATGTCTAATAACTTTAGCAGATCATCAGGCATTTGTTTTTCAAAGACAATGTAGTATTGAAGGTATAGACCATTTCCCCTCAGTTATTCCTGGAACAAAGCAAGAAATTTTTTCACACACTTCCTCATATCCTCTCAGATTTTGACACCCAGGACATGAGCTTCGCAAAGAATAACACAGAAGGTGTATGACAACTATTGGAATGTATGCTTTGGTGGGGCAGTACTCTGGTCTGAATGTTTGTGTTTCTCCAAACCCCTCCTAAATTCACACCTTAATGTCCTAATCCCCAAAGGTGATGGTATTATTAATAGATGGAGACTTTGGTGGGTGAGTAGATCCTGAGGGTGGAGCTCTCATGAATTGGGCCAGTGCTTTTATAAACGAGATCCAACAGAGCTCCCTGCCCGCTTTCTCCGTGTGAAAACACAATAAGAGGTCTGCAGCCTTGAAGTGGACTCTCTCTCAACTGCATTGGCATCCTGAGCTCAAGCTTCCAGTCTTCAGAAATGTAACAAGTAAATTTATCATCTTATCAGACACCCAGTCTGTGCAATTTTTTTTACAGCAGCCCAAAAGAACTAAGAAAGGAAGTGTAGAAATTTACAAGCCCATGGCAATTGTTAGTTGTACCTGTGACTGACTTTCAGCTCCTTCTTAATTCCACCCAAACCTCACTTGCCAGGCAGAATCTGTCTGTGGCCTCAATTCCTAGGGTCTGTATTCAATTCTTGACTCTTACCTGTGCACTGAGTTTCTCTCACTGAGAGATGCATATAATGAAAATACCTGTTTTGCTTTCTAAAAAGATTTGTTTGAAGCATCAGAGGTGATAAAGCATGCAAAACCATTTATCATAAGTTGTGTAATTCAATGTAAATACAAGGTAATAATATGATAATAAAAATAAATATACTGAATGTTGTACTAGGAAATGAAAATTAATGTACCAAGGTTTTTTTATTTATTCAAAACATTTTAGACAAAAAGGGCACCTATATTTTTAATAAGAATGCACTTTAATTTTAGCTCTTTTATCCAAATATATTCCTCATAATGGCCTATGATTTTATAGTTATGCTTTTACTAGGTTTTATAATATTAAACAGGATAGAGTCCCTAAATATAAGAAAACTTCTGACTCTGTAATATTATAATGAGAATTCATCATTTCAATTCAATTTCTAATCTAATGACAGACTTTAATTGTCATATGATTAGCAGGTAGTATGTCAGATATGTCTTTGTAAATGAAATCTAACTACCCCAGTCAGAACTGAGGTAATGCTTACAAGGAGCTTAGTGCAGGTCAGGCTGTTGAAGATAAGAATTTTTGTTTTTATTTATTTATGTATTTTTAATTTTTTTAATGTTTATTTTTGAGAGAGAGAGACACCCTGAGTATGCATGGGGGAGGAGCAGAGAGAGAGGGAGACACAGAACCGGAAGGAGGCTCCAGGCTCTGAGCTGTCAGCACAGAGCTCGACGTGGGGCTCAAACCCATGAACTGTGAGATTATGACCTGAGCTGACGCTGGCCGCTTAACCGAGGTGAACCAGGTGCCCACGATAAGAATTTTTAAAGTTTACCACATATTTCAAACGTCTCTCAATCTGAAAAAAAATTGAAACTGAAGATACTGATTGATGAATGTGATAGCACTCTAAGTATAGTAACTGTGATAAAGAGCTAAAAAATCAAATGGATTCCCCTGGAAGCTGGGAACATATTAAGAAATGTCAAGTTGGTAGGGGTTCTTAGAGGAAACAAGACGTATGACTTTTGAGCAGTAGGTTATGAGGGCTGTGGCAGTGGGTAATTTTGACAATGCATTTGTGGTGGTTATACATCAGAACAGGTTAAATCACTTTTACAAAATACTTTTTCAAATAACTCAACCTTTGAATATTTATATCTTATAGTTTAAACTATTTGGGGAGTTTCATTTATTTTGAAAAATTAGCAAGAATTTATTATTTCCAAGGAATTCAAATAATGTTCAGGGGTTTGGCTACATGCATCAAATAAAGAGGGAACTAAAATTCAATAATAATGAGAGAAATTTAGAGGGCTACTGTTGGCTTACATTGTTGTGGAAAAAAATATGGGCATTGCTAAAAATAGTGTGATTTAAAAGCTGTTATACAATCCCAGAGCTGGGCTCAGCTTATGAGCCTGGGGCAGCATGTGTTGCCAGAAAATAAAATACTTTCAAAAGGGGGTAGTGTCCAAAAGGCCTACTGGTTACATTGAAGGAACTCCCAGTGACTGAAGCTGGAGCAATGAAAGCAGCATTTTGAAAGCAGCAGATACGTATTATCACAAGCAAATGCATAAGTATATGAACAAGTAATACATTTTTAGATTATACCCCTGCACTAAAATAAATAACCCATGAATCCACACTAACACAGATACATAAGTGGATCAACACATAAATGGTTGGAAGGGATAGTTCTTTCTAAGGATGAATTCCAGTGAATAACTGTATAAGGATGAGAGAAAGAGAATGTTCTCATTAGAACACCAAAGCCATAATTGCTTTACTCAGGATTCACTGACGGATGCTAAAACTGGTGAGTAAAGGTTTAAACAGAAACTGGATATTTGCAGTTTCAAAGGATCTCCCTCCTCAAATGTATAATTATAAAGGGAAAATAATATTAGAGTGAAGAATCCTGACAGACACTACATTCATGAAATGATCACGTTGCATTTCACTGGCAATATACATCAATATGGTGCACCCCAGTGTGATGCACTGAGGACACATCACCTCTCCGATACCCTTTCCAATAATATATAAATTCAATCTATATGGAAACATTAGATAGACCAAATTATGGGACAGTATATGAAATAACCGAGCATTACACTTCAGAAGTATCAAGGTCATAAAAGACAAGGAAGGGCGCCTGGGTGGCTCAGTCTGTTAAGCTTTCTACTCTTAATTTCTGCTCAGCTCATGATCTCATGGTTTTCAAAATCGAGCTCCATGTGGGGCTACAGGCAGTGCGCTGACAGCAGGGAGCATGCTTGGGGTTCTCTCTGCTCCCTACCCCACTGGGGCTCGTTCTCTCTCTCTCTCTCTTCCTCTCTCTCTCTCTCTCTCTCTCAAATAAATATATAAACATGTAAAAATTTTTTGGAAAAAGACAGGGAAAAATTGAGGAACTGTCACAGAGGAGACTAAGAACACATACAAGTACATAGAATGCAGGGTTCTGGAATGGATCCTCAAACAGGAAAAAAATGCTGGTGAAAAAAAATGGAGAAACTTGAATAAGTTCTGTACTTTACTGAATATCATGCGCCCAGGTTAATCCCTTAGGTTTCATGAATGGTCCACGATTATGTAAGATGTTAACATAAGAGGAACCTGGGTGAAGGGTATATGGTAATTGTACTATTTTTGCTACTCTTCTATTAAGTCTAAATTTATCTCAACATAAAAAGTTAAAAAATAAAAGCTGTGATAACAAAACTTGCATATGCAGTTGTCAGAGAATGACTAACACACAGCAACATGTGCCAGGCAGTGCTTTAAATGCTTGCCATACATTAACTCATAATGTTTACAACTTCACCTTGTCTCTGTTATTTTAAAGATAAGAAGACTATGAAAAAAAAGGATACATAAGGTCAGTTAATGTGGAGCTGGGACTTTAGCCCAGATTTTAACTCTCAAGTAAATATTCTTCACCACTGTCTAATGGTCTCCAGGATAAGTGAGTAACATATAGGATACAGTTACCATAGTGATGTTATCTTTGCTTTAAACATGTTGGTAATTTATTTCAGAATTTGTAACACATCCTTTTAGCTATCCTAAATATCAGAAATGTTTGTCCTTTGACACTGTGTTTGTCCTTCGATACTGTGTTTGGTCTTTAAAAATCACACCTAGCCAAATAAGCTAGGTAGCTTGAAATTAAAAAAAATAATAATAATAAGGTGTGGTCATATAAGAATGACTCTAATAGTCTTTTGTCTTATTATAGGTTGTGTTTTTAAATTTTAAAGAAAAGTTTTAATCATCTCTGTCTGTTAAATACATGACATATATATGCTGTTTTGCAGTCTGATTTTTCATTAAACATTAGATCATGGGTATTTTCCTTATCTATAAATGCCCACCTGCCTCAGTTTTTAATATGAAAAATATTTAATTATATGACTGTATTAGACTTTATACAATCAAATGTCTGTGTTTGGGCATTTGGTTTTATTTTTTAGAAACAATACTTATATAAACATTCTTGCATAATTTTTACTTATATGTATTTTTATTTTTGTATTATATGTATTTATCCATCATTTTACTCATTCATTAAATCAAGTATATTTATTTATTTTTCTTACTATGTGTCAGGCACTGAACTAAGCAGTAGAGATACAGTAGAGAACAAAAGAAGGTTGTCTCTTGACCTCAAGGACCTGATATTCTTTAGGATACATTGTTGGAAATGGCATTGCAAGTCAATAGTCACACACATGTTTACATCTTGTGGCCCACTTGTCACATTATTGACTAAAGAAGCTGTCGCAGTGTGCAAGCCCATCAGAAGTGTTTCAGAGTCCAGATGAAACGATTCCTCAATATTTTCTCTCTCTATTCCTTAGATGGGATAATTTCTGTTGATCTATCTTCAGGTTCACTGAACCTTCTGGTATCTTCAATCTACTGTTCATGCTATCTAGTGAAGTTTTATTTCAGATATTGCATTTTCCAGTTCCAAAGGTTCATTTTTTGACAGTTGCTATTTTTCAACTGACATATTTGTTATTGCATTAATGCAGAGCATAGTTTTCTTACATCCTTGAGAATAGTTACAATGGCTGTTTAAAATCCTCATCTACTCATTCCAACACCTGGGTCATTTTAGAATTGGTCTTTATTAGTATTAGTCTCTCTATTGAGTACGGATCACACTTTCTTATTTATTTTAATGTAATTCATAAATAACACAGTGTAGAGACTCTAGATTCTGGTATGTTCTTTCAAAGGTGTGCATATCTCCCTCTAGAATCTGCCTTTTTGTAACTGTTGACCACTGTCTTCAGATAGTTTTGTGTATTTCCAAGAATTGATAGTTGTCATATTTGGGACATCAGCAGGAGCCACTTGGCCATGGCCAAAAACAATATTCAATGAAAACTGATTCTTGAGAGTATCTCTCAAGTGTATTTTAAAAAGCTTTGAGCATCAGAGTATTATTTTGTAGAGAGACCATTACTGGACATATAAATTCTTTGGACTTTGTTTAAATTTCATTACTTTGTGGCTATGTCTTATAAGTAGATATGCTTTTTTTCTTTCTCGTTTTAAACCTATTAATGTGTTTGATAGTCTAAAAAGGATTTCTTTCTTATAAATTAGATCAACATTTAAAAAAATAATAAATTTACATTGCCTTTGCTAGGAACTCTCTATTCTGTAATTGATAAGAATTCTCTGTAGGAGATAGAACTACTTTTAATTTTATGAAATTAAAAATAAAACAGAAAACTCAGAAGGGATCAACTGTTATTTATGACTTTGTTTCCTAGAGCCTAATTTCTATTTCTGGACATTTCAAACCACCTGTCCTGAAGTTTTATCCTTACACACTACTTCTAATGAGGCACAGTCAAATATAGATGGCTTCAGATTTATGACATGCCCTACATCTGTTCATAATAATCTTCATGTAAGAAGAATAAATATAACACTTTCTGTACTATCTGCTAATACACTGTTAACAGTGAGTGATGGGAAGTACTGATTTAGGTTATTTAATAAAGACCTACATACTTGGAAATGAGTTGAAATTTTTATACCCACGCATAATACCCATATTACAAAAAATAAAAGTCCCCTACATGTGCATATACATAGGACCTTCTACCTATATCTGTGTATATATTTTATCTTGTGTGAATTAAAATCAGATTAACACATATATGATCTCCCAGTATTGTAATATTCAGGTAAATTGTCACAATGTTTGTGGGTTCTGAGGATCTTCCCTGAGGAATCTAACAAGTATTAATGTTTCACTGTGAAATTATGTTGTACATTTTCCCATGCCCTCAATTATATTAATTAATGTAATTTTTGTAATCTCCTCCACACATAATTTAGAACAATATGTATACTCCCTATTTTGTTATTTTTTTGTAAATACATTATATCTATGCAGCTCACTTGAAGTACTTTATATAAGTGAAACTCAAAGTACTTGTGTTAGATAGTACATGGTTGAGAGTTGAAAAGAATGACTAAGTCATACATCATCACTACCATATTAGAGTTTATAGACATGCTGTAAAATGAAAATACTTAACATAGTGGTATTCGTCTAGAAATAGATCCTGTTACATATAAGAATTTGCTATACTGTATATACTATGTTAAATATATGATAAATAGCATTGTAAATCATGAATAGAAGGAAGGTCATTCAATAAGTGGTTAAGGGATAAATACCTACAGGAAATCAAATTCATAATTCCACCATTATCAATTCAATAAATATTCAATTAAACACTAGAATATTTTTAAACTGCTGGACATGAAAGCTAAGGAAACAGAATAAACACAAGGAAGAAATAAACTGCAGGGAAGAGAACATTTTAGTTATCTGAAACATCATTTTCAGCAAATATTTAAAACAATACAAATATTTGTTAGCTAAAAGATTCATAAATACTGAAAATATATTAGCATTCAGCAGATAAATGGACAAAGACAGAAAGTGATCATTATAAAACATGTAATTTTTTTATAAATAGTTTATTGTCAAATTGGCTTCCATATAACACCCAGTGCTCTTCCCCACAAGTGCCCTCCTCCATTATTACCACCTCTTTTCCCCCTCCCCCTCCCCCTTCAACCCTTGGTTCGTTTTCAGTATTTAATAGTATCTCAGGTTTTGTGTTCCTCTCTCTACCCAACTCTCTCTCCCTCTTCCCCTCCCCCTGGTCCTCCATTAGGTTTCTCATGTGCTCCTGTTAGACCTATGAGTGCAAACATATGGTATTTGTTCTCTGCCTGACTTATTTCACTTAGCATGACACCCTCAAGGTCCATCTACTTTGCTACAAATGGTCATATTT
Organism: Suricata suricatta; assembly: GCF_006229205.1. Lineage (NCBI taxonomy): Eukaryota > Metazoa > Chordata > Mammalia > Carnivora > Herpestidae > Suricata > Suricata suricatta. The sequence continues at coordinate 91,333,265 of NC_043704.1, read as the reverse complement.
CATTCTTTCTCATTGCCATGTAATACTCCATTGTATATATATATACCACATCTTCTTGATCCATTCATCAATTGATGGACATTTAGGCTCTTTCCATGATTTGGCTATTGTTGACAGTGCTGCCATAAACATTGGAGACATGTGCTCCTATGCATCAGCACTTCTGT
>NC_043704.1:91289496-91332998 GCF_006229205.1 Suricata suricatta | reverse complement strand
GTTCTATTGATAGTTTTTTGAGGAACCTCCACACTGTTTTCCAGAGCGGCTGCACCAGTTTACATTCCCACCAACAATGTAGGAGGGTGCTTGTCTCTCCACACCCTTGCCAGCATCTATAGTCTCTTGATTTGTTCATTTTAGCCACTCTGACTGATGTGAGGTGGTATCTCAGTGTGGTTTTGATTTGTGTTTCCCTGATGATGAGTGATGTTGAGCATTGTTTCATGTGCCTGTAGGCCATCTGGATGTCCTCTTTGGAGAAGTGTCTGTGCATGTTTTCTGCCCATTTCTTCACTGGGTTATTTGTTTTTTGAGTGTGGAGTTTGGTGACTTCCTTGTATATTTTGGATACTAGCCCTTTATCTGATATGTCATTTGCAACTATCTTTTCCCATTCTGTTGGTTGCCTATTAGTTTTCTTGATTGTTTCCTTTGCCTTGCAGAAGCTTTTTATCTTGATGAAGTCCCAAGGGTTCAGTTTTGCTTTAATTTCCCTTGCCTTTGAGGATGTGTCGAGTAGGAGATTGCTGTGGTTGAGGCCAGGGAGGTTTTTTTCCTACTTTCTCCTCGAGGGTTTTGATGGTTTCCTGTCTCACATTCAGGTCCCTCAGCCATTTTGAGTTTATTTTTGTGTATGGTGTAAGAAAATGGTCTAGTAGAGAACCCAGAACTGGGCCCACAAATGTACGGCCAATTAATTTTTGAGAAAGCAGGAAAGAGTATCCAATGGAAAAAAGACTGCCTCTTTTGCAGGTGGTCCTGGGAGAACTGGACAGCAACATGCAGAAGAATGAAACTAGACCACTTTCTTACACCATACACAAAAATGTAATTAATAAATCAATTAAAAACTAACCCTTCTTGTATTTACAGAAATGTAAATTGAAATGACATTAAAGATCTATTTCTAATCCCCAAATTAGCAATTATGAAACAATAATACTATCTTCCATATTCTCGGTTGTATTTTGACTGGTAAAAATTTTTTAGAAAGTAATTGGAAGTTTGTGTCAGAAACTATATACATGATAACATTATTTGTTATTTCCTTGACAAAGAATGGATTCATTGGAAAGAATCCAAATTATGAAAAAAATACACCTACATAGGGAAGTTTGTTTCAGTATTTTTTAAGACACAGAATTCCACCTCTCCTAGAGGGTCATCAATAGAAAAATATTTAGGTAAATTATGGTACATCCACTCAGATTCTTAGGCTGGCATTATAGTAATTGTCACTCAAACCCTATAAGGTCATAGCAACATGTTTGTTGTGTACTGTTAAATTAAATATCAGGATATAAAATTATAAAAATAGTATGATTATAGCTCTGTAAAATAAGGGCACTTATGGCAAGAAAATGAAAGTAGATACTTCAAAGTTGTAAGATTATATGCATTCTGAAAAAAAGACAATGAATAATTTTTGTCCTCCTTCTATTCCTCAAATTTACTGTTATATGAATATTACTTTTTTAAATGTGAAAACAAATGTTAAGCTATAAAAATTTTTAAATTTTGCATCTTTAATACTAGAAATACCTTACTGTGCATTCTATATGTTTAATAGTTTCATTATTTTACTAATCACTATTTTTCTTTTTATAAAAAGACAAAGCGTTTTCAGCAGGGGACAAATGCAAGGCTCTCTCTGGTCCTCAGGATTTCTATAGCTCTTAAATTATGAACTGAGCCTTTAAACTGTATACATGGCAAAATACTTTAAAAGCAAAAATAATTTTAATAATGCATTTACCAATAAAATCTAAAATATGGGTGAGTGTAAAAATCAAAATGATGGATGAAATATTTCAGTTATATCACCCTGGTGTTTCAACTCAGGAAATTCCTGGGAAAAAGTAGGCTTCTGACTCCACAGGAAATATATGTGCATGACTAGAGACCATCAAAACCAATAAAAATAACCATTAACTTACCACATGTCTTTGGAATCACACCTTATACTGTAAAGTACACTAGATATAGGAGAGTTCAAGAAAAAAATTGATTTTAAAAATGATGGCTGTTTTATCTGATTAGATTTTATAGTTTGAGGCAAAATATTTCTACATTTCCTTGTCATCAGAATCAGTCTTGAGATTTTCACCTTCCAGCATGTAAATCAAAATTCATAATTGCCATTAATTTTTTCTAAGGCATAGCTTTTTCTCTTTTTTTAAATTTTTTTCTTTTTTAAATTTATTTTTGAGAGACAGAGAGAGACAGCACAAGCATGAGCAGGGGAGGGTCAGAGACAGAGAGGGAGACACAGAATCTGAAAACAGGCTCCAGGCTCTGAGCTAGCTGTCAGCACAGAGCCTGGCGTGGGGCTCAAACCCATGAACTGTGAGATCATGACCGGAGCTGAAACTGGATGCTTAACTGACTGAGCCACCCAGGCGCCCCTGCATAGCTTTTTCATCTCACTTGAGACAAAGTGCATTTCCTTATAATCCTTAAATAACGGTTTTGGGGAGCAGCTTGAAGACACCATTTAGAGTACAGATGTGTACCTCTCTTATTCTCAGGACTTGATCACATATAAGAAACTTTAATTGGGTTAAGGACAGACCTCCAGTTTTGTTTCTTGGATCATCATGGCTCAGGAATCTTAAATAGTTCAGAATTCAGATCTCAGACATCTGTTATCAATTTCGTCTCCTTTGAGTTCTTGCACCGTTATAGCTAACACTTGATGTAAAGATAAAATCCTTTTGAAATTATGAAATTCATATTTTTAACATATTGATTATGAAAAAGAATATTTGGTAAATTTTATCTAAAGCATCACATAAATATTTTATATTTTGAGCTGGAAGAAGTCTTGACAATTGTCCTCCAATTGCGCTCCATCTCACTAAAATTGAAAACTTCGACTTGCTTTAGGGCAACAGCTAATTAGAGGCAGAGTTCTGACAGAAAGCCCATCTCTCAACTCCTGTTCGGTAATCTATCCAATGCATTATGTTGCTACTGAGGATAATTTTAATTCTAATGTTCTATGGTTAGCACTAAAATACATTAGTAAAACATAGTTTTTGCTTTCTAAAAAATAACCAGCTCTGAAAGGGATTGTTCCAAGTTTTGTCATTATTTTAATAACTGTGTTTGAAAATTACCAATCTATTTTTTAAATTTTACCAGAACATTCAAAACAACAAACACAACATAAACAAAACATGACAAAAACACTTCCACCACCACCATCATTACCAAAATATGGAGTTTTTATTTAAAAAAAAAGTTTGTTTATTTATTTTGAGAGAGAGAGAGCAGGAGAGGGGGAGAGAGAGAGCGGGGTAGAGGGGGGGGGGGAGACAGGATTCCAAGCAGCTTCTTTGCTTTTAGCACCGAGTCTAGCTCAAGGTACTAGAACTCACGAACCATGAGATCATGGCCTGAGTCGAAATCAAGAATTAGACACTTAGCTAATAAGGTTTTATTTTTCAAGGAAATAATTTATGAACTTCAGTTAGAACTTTCTAAATGACCTTTAGTTGATATTCTAGCTATACCTCATTTCTTAAAATAATGCAGATATTTAGCATATTAGAAAATGCATATTGTAAGTGCCAGTAGAACACGTTGGTGTACTTGATCCACAAACATAAAGCAGAGAATAACATTTTTGTGAATCACAATACCCTCTTTATTTTATTCCCAGGACTCTCAATTATAAGCATATCTAAACCTTTCAGTCCAATAATAATTGATTTAATAATAGATATCCTAAAGCAAAATAAGATACTGAAGTGCTCTGAACATTGGAGATAAATAGTATTGAATATATTTTTATACTATGCTCATTTTAATATGTGTGAATCTTTTGAATACATAATGAAAGTATATTATTATATAATGACATTTTACTAATCTGCATATTTGATTCCTCAAAAATTCTATCTAAATAAGAGATTGGAGAGCATTTATAATCAAGTGTGGGGTTTTTTTTCATCCTTCCATTATGTATATACATGATTTTCTTTCAGATGTTGAAGAGGGTATTAAGATTTTAGGGGTATTTCAACTCTGCAGCATCCCAATAGAAATCAAGGCTCAGAGGTCCTCCTCTTGTTATCTTTTTGTCATTTTCATATGGACTATTGACAGCTCACCATTTATAAGACATGTACAAAGACAGGCTTATCATGATTTAGTTGTTAATGAACTGTTTTGGCTGAAAACTTTCAGTTATTAGGATGGACTACTTCATTTCAAATCGACTATAGAAAATTTTTGTTTGTATTCACTATTTGCATGCAGAATGATTTTGAAACTAAAATTGAAGGCTTCTAATTTTATGCAGAATGACAGCTATGTATTTCCATAAATGTAGGAGCATTTTGATATGAAACTGTTATTTCTCAACTGAAGTCATAATTGTTCAGTCTGAAAGTAGGCCATGGGAATGAATAATAATAATAATTTGCCTTTTTGAGATCATGGCAATAATAAGCATAATTTTCAGAGAGCTGCATATAAGCAAAACGCGTTTTGCCTGTAGGCAGCATGACATGATGGTTATGAGGGGAGGAGGATTGTGAATTGCTGACAGGTGGGTTACCCGTCTCTGCAGCCATCTTGTTTCTCTGCCCTTTCTTTCTGCATAACTGTGGCCTCGAGCCAGCTCCCTGCCCGTGCTCTACTGGAGACCGTGACGGAGAGAGCAAAATAGAGGTCAGTGTAGGGATCCCAAGGGGTTAATGCGTTTTATTATAAAGCTCGGTGGCACGACCATTTAGTTGTGACATGTCGTTTTAAAGCAATCTGTTTCCTTTTAGAAGAATCCATTTCTCTGGGTTGTCAAGAAGTAAAAGGTTTTTTGTTGTTGTTAAATGATGTTTTAAAATCCCATCCAATTTATGTTAAAGAAGGTAGCTAGGATGGTTGAGACTGAAAGACAGTGATACATGAAAAGGAATAAAAGAACACAGCAAACATAAGGTCTGGCAGCAACCATGATAGTTGTTCAGCTGCCAACAGCAGTAATAAGAACTAGTTGTACTGGTTGAGAAAGCTGTTTAATTCAGTTGCATCCAATAAAATACACATCTTTCAAAAGAGGTATGGTGTATAAATTTATACTTTAAAAAGCACCATCACCAGTTTCAGTGCTGAATGACTCGCAAAATAACACTTAAATTCTTTAAGCTCACAGACATAGGAAAGAATGTTTCAGATTGTGGGAATCGGTAGAGGTTTTGCCTGAAATAAGGAGCTTACTCTGTGTGTGTGTGTGTGTGTGTGTGTGTGTGTGTGTGTGTGTGTGTATGCGCGCGCGCGCACGCGCGCTCGTGCGTGTTTGATTAAGTAAAATCACATGAGCTCATTTGGGCTCTGTAGCATTTTCTGGTCATCCAGTAATCATTTTTAGTTACCCCACTTAGCTGTATAGTGTAGGAATCCGTAATCAAAAGCTGTTCTATCTAAGATTAAACATGTATTAACCTGGACTGGCAGAGGCAAAATTCCCTTCTAAAACAGTGTGGTATTATCATTTGCACAGGGGACCGTCTCTCACGTGTCTGGACCATAGTACTAACAACCTCAGTTGTTGTTCAGATAATGATGAGAGTTTTGTTCAGAACCACCCACACGCGGTTGTCTAATTCTTGGGTGATCAACAGAATGCATTTGTGAAAAGGCTGCCTGGATTGGAGATGAAGCCTGTGCCTTTGGTACAGAAATTCTTTTCAGAGCAAAATCTGACTGGCCTTTATGGATATTGCATTAGCATCGTGCACAAAATGTTCACCTGCCTTACTCTTGAATCCTTTTTCCTGACCCTAAACGAATGCTTTTCAGAGATATAAATGTGTGAAAGGTGGTCATTTATATAAACTTGGAGAAATACAAGGAGATAGCATTGGAAGAAAATTGTTATTGCACTCTGATCTTGAAGGAAAATTGATTTATTATTATGAAATAACAAAATACTCTTAAGGCTAAAACCTTTTTGCCCTACTTCAACCTGACAAAAAGGTTTACTTCCAAGTTATAAACCCATCCAAAGCATGGCCTCTAATGGAAAATCTGAGTGCTCCTTCACACATGGCAATATAAGCCACTGTGCTAATAAAAGGCTTCATTAAAATATGGTCAGAAATCTGTGTGCTATGGCAGTTTTTGGCTACAAAATAAGAAAGAATTGGTTGCATCTGTAATGAGCGTTCAATTAAATGATCTGGGGGGAAAAACGAGAAGGAAATTAAATATTGAATCTTTCATCATTCTTTGTTCATCTTGAAAGGGATAATATATGGACTGGAGAGGATAGTAGGAATTAACAGACATGGTCTGTCCTCCGTTTATTTTTTACTAAGTAGCTGTTTTCCAACCAAACCATCTCTCCCTCCATGTTTAGTTCTGTGATGAAATAGGATGACGCAGACCCCTTGTTCCACACAACACAGAGCTGTTGGAAAGGTTGACAGGTAAAGCCAACAAAGACCTGTGAACTCTCTGGACACAATAATAATACTGTTCACAGCTCATTCTCTGAACTATTGATCAGGTGCAATGGCCTAAATAATGGAAAGCAGCAAATTCATACCTTGATCTCTCAGTCCCCAGCTGGGAGCATTGTGGGCTAAGAACAATATCTCCCTCGATTCTCTTTAACTTGATGTGGTATTTTGTTGGATTTTCAAGTTATCTGAATAATCAGAAAATCATTTAAGATATTTATAGAGCAAAGCATTTTCAAATCCCTTCAGAGTCATTCATTTTATCAAAGCCCAACCCTAAAATAGTTTCTCTTTTTCAGGTGTGCTATGCCCTTTGCCCAGCACATCCTTCTTCCCCTGTATACCTAGTTTAACGTTTACTTTTGCCTCTAAAATTCTCAAATCCAATTTTGCCTAGCTGAAATATCCACAAACCTTGAACAGTGAAGATGATTTACTTCTGGCCAGTGTCCAGGGCCATTTGTCAACCTCCCCAACACAATCTCAAAACTTATCAAGACAGTGGGTGTGAGTGGCCCCAAAAGAGTGATCCTGAGGACTCCTCAGATCCAACATATTCAGATTTAGGAAGGTTAGGTTTTTCTAATACCTCGTGCTCAAATGAAATCTAATTATGCTATCCCTAAATAAACCCTCCAGCTCTGTCCTAATCAAGTCACAATACTGCCCATCATGCAGAAAAGACAAAATTGCTGTTAGCACACTGCCTCACACCTTGCAGTGAGTAATAAATACTTGATGAATGAATATGCAAGAAAGTAAGCTAAATGGCAGAATGCATATTCTACGGCCAAGGTCAGAGCAATTACTTTTTTGGAAGCAGACTTTGCGGGGAAGTAACAGTTACTTAAATTACGGTTCCACTTAAACACATAAATGAAATGGTTTTACTTATCATGGAAGCTTGACATTTGAGAGGAGTTACCCATTTTAGTTTATTTCTTTTAAGTGTATTTTGCATCATGACAATATTTAAATATTTTATTTTTACAATTCCCTAATTTTTATGCATTAGTTTCCTTTTTCTGCTTGGGCCTGAGTCTCTATGTCATATCCTCCAATAATTCCTCCGTCTCTGTTCTCTGCTTTGATTTTATGCAGCTTTTTTTCCCCAGACATGTTGTATCCTTTCAAAATGTGGGTTGGTAAAATGAAAGGCGGGAGGAACAAAATATTATTGAGCTTTTCCTATACATATTGGGTGTGCATCATTTCCTTTTAATCTTTGAAATAGCACTGTTGAGTAAGCATTAGCTCCCCAGCTTACAGATGAGAAAAATAAGTCTCAACAAGTGTTATAACTTCCCACAGATTAATGTGTCAACAACAGGAAAAGACAAAGCAAACAAAAAATGACAATTAAGAAATGAAAAGTAAGAGATAATATCTTTTTAGCACTACATTTGCTATGATTTCCAATTGCTGGACACTTGAAGTGTTCCTCCCTAGCTCTACATCCCAGTTACGGTTAAGGAGCCACAGGGCAGGAAAACAGGAAGCAACATAGGAAGGTGACTGCAACCTTAAAGGGGAAGAGAAAGTGAGGAATGCCTAAAATGTATAGCCATAACCCCACAGTTAGGTTTTACAGTGACTCAAGATAACTTTGCCTTTGACAGCCATCATGGTAGGTGACATGCTGTCTTGGAGATTTGGCAAAGCTTTGTTTTATTTTCTTTTAATTTAAAAAAAATTCATGTTTATTTATTTTTGAGAGAGACAGAGACAGAGACAGAGACAGAGAGACAGAGGATCCAAAATGGGCTTTGCACTGACAGCACTGAGCCTGACACAAGGCTCAAACTCACAAACTCATGACCTGAGTTGAAGGCAGGTGCTTAACTGACTGAGTTACCTAGGCAACCCTGCTTTTTTTTTTTTTTTAAATATCTGAAGTTAAAAGCAGTATAGCTATGTATCTCTTGGGTTCCTGCCCCTTGTACACCTGTAGTTACATTAATTTTTGACCCATCTTGAGAATCAGACAGGAAGTAGGTATCTGCCATCCATATGTCTCCAAGAAATCAGATACAGAAATCTAATAATGCTTTGACCCTCCACCTAGTTGTCTCTTGCACTTCAAACCCAGAATATTCTGACCTTCGGCTATTCATCTTTCTTTTTTAACTTTTTTTTAAATTTATAGTTTATTGTCAAGTTGGTTTCCATATAACACCCAGTGCTCTTCCCACAAGTGCCCTCCTCCATGACCATCACCCCACTTCCCCTTTCCCCCTTGCCCTTCAGCCCTCAGTTCGTTTTCAGTATTCAAGAGTCTCTCATGATTTTCTTCCCTCTCTCTTCCTAACTCTTTTCCCCCACCTTCCCTTGCCCATGGTCCTCTGTTAGGTTTCTCCTGTTAGACCTATGAGTGCAAACATATGGTATCTGTCCTTCTCTGCCTGACTTATTTCTCCTAGCATGACACCCTCAAGGTCGATCCATTTAGCTATGAATGGCCAGATTTCATTCTTTCTCATTGCCAGGTAGTATTCCTTTGCATATATAAACCACATCTTCTTGATCCACTCATCAGGTGATGGACATTTAGGCTCTTTCGATGATTTGGCTATTGTTGAAAGTGCCGCTGTGAACATTGGGGTACATGTGCCCCTATGCATCAGCCCTTGGGTAGATCCCCAGCAGTGCTATTGCTGGGTCATAAGGGAGTTCTTTTCAAATGAGTGCTACCTCTATCTACCCAGTCATCCAAGCTGATAACCTGGGTATAAGCCTTCGGAGGCAATGATGTGATAGTTAAGAGTATAGCTTTTGTAGTAGGTGGCTGCTAAGGGCTTGCTTGAAGTTTGGAATTTGGTTCTGACGCTAACAGTATAATTTTGAAAAAGTTATTTACTTTTACCTCTTTAAATCTCAGTTTTTCATCAATAAAATGGATGTAACAATCACGTATTTTTCTTATCGTTATTGTTCAGGTCACATGATATAATCTAAGTACAGTACATAATACAGTGATAAACATCTATTAAGACCCAGCAAAAATTAATTATGGTGATGACCATGATGATTAATGATGATCTTTGACTTTTTCCTTAACCCATCCTTCAGGAAAAGTCACCAAATGCTGCACATTCCAAGTACTTTCAGATCTTCACTTTATGTCTATCACTTTACCTCAGGCTCTAATTATTGTTTTGCATAATCATTATTGTAAGGGCTCCTACCCTGAGACCTTATTTTTTGCTTAACCTACCTCCATTTGTCCTTCATGCTGCCCCAGAAGCATAAATACAATTTTGTTTTCCTCAGCTTAAAATTCTGAAGTAGTTTTCCTAGTGTTTATAAATCCCAAACTACTTTTTATGTCATAGCAAGTCTTGCATGATATAGACCCTGAATATTTATCTAACCACATCTTTGGCTTCCTGCCACTCACACCCTTTTATGCAAAATGTGAATGAGAAGGAACCAAAGTCATTTTACTTCTTCATGCCTTTACATGTACCCTTACTTCTGCCTGAAATGTCCTGCCAATTTATCCAACTTTCAAATTCCTTCTCACTAAATCCCCATAAAGCACCTACACTTCCTCTTTGCTTTCCTTCCCAATCCTGGAAAGTAAACTGGTTGCTTTCTTTTTTAGGACATGCTATATTTGGTGTAGACTTCCACTACAAGACTATCACAGGGAGGTATACTAATAATCATTCTACAGCAACAATAATAACAATTATGTAGCTAGTCTGGTCCTGCTGGATGCTGATATCTAACACAACCCCTACCAGAAACCTGAGTGGAAGCCTTGGGTTGGAACTAATGGAGGATAGTGGCTTACCAAGAGGAAAAAGGCAGGCATTCAAACTGGTTAGTTGTCAAGTGTAATTCATTTCCAGAGACTCGGTTTAATAGGCATGAAAAAGTCTTCTGTAGCTGGCAAGTTTTTGGGGTCAGGAGAGGAGTCTGTAACTCATTCATTCTGGAAGATTTTATATATTAATTCTCATTCTTCTTTGATGTTCATTATAGATACAATCTCATAGATACTTGAAAGTCATATAATATATTGCCTTGCCATTGTTGCCATTCAAATTACCACAAATTTACTAGCTTAAACTAATACACATTTATTATCTTAAATGTAAGTCTGACAGTTGTCTCACTGGGCTAAATTCGGATGCCAGCAGGATTACGTTCCTTACTGCAGGCTCCAGGGTAAAATCTGTCTCCTTTCTTTTTTAGGTTGTTGATAGAGTTGTCTCTTGTAGTTGCAGGGCATTTAGTTTCGCAGTTGGCCATCAGGTGAGGGCCATCCCTAGCTTCTAGAATCACTCACTTTGAATTACTCCTGCTTATGCTTCCCTCTTGTATCTCTCTGACCACTGCCTTTTAAAGAACTAATATGTGGGTGCCTGGGTGGCTCAGTCAGTTAAGCATCTGACTTCAGCTCAGGTCATAATCTCATACTTCATGAGTTTGAGCCCTATATCAAGCTCTGTGCAGACACCTAAAGCCTGGAGCTTGCTTACGATTCAGTGTCTTCCTCTCTCTCTGCCCCTCCTCTGCTGACACACTCTCTCTTTCTCTCTCAAAAATAAACATTTAAAAAATTAAAAGTAAATAAAGAACCAATATGATTATATTGAACCCATCTCATTATCAGACCTGTGAAGTTCCTCTTGCCATGCAGATGACATAGTCACCAGTTCTTGGGATTTGGGCATGGTCTACTCTGGGGGAGCATTATTTTGCCCACTATATATAGAACCCAATAAGTACTGTCAGGCTGGTCTTTCTGAGAGCTAGGAGGCTTCTAATATGTAGAATAAAAGTCTCCCTGATTTTGAGAAATAGGGTATTTGAGTCCTCTGAATATCTTGTGAAGTATCTGAAAGAATCAGAGGTAGACTTGCATCTCTAGTGTAGCAAGGATTTGGGATTGGTTGAGTGAGTTTCTCATGCCCTGGGAAGGCATTATACTTCCCTAGTCTTTAAGACTTTATTTGGCATGTGTTAGTTTGATTTACAAAATGCGGACCTGTGGAACAAAGTTGGTATGTCTCTATCAGGCATTCTCTGACATTACCTCTACTCTTTCATTCTCCTTTCCATCTAGTGGGCATTGCATTTTTCATTATAAGGTGTTACTGGGCCCTAAAATCTCCAGTTCTCTCAATCCAGCCTTCTGATCTAACTTAATTTTCAATTCCTCTTCTCACTTAGTCACCTTCTCCCTCAGCTACAGATTGTGACTCTCAATTCTCATTTCGCTCAAATAAACACTTCCTTCCTTGGCACACTCCCTTTTCCTCTTCCTTGAACTGGACTGTAACTTGGTGTTTCCAAAATGCCTTGATTTTCAAACCTATAGCTAAATATATCCCATCAAATCTTCACAATAAAGTATTCTGATGTCTTATTCTGGTGCTGTTTCCAGGATCTTTGTCAGAATCAATGTTCTTTCATCCAGAAGCAAGTATGTTACTTCTTTTCTGCATTTGACTACTTCCTTCTTGAAGCTCTATTCACTTACCCTGTATGTTTTTACTCTTCCATTTTCACACATTTTAAAATTCTTTACCATCTATATTGACTTTCTGCCTCCTAATAGGATCCCCCAAGATTTGGATCTATGCCTTTACCTTCTGGCAACCCTAGTAGAGGTCATCACCTGAGTAGCACCTCGATGCCTATAAGAACATCTTCAAGCACCCACTATCTTCCTAAATAACTATCACATTAAACTGAGGTAGTGAGGTTTGGAATCTCCTCTCAAAGGGTACTTTTCCATATTGCTGCTGCCTTCCTACAAGTCTACCATTAAACAAGCACCCTTGCTGATGCCTGCTGCAGCTTTGTAAAATCTTGAAATTATAATTCAAATATGAATATCTAAGGTTGGATAAGTTGTTTAGTGACCAAGTCTAGTCTCCATCACTACCAGGCATGGTTTGTCCTAATAAGAAATTTTACTTTTAGAATGTGCACCTTAAATTCAGTGGTAATTTACATTTCTGTATCATTATGTCTAGGTTAGGTATAATGTCATACTGATACCCTCATTTAAATGTAAAATAAGTAAAGCATTCTTGCTCTAATAGAGAAGGCAAGATAAACAATAGATATCTTACAAGAGGAAAACCTTGTTCACTGAACTGGATAAGCTTTAGGGACTCAGTTCTATAAGGAAGCCATAGATTTTTTTCTCTCCTTGCCATGAACATCTACCACTCATGTTACAAATCAATATAAATAGAATAGCATGGTGTTCTTGCCCCCTTTAGACAACATGAGTCATTGCAATCAATCAGATTTGCATTTATAAAAGCCATGGTATACTGTAAAAAGCTAATATTGGGGAGAAAAAAGAATTTAAAAGTCATACATAAGAGAAATGCATTTTGAGATTATACTTGAATGGCCATGAACATAGAAAGAAAAAATATCTAACAAAAGGTTATATCTTAAAAATAAGCTTCTGCTGACATTTATAAATGATCCTTTCTCTGCTAAAGTTCCCTCTCATTATATGTAACAATTTTAAAAGATGTAAACTGTCAAGACCTTTATTTGTAAGTTATCTTGAAGAAGTGTTTTAAGTCCAGTATTTGGTCACAGTTTAATCATTTAGAGGATTTTATTTTTATCCTGTATTTTGTACAATTATATTTCAGCATACATTTTTACTCTACATTTTGCTTAAGTGAACACTGGAAGGAGTTTTACTTTGCAGTTTCTCCTTTAAATGTGAACAGAAAAAGTACTACAATTTCTAGTACAGTACTGGACAGTGCTGTGCTGTAACTAGTTCATTCTGGCTCTTTCCATAGTGTGCAGCTCTTTCCATTTCTGCATTCAGAAATGTCACATTGTTGCTTAAAATGGGCCATGGTTTGGAGTACTCACACAATGGAAATCAGCAAATGCTACAAATCAAGGCTTTTCTCCCCAGAAAGGCAGTTATAAGCTTACCCAGCATACCATTGATATTAGTGTATATACATCTCCTCTAACAATATTGTTAGTTGCTAAATCTGGGGAGACATTTTGTACTGGTTCCTTGTTTTTCTTATTGTTGTTGTTGTCATGTATGCCATTGTTGTTTGTTGTTTTGTTAGTTTTGTGTTGCTTATTTTTGTTTGTTTTACAGTTATCTGGGGACTTACTCATTTCTTCTGTAAAACTGTCACTATGAACTGTGAATCCTTTTTTAGTAGTAGGGTTGTATACTCCTCTGACAAGTCACCAATTACAAATAATCACTGTAATACACATACTATCAGCCACACTATCAACACACTTTCGGAGGCATCCAAGGACATTAAGCATACTGAACCTAAAGGAAAAATGAAATTGTCCTGTGGGCCATTCAGATAGAGCTTTAGGAGAACATTAAAAGTGATTGTAGCAATAAAAGTCAAGTTTGATCAGTGGGGTAAGAAGTCAGTTGTTTCCAAAACCAATGAAATTATTTGAAATTGTTAACTCCCAAAATAATTAAGCATAGAGAGGGAATGATAAAATGTGCATTTCTGATTTTTTTTAACAAAATAATATTGACAAGGAGCCAATTCCATTCCTTCTCCTTTTCCTTCAGGGCCCCCATTCCAATCTCCATCAAATGATGGGTTTTAGTTAGTTTAGAAGAACAGAAAGCTTTAGAGGTTGGGAGGGTCATAGCTTAAATAACATAAAGGACAGCCTCAGATAATAGAGTTTTGGTGAACTTGCTACAGAGTCAGAATACAGAATAGAGTCTGCATTTATGATTTTTGCAATTAAAATGAACACATTGGAAGTTTTCAAACTAACTGGTTAAAAATTTTTCAGAGTGATGTGAATCAGTAGAATAATGTAATGTTTTTTCTTTCAAAAACATTTGGAATAAACCTAAAATGTTTCTTCTATGAAACTTTTAAAAGGAAACATAGGTGAACTTTGTCCACTAATTAGCAATTCCTAGCCAAACTAGACTACCCAGGGTAAGCCAGGGCCTGACAAACTATGACTGATAGACCAACGTGATTTATATAGTCCCCGAGCTAAACATGATTTTTTTTACATTTTTAAGTGAGAAAAATCGAAAGAGAATATTTTCTGACATGTGAAAACTATACAAAATGTCTATTTCCATAAATAAAGTTTTCTTGGAATGTAGCCATACCCATTCTTTTACATGTCTTTATGACTGCTTCCAGGCCAGAATGACAAAGTTTAATAGTTGCAACAGAAATTATATGACCTTCAGAGATGCCTGGGTGACTCAGTCAGTTAAGCATCCAACTTTGGCTCAGGTCATGATCTCACAGTTCATGGGTTCAAGCCCCATGTCTGGCTCTGTGCTGACAGCTCAGAGCCTGAAACCTGCTTCAGATTCTGTGTCTCCCTCTCTTTCTGCCCCTCTTCCACTCTCTCTCTCTCAAAAGTAAATAAACATTGAAAAAATTATATGGCCTTCAAAGCCTAAAATACTTACTAAATGTCCTTTAACACCAATTTGCTCAAGCATGGACTAAAATACACTATTTTGATTTGGTGTTTGATTCCATTCCTTTGACTTGAATCAAATTAACAAGATCAACAATTTTCTTAAGGATATCAAGTAGCTACATACGTTAGTTAGGAAACATATAAACAAGGAAATAAAATGATATAGGTAGTATGCTGAGTTCATAACAGATCATATGTTCCATTTTTTTTTCAATCATCTCCAGCCAAAGGCTTTTAAGCAGCTGGTGGATCTTCTACTCATGTTTCCTCCTCAAAAAGCACAGAGCATAAAAGGGCAAAGCTTTTTGGAAGTCTTTTAAAAAATGTCAGTAAAGATAATGCTCAAGGAAGAAATAATAAAGAGATCTTATAATATATTGTATTCTATTTTTCTGTATATTATAAGCATTAATTTGTCAAACAAGCACTTTTAAGAAATGCCCAAATTTTATAAATTCTATTTTGGCATTATTTCATTTTTTAACACCAAGAGTCTCAAATGATTGGAATCATCTGGACCTTCTGAGAGCCTGGTCATATCTTTGAGTGTATCTGTTACAGCATAAGTGTGAATATGACTTATTTGCAAACTCAGCTAACCAACAGGAAGAAGAAAACTAATTATCTTCAGATTAAGGCTAGCTAAATATAGACACAAATGGATTTTGAAAAATCATGAATTTCTCCCCATGAATCCCTTTTTATTACTTTCCTTATATCACTAAATATGATTTTGAGTAATTCTATCTCCATCTCTATTCCATGTAGTTTTCATAACTATGGGGGGGAGGAAGAGAGGGAATCTAAGTTCTCATTTTTAAGAGACAAAGTTTACTTAGGATTATCTATCCAAATCTCAAGCTATCTTGAGATCTTCAAGTTTCAGGGGAAGACACACACGCAAAGTACAAAGATCCGGGGATAGAATTGACACTGAGAGAAGGGAGCATTCATTTTGACCAATAAAGTAATCTTGGTATATCAGTAAACAATTCAGGTTTAATTATCATTTGCTTTGCATTTTATCCTGATAGGAGAATATGAGATATATTCCCCACATTGTGGCAGAGAGAACTGGATATTTATGAAGTGACTATTATAAGGTCACAAAAGCAATAACTAACATAAGTCTGTCTTCTGATTCCAAATTCATATCTTTTGCAATTGCTTTTCAACTCTGTGGTGCCAAGTTCAAGAAAAGCACCTTAGAAATTCTCTCTTAGGACTTTTTGACCATCTGATTAAAATACTTGACCATCTGATTAAAAGATTAATGTCATTTGGCCTATTATTGTCATGGATGTATTTCCCCTCGCCTCCCAGGAAACCCTTCTCCAGGGTGTAGCATGACGCCATGATCGAGACCGCATTAGGAATTCACCCCTGAGTGCCCCCTCTAACATGTACGTGTGTTGTGTGTGGCCCACCAGGGTGTGTGGAACCGGGAAGGGAGAAGCAGTTAATATGTAGTCCCCCTCCTGAAATCAATAACGGGAATAGAAATAGAAACAAAATATTTGGAAGCTGGTTATCATATTTTTGTTGTTGTTTGTGTGAATTTTAGAAAGAACATGTTTCCTTTCAGGGGCTTGACTTTTCTTGCCATTGCATTTTAGATTTGAATAATATAAAATTCCATTTAAATCTGTTTGCAGTCTCATTTTGGAGTTTATACTATTTGTTAGCTGCCCCCTAAAGAATATTTCTCACTTTGCTTATTCAAGATTTGCATATTCTACATATAACATTTAGGTAAATGAGATCCTTATCTCTAAGATTCCCTGCAAAATGAGAAAGGATTCTATTTTGCAAAACGGAAGTTTTAAAGAGCGGACTCTCTTCATGGTGCTCAAGACGCTTTGAATTGATCACTTCATTTTGGAAATGATATTGGGAAATGATCTGAATTTACACAGGGGGCTTAATTTCTTTTTGAAGACGAGGCCTTAAAATGCTGTGGAGTTTTATTGATTTACTTGGAGAATCACTGCACTGTCCTTCAAGAAATCTGAGCTGAATCAGAAGGACGTACTGCAGTTGCTGTGTCAGAGACGGAGCCATTTGTCTCACAACATTACACAGTATATATTGAAACTTCAGATACATTTTGCTTGTCTTAAATGCAACTTTTATATTTAAGTCATTTTAATGACAAGCTAGAATAAAAACTAATGATCAGATCTGGTATAGATCTTATTATGACAAGTTTGCACTTTGCTTGGCATCCAAAATTTGGTTCCTTACTCAGATGGTCCTTGACTGAATATTATTTGATTATCTAATCCATGTTCACACTTTTTAAAGAAGACTTCCCCTGTTTCCTACTCTGCCATATCCCATACTTACACTTCTTATTGTGTGGATCCTTTTGCTTTAACTTTTCCAAATTTTAGTTTTCCTCCTCCTCTTGTTTAAGACCCATGACATAGTTCATTTAGGGATCTCGGCTTCTGTCTGTGGTGTTACCCTTCCCACAGGGATGGACACACGACTTGCCCAGTCTTCATCTCCCTCCTTGGTGGGTGAGGATTTCAAGACTGACATCGAAGGGTCTGACCCTTGGCTCAAAAAAGGGGGCTTTTAAGAGAGTTTGTCTGAGGATAAAGAAAAATATATTTCAAAGTTATATGTCAACTTGATTCCTAGGAGTTACCTGTATATTGACTAGCTTTTCAAAAGATGGAACAATTCATGATTGTATTTATTCTTATGAATGACCTTTCAGTAACCAGTCACTACTCGATTTTCAAGCTGGCAAGCCTCTGGCAGCTCTATTTTCTTATTTGATCATTGGTTTTTTCAACAGACTGCAGAGCTTTACTTTGTTTCCATTGAGGTAAGCATAGAGTAGGCATGGAATAGTGCCTTTTGGCTTGTTTCTAGGCCAATTGAGAACACGATTTTAATTGTATTCTACTATACCTATTCTGTGAACCCATAATTTCAAGTCTAAAGATATCAGGAGGAGCCATGTAATAAATGTGTGTTTTGTGACTACTGTGTGCCGGACACTGTTCTGGTGTGAGAATCAAAACACACGTCTCCATACTTGTATTAAAGAACTTTCCTAGGGTAAGGCAGATAAAAACAGATTGAATACTGTGGTTAATGCTATAATCAATATACTATAAGAATTCTTGGGTTTATCACCTAACTTAGCTTTAGTGGATCAGGACATTCTATGCAGAGTGAATGCCATGTGTAAAGGTCTAGACAAGTTTAGCATGGAGAAGACACTTGTGAAGTAAACAGTGGCCAGGTGGGGAAGAGCATCGTATGTTCTATTAGGAAGTTTATCCTGGGGACAAAGGGGCACCATTGATGGGCTTTTAGGAGAACTATGGCCTTATTAAATCATATCTGCAACGATCCGCAATATTGGTGATTAGATCTAAGGAAAAGTGTTTACTATGGAGAGAAGAGGACTGTTCAGAGAGAGAGAGAACAGATCAGAATTGACTTGGCTACTAATGGGATGAGAGAGAGTGAGGGAAGAGGAGGAGGCAAAGTTAATCATGGCCTGCATGGATGAGGAATTTTATTGTGGGAATTTGTCTGTTGATGTTAAAAAATTTGCATGATAAAGATCATGTCATCTTTGTATTTTGGTTATTTTATATATTTGACTCTATATATAAGATATAAACAAGTTTCTTTAAATTCTTTAACAAGCAAACCTCTCTACTACTTCATTTTCATATTTGCTTGCTGGAAGGAACAGAGGACAGCCGCAGACTGGGGAAAGGTGATTTAAAGGTGAGAGTTCTCTGCTGGTGAGGCCAGGCCTACCCCATCAAGGCAGGTGTCCTGGAGGTTAAGGGTGTGGAAGAAGAGAAAGGAGGAGACGGTACCTGTGGGTATATACCTCCTGAAACAAGGAAGCAGTTGCTGAAAGCTGGGACAGTTTGTCTTCTGTTTTAAAGTCTCAAACGAGACCCAGTGTCAGTCTCAGCCAGATTCCTTGAAATACTGTCATATATTTCAGGGAGCTGTAAGGAGATCTTTTATTACATCCTTTCAAATCCTGATGTGCCCTCTAAAAGTTGGCTTTAAAATACTTGTAGTCTTTCTTTTTTCCCCAGCGCAGACTCAGAAGCCTATTTTTTTTTTCATTTTCAAGGAGCTACAAAGTTTACTTTTGAAGTAGAGATTTACTTTACCAAGAAATGTTGAAGGTCTTCTATATGACAGTCCAATTTGAACTTTAAGAACTTTGTAATATATTCAACTTATGTGGCTTTAGGCTGCCAATTTTATTTTTTGAAAGTCAAACTAAGGTTTTTAGTCTGCACATAAATTTTTGTGGGTTCCTTGAGGGGCCCCCATTATTTGTTATTGCATGGCCTTTTAAAATAAAAGAGGTACGATGTAAAAATCTCACTTTTTGTCTTTTTTTCATCTTATTGCTGCCTTTCCTCTATTCATTTTCAGTCCAACAAATATTTATTTTTGAGGTAATACATGTAAGGCATTGTTTTATACTGGAGAATCAAAGAGAATAAAAATCTATTCCTACCACCACATGATTAGAATTGCACCTGCTTCTTTCTTTTTAACTTTAACCTTTTTTGTTTTGTGTCTTGCTTAATTCATTTTCTGCCTTTTTTCTCATAAATGGACTATATGTGAATATATAGCATTTAAGAAATATTTTTTTTTTTGAGACTGAGAGAGTGTAAGCAGGGGAGAAACAAAGAAAGAGGGAGACACAGAATCCCAAGCAGGCTCCGCACTGTCAGTACAAAGACCTATGCAGGCCTCCACCCCATGAACTGCGAGGTCATGACCTGAGCCAAAATCAAGAGTCAGACTCTCAACTGACTCAGCCACCCAGCCACCCCTGTAGCGTTTGTTTTCCATTTAACTCTCAAGTAGGCAAGCACAAATGTGTGACATGTGGGCCCGGTGAACGTTTTCTTCTTCAGCATGGCAGATAGACAAAGATGTGAGTGGCACACCTTTCCATTTCTTCTTCTGTATCACTTCTCCTTCTGAGAGGGAATGCCTTGGACCAGGTCTGACCATATACAGAGACATATATATTCATTTGTGGCTTTGCTTGTTAGTCAACAAAATGATGGTGACAACACTTGACAGAAAAATGCTAACAGATGCAGAACAAGAGTGAGGTCTGCTCAGGTAGATGAAGGATCAGTTTACTAACACAGACCGCACAAAGCTGAAGACACTGCAGTGCTCCCAGCGAGAAGGCCAGGCTACCCCTACTTTCCAGTCCCATAAAGTCCCTGATTCTGCTGCTTCTGCCATTTTCTTGAGATGACAATCCGATAAGAACTCTGGAAAACTCCCTTTTCTAGTCTCATGAGGTTTTGAACCCCCTTGGCTCCTCCTGGCAGTACATTTCTGGCTACTGCCTGATGCACGTGATTGATAATAATTCCAGAATCTCCCTACATGCTTGCCTAAGTTCTCTTTCCCAAGAGAGCCATCTTCATGACACAGTTAAGCCTCAGGCCTGCTGAGGTCTATTCCTACAGGTTTCAAACTCTGCTAATTTCTTACAGATGAATAACACTGACGATTTCTTGGTTATTTTTTGTTCCTATTGTGTACAGTTTGAATTTGCAACTTCAACCCAATTGTTAAAACACCTCTAAAGTGAAGAGAGCCAAATATTTCTTGTTAACTTCCAACCCCAATTTGTACTGTCTGTTTAGAGCAATATGTTAAGGAAAATTCTAAAGCTACATGCTGGTTCGGTGAGAAAGGGCTCTGGCCCATCAGGGACGTATTCCATAGGCAGAGGAGGGGAATAATGGCATGTGTTCCTGATGTTTCCCATTCCTGGTCTCACCCCATCCTAACTCTTTAAAAGAGAGGAAGACATAGCTCGTGTGTGGCCTTCACAGGGGCATACATCGGCCTGTTGGATGTTGGCTGTGAGTTACATTGCTAGATCTGCCAGTGACACTGGATGTGATACCAAATACATCACTTGAAGCATTTCAAACGAGCACAGAAATGTTTGGTAAAAACAATAGAAGACGTGGATCCAGCTGTACTTTCTCTAGCACATTTGTCTCTAGGATTACAAGAAAGTCTCAGTGCATGGGCTTTCCTTGAAGCAAAATTATGTCATTGATATGGTAGGATTTGTGGGGTTCTGAAAACTCTTGCCATTACAGAAATAAAACTCTATTCCATCAATTTGTGTGTGGTCCTTGAAATTTAATCACAAGGAGTGTATCCCTGTGGTACACCAAGGAAATTGAACTCTGCTATGTAAACAGATATAGAATTAAAGAACTCTTGAAGTGAGAAGGAATGTGAGGGTCATTGATTTCACTTCTATCGTCTTCTAGTTGGGAAGCAGAGGCACCCTAACCAACTGGGTCTCTTTAATTTCAAGGGGGGAAAAACTAGTATTTATCCACTAGTTATCACCAACTGTGTTGTAGATTAGGAAACTTAAAAGTAGAGAGTTTGAGCAATGTGTTTAAGAGCACACAACTAGGCTAATAGCACATTTGAATCCAACTTTGGCCCCTAAGCCTATATGCTCTATGCACAAGATCACCTTGCTCTCCATTTTATCAAAAAATGGATCACTGTCCATTTTTTTTCACTATCCAGTTCGCCTATGTGTATCTTACTCAATTGAAAGCTGATCTCTGTTACTTTTGATTTCATAAGCAGACGATAAACTAATTTCTGTCTCAGGTTAATTGTTAATAAGACTCAATGCCTTATAACACTTATTGTACACCTACTTTGTGATAGTCTCTCGAGATATAAAAGAGGTATCACCACTGACCTGAAAAGTTCCAGAACATTTCTGCACTGCCATATTTCTAGACAATCTCTTTTTGTGAACAAGTTTTTGATAAATTATAACCATATTTTTCATCATTCCCAACACAGAGCCCCTGTGGTCTTTGGGCTATTTCAAATCTACTGCCTTTTTAGCACTATATTTCTTTCCTTTCTCTTCTTTTTATGAAATATCAAAAATGTCCACCTTACCAAGGCTCCGATTAATTAATAACTGCTTGAAAAGGTCTTTGAAAGCCTGAGATACTAAGCAAATTTTAAACTATTTCCTTCTATAGCTTTTGGCATTTTTTTCTTCCCTGGGAACACTTGAAGGTTTTTCTCATTGTCTGGGCCTCATCATCATTAAAAACCAAGGAAGTGGGATTGAAGGTATGAATTATATACTTATTATTACCCCTGGTCAGGCTCAGCAGGCAGGAATGATTCGAAACCCAGGAAGCCTAGAGTTATGCTTCACCACCAGCATCTCTTACATCACTTTCAGAGAAGATATTTAAATGTAAGAGGTTTTGTTGTTGCTGTTATTTTGGTTTTGTGTTTGTTTGTTTTCCCCAGGAAATCCTTGTTATTTCACATTGAAACATAATGTCAGGTGACTTTGAGGTACCATTTAAAATATATACTGTCCCTTCTGGTTGTTGGAGTACAGACCCTCATGGCATTTCCAGAGTCCAGATTCCACAGAAGATTTCTTTAGTGTGAAGGACAAACACTGTTTCCCCCAATGTCCCTACATTTCTGTCCTCAAACTGATTTATTTTCTCTCTTCTTCTTCATATAAAGAGCTGAGAGTGACGATAAAAGAAAAGAGTATCTTAGAGAAGGTGTAACTTATAGTTGCTTCAATTATTTTTCACCTTTTCACCAACTACAAGGCAAAAGGAGAAGACAAGGATCATTCGATAGAAATATTGATAAATATATGTCAGTTAAAGCTATTAAAATAAGGAAATAAAGGCAATATTTGTACTGCCTAAATTAGAACAACAACAAAAACATTTAAATGTTAATACTCAGACTAGTTTGCAGCAAAAACATCACACCGTACTTGTTCTCAAATTAGGGCTGCCCACTAACACCCAGTGGCGGGTTTTTGTGACTTACCAATGCCAGCCCTCTACCTCCACCCCCACCCTCAGGATGGAGAAAAACATGCTTCTGGAAAAAAATTTTCATAATAATGGACTTCAAAAATGTTCACATCTCCGAACTTCATAATCTCACTTATGGCAAATTATCCTAAAGAAATAATTCAAAGGACGCTTGGGATTGAGTGTTCGACCTCAGCTCAGGTCATGATCTCACGGTTCGTGAGTTTGAGCTATGCGTTGGGCTCTGAGCTGTCAGCACAGAGCCTGGAGCCTGTCTTCAGATTCTGTGTCTCCCTCTCTCTCTGCCCCTCCCGTGCTCATACTCTGTCTCTTTCTCAAAAATAAAGAAATTTAAAAAAAAAAAGAAATAATTAAAAACAAGGGGAGAATGCATGAGAAGAGTTCACAGTTATTTGTTATACATAAAAATTTAAACAGCCTAAACATTTAATGGACAAATAGTAACTTCGGTCCCCATCACCATGCACCCACCGATATAACACCACCTGCCTGTGTGGGGTTGGAAGCCTGTGTAGTGCAGAGTTGGCTCTGGGACCAGGCTGAATGCAGATTATTGGTGGCAGATTATCTGGGACTCTAGTGGGGCTGGCAAAGTCAGGGACAATTAGTATTGATGTCATTACTGAAATTATATTTTAAAAAAATAGACACTGATTGTAAATGACCAGAAGGAAAAAGAAAAATATTGAAATGATTTGGTTTGTAGGAATAGTGGAATTGGGCAGTAATTGTTTTTCTTTCATTTTTAATTCTGTTAGCATAATTTTAATGTCTGTACAAACATTTTTAATGGGAACTATTGGCAGGCTAAAGAGATTTTTTTTAGCTTTATTAATTAATCTGAAGATTAAAATGTAATAACATCAACTGGCTAGACTCAAATACCTTAAGCCCAGTGCCTTAACAATCGCCATTTGTCTCCACTGTCACAAAGTATCTCTTCCTATCAGGGGGCAGGGAAATGGATCATTCTTCCATTACTGGCACACATTTGGATTAAGACAATGTCTCCCAAGATTAATATTATTCATTTTTAGGAAATGATTGGTATATGCATTTTATTATATTAGCTAATTTCTAAGTCAGGAAGTCCTTATGGAATGATTCAAGGCAAGAATGATTTGATTGAGGGGAATAGAGTAAGCTTAGTTAAGACATAGAAAACCCCCAGACTTTGGCATCTGGCACCTGGAAAAGAAAAGCAATGCAAAATTTAGTTTAACCTTGGACTTGACTAGTTAACAAGGCCAGCAGGCTATTGGTCTTCAGTTCTCTTCCAGGTACTTTGGTTGATAGGTACTTTCCAAAACATATTTTAGGACTTTCCCTTAACAAAATTTAATTCAAAAGGGATTATGTATGTGTGTGTGCATGCCTGTGTATTTTGTGCCAGGTACAGTCCCTGGCATCCGAGACTTTATAATTTCCTATCAAGATTCACTTGTTTGGCCTCCACTATTGAGCCATCAATTCACTTGAAGATGCCAATTATTGCAAATGAATTACATTGCTCTCTCATCTGCTGGGTCAGTGGGGGAGAGACTTATTAGTTTTAAACCCGAATGTCAATGTAGTCTTCATCCAGGCACTTGAGATTACTGTCATTGGTGTTCTGTATTTTTCCTCTTTTCCTTCCTTATTACTGGTAGGGATTTCTGTAGATGCATTGCTTCTCAAACACTGGAAAGCACATGAATCACCTGAGATCCTGCTATAATGCAGGTTCTAGGTCAGTAGATTGGAGCCACTGGTGCTTCAGATTCTGCAGTTCTAACATGTCCTCCAGTGATACGGGTCACGTTGTTTATCCAAGGAATATACTTTGAAAAGCATGGTCTAAGGAAGAAGACAAACCCTGATGGACATAGAAAGAGAAATGCAGTCTTTTCCTACAACAATATCCCCCACTTCCAGTAATTCAAGTGATCATTCTAGGTCTAAAATTTGAAATCTGCTACTATTTTACTCTGCTGTACTTAGGTTTTCTTTTTTCCTTCTTTTCATACCTCATACAAGAAAGAGTATGGGAATAATAATGTAGATAATTTCTTAAATATTGTGTGTTTCTTTCACATCCTTTTATTTAGGTTCTATATATGGTATGCAGATTTACATGCAACCCAAGTATATGTATTTAAGTGGATTTAAGATTTTAAAATTACTGATTTTTTATAAATAATATATAATGCTTTCAGCTAATGTGTATATTACGTAAATATAAGGTGCTTATTGAGAAAAAGAGAAGCAATTATTTTGGTAATGATGTAGCAGAAAGGGTCTATATTTGGAGTCAGATACTTGATTTCAAGTTTGAGCAGTTTTAATTTTATTATAACTTTGGCATTTTCTTATCTTCTCTGATTGCTCTTAATCATCTGTAAAATGGGTGTGATAACAAAGTGAGGGGGTGTTGAAGATGAAAAGAGAAAATCTACATGAAACACTTTGTAAGCTAAAAGCTTACATAGATGCTATATGTTAATTATTATTAAATTGTCATATACATCACAGTATGTTTTATTACACTTCACATGTCAATATCAATGAACTGTATTAAATTTAAGTATAAGAAAAGAAGTTAAAGAAAAAGAACACACCTGCTAAACTCATTGTACCTCTGGAAAGACCATAAACTGTTACAATATTGACACAGAATTTATTAAGAAAGTAATCCTCTAAACAATAAAAATGTGCTAATTTTTTGAGAAATAATTATTTAAGCTATTACAAGCTCCAGTGCTTTTATAGCTAACATTTTTTCCTCTAGTTTTACTAAATCTAGTAGTTTATCTCAATTATTAAGTGACAGTAATACGTAAGTATCTAAGAGGTGAAATAAATCCCTATTAACCTTGCATAGAATGGCTTCTGAAACAATGATCAAACTTAGTCAGAATGCAAAAATACTCCTTCAATATGATAATCATTCAGAAACAGTGACACATGTATCCAACGAGTGAAAAATATTAATTTCCTTTAACTCTCCCCCAATATATGTAAATGTTAGCAAGCCTGCTGAAAAGGTTGAATCAGAGATGAGCTCAAAACTGTCAAGGAGAATATCAAACGGCACCTTCTAGGGCATGTAGGCAAACCAAATACTTAGTGGCGACAGGCTAATTTATCATAGTGCAGTTGCGATGGCAACAACAGTTCTTGGTACCACGTGACCTAAAGCAGTTTCTGTTGACTGGCTCTAACTGACTGTCAGTTCAGCAAAGGTTCCACTGTTTCCAGTGAAAGGGAAGAGAGAGCATTGATACTTGTTGAAAAGGCATAATAATAACAGTGTATCTCAAACCATGAAAGCGTCCCTTTGTCTCCTTGACGTTTATTTTTATTCTGGCTAAAGGGACCCCTCTAATTTTTATTACACAAAGGCCCCTTATTTAGTCACAGATTAAATATGTGTTTCTCTGTTTACTAAGAATTCTGTCTATGCCAATAGAGTTGCAAGCAAATATTTAAATGTTTTATGGTAATAATATTTTATTTACAATGTGCTAAATTTTGAACAGCATTTTTTCCCAAGATTTTTCATAAAATCACAAGAACTCTGCTTGCATGAAAAATGAACTAATAACTAAATTTCCTGCATATGATTTTCTCACATGTAAAAAATGGAGCCTGACAGTGTTCCCTTCTGATCAGAAAGACTGTGAGGTCTTTGGGAAAGGTAGACAATAGGTTTGCACATAATTTTTCTTGTCTCCTTTCCACTGTTATTTTCAATGATGGGTAAGTAACAAGGCCCATAGAGATAGTCACACTCTTTGATTCGACAATTCCACTCTGGGGATTCTATCTTGGGGAAATTCCACTAAATAAAGAGTTCTATGACATAAGGGAGAAAGAATGAGATTTGGACTCAGATCTGAATTTCAAATCCCGGTTCTGCCACATGCTCACTGAGTGCCCTCGGGGAAGTGTTTTACCTCTGTCAGACTCAAGCTCCCTCATTTGTAAAACAGACTTGAGGGTATCCTCCCTGAACAGTGATTGGAAGCCTTATAAATCGTATGTGCTAAATGTCTGGTCTATGCCTCGTTTATGTATCAGGGCTCTCAGTATGTGGGCCTTCCCAGTGCAGCAGCATCTATAAAGCAAACCCTCAGAAACAACCCATAAGCCCTGAATTAGCAATAGGAGTTAGCAAATTCTAGATTACTAAATTAGGTATGTTAACAGAATCAAGTATAACGTAATCATTAAAAATTTGAATTTTTAAACTGACTTATGGAGGAACGTTTATGATATAAAAATAACATTATTACATGCAGTGCCTGGGTGGCTCACAGGCTAAGTGTCCGACTCTGGGTTTCAGCTCAGGTCATGATCTCACGGTTCATGGGTTTGAGCCACATAGGACTTTGCGCTGACAGGGCTGAGCCTGCCTGGGATTCTCTCTCTCCATCTCTCTCTCTCTGCCTCTCCCCCACTCACCCTCTCTGTCTCTCTCTCAAAACTAAATAAATACAAATAAAAACACATAAAATACAAATAAATTTTAATAAAAAATAACAGAGTTAGAAATAGCAGAAGTAGAATTCTGGGCTTCATAATACACTCTCATTATATACAATATACGTGTATGAGGAAGGTCATTTGCTAAATGAAAAAAGTATGGGTCCTATGATTATAAGTGATTTCTGTATTAATACAGAACATCTCCTTTAAGGCACATTACTATCTCTTCAATTTAAAAAGGTAGTGAAAGAAAGGCATGTGAGCCCCTTCACGAGTCTACAGTAACTAGAACGCATCCTTAAGTGTCTCTTTCTCTTTATTTAAGAATACTCCCTCACCCAAGCTGTGGCAGACAATAAAATGTAGTTCTACCAACACTTTTGAATATTTCCTTTATGTCCCCAGAGCAGTGCTGCTTCAAGTGAGAAACAGAAAAGAATTTATAAGAAAGAATCCATGTGTGCAAGAATTCCAGTTTATGTACCAAGAAGACAGAATTAGTAGAAGAGAAGTGGAAGCGTGAAAGCAATTTGCAAGGTTGCTTAAAAGGTGTGGCTTACATTTAGAATGCATTTGCTTTCAGATTTAGAATTTAGACCTTAGATGTCCTGGCATATGGGAAGAACAGCTGTAAGTCCACATTCTAGAGTTTTCCATAGGACTAAAAGTTCATTATAACCTCAAACTAATGATCACAGGAACTGAGAGACACAGGATGTTCTGGCTGAAATTTTTTAACTAGCAGTAGAGCAGTTCATTGAGTGCCAGGTTCAGTGCTGACAGCCCAGGAAGGAGTGAGGAAGACAGATAAGAAGGCATTGACAGAGGCAGCTGGATAAGTCTCGCAGTGAATGCTGACATGTTCTCCTCTCTCAACATTCTAGCTAAACTGGCTAGAGTCCAGGTACTATTATCTACCCTGGCAAGGACAGGCCACACTTCACTTCATGTAAAAATTATGTCAAACAGAAGAACTCAGTAATAGCTAAAGAAAAGTGCTTGATGCTATATATATGTATATATGTATATATTCATATATATTTTTTTACAGAATTCTTATCAAAACTGCTTTGCTTCTAACCATGAGGTGATTCTTAATTTACCTGAAGAGTCTCTGTTAATTAGCTATTGTTTCAGTTTTAAAACAAAAGGATATATACCGAAAAAGAGTAAAACCACGGACTGAAACACACTCTCCTATTGGTTTTAGTGAAAACTCCATCTCATTCATTGCTAGGGTCCTCTTGCCAGACCAGAATCGCATCACACTCCAGTGGACTTACATGATACAATCAAAACAAGGACATTCTCATTGACAAGCCAATGTGGTCTCTTGAAATTGGGTGGCCCTGTGCTTCCTTATGGTAATGGACGTGTCATATCTTTAAGCTGTGGTTCTGCCTTCCGTGTTCACACCAAGATTCATCTCTGAGATCTCACCACTCTCTGACATGTGGCTAAATTCCCACAGACCTCTCGCCTCTCTCGAATCCCGGGACAAATGATTTTTGAGTCAGGGGGAACTTCTACTCCACTTCGACCTTTCCTAATCCCTTTGCCTCTTCTTCAAAAGAGTTAGGCTTTTGTAAAACAGAGGCTAGTAGGACTTATAGGCTCTGTATGATTTGTGGCCAGCCTTAGTATATCGCTAGAGGCAATGAAACATGGAGGCTACTAGAATAAAGAAAAGGAAAAGGAAAAAATACAGAGAGAGAGAGAAATAGTATTATCCATTAAAGTGCATACTTTCATGGTCCCAAACAAAGTACAAAGTAAAGAAGTTGTATATCTATGGGTGTGTGTGTGTGTGTGTGTGTGTGTGTGTGCCTGTGCATGTGCACACGTGTGGTTGTTATTGCTATGTGAAAGTGAAAGCATGGAGGTGTCGAATCTTTGAGACAGGGAGAGACTGAAGCGAACATGAATCAATAACTGCAAGATCACTAGGTTGAATGGAGTAATGATTCGAGTTCCCTGATATAGGCCTTGCGCACTAATGCTAGGTCAGCTCTAGAGATCACTGTTTCATAAATCAATAACTGTTTCAAGTATATTTGTTTGGACTTTGTTTTGAGCTCAAAGAATGCCATACCTTGTTTGTGGTGATGTTCATTAGATAGTGTGCCTGTATTTAGATGTGGCATGGGATTTCATTTTGAATGACATATAATCTTTGTGCATTTAAAATAATCAATGAAATTGTTAGTAGCATTAATTATAACTGTTTAAAATCATGTACACTTTTAATTTGACTTTGTTCCTTTAGATTAGCTGGGTTGGGAAGCATATTAACAGGACCCAGATCATGAGCATGAATTTCTTGGGGACTGGCTAATCTGACTCTATTCTATAATTATAGATTATACTTCTAACTCCAACCTGCCAGTTATAAATGCATTTTTCTGGTCTCAAGGGTTATTTTGTAAGAGTATGTGAACAAATCAATGGCAATTGATTTCCCATTGGGAAAAAACTCAAACTTCATGACCTATCTCATGAGTAACCAGCACCTTTGGATATAGAAGACACAATTAATTCATTCATTTTCAAGTGTAGCTGTGTACATGGATGTCAAGATTAAACACATTTACTTTAAAATGGTTGTTTACTCTGGACAGATCAGTAGACTGAGAATTTATCGATCTTGAATGATATCCAATTAAGCTTTCCAACATTTTCCAAGAGCCTTCAAGACAGAAAAAAAATATGTGTATGTTCTTCTGCTAATGAATGATTCTTTACAACTAACCAGGTAACTTCTAGAATTATTTGACCATTAGTAATACATTCTATTTAGAGCAATAAAGTAAAAACATCCCATTTTGGCTGTTAAACCATGAAGATATTGTAGATGGGAAATGTGTCATAAGTAGTTTTAGAGGCTCCAGTCATGTAACTTGTCATTTGCTGTTCCTTTGTTCTGGCCCTTGACTAGACTTTTAATATTTTTTTGAGAATCATAATGTCTTGTTTTATACCCAATGTCCATGTAGATTTTATTTCCAGGTTAATCTTCATAATTGAAACTTATTCTACTCTTTCTTATTTTTTAAATTTTTTTGGATTATAATATCATTTTAGGCTGAATCAAGATTGTGTGGGAAGGGAACATGTGGAAGTAACTCTTCTGAGCCTGTTTTCATATCTGTAAAGTTTAGATAATTTAGATATCTTAGATTTCTTGTATGAATGAGATCAGATCAGCACATTATATAATCCAATGCTGTGTAAGCATGTAGCACCTAGTAAAAGTAGGTGTGGTTGTGATTACTTATTTTGATCATCAGACATTGAGGGATCTGCATCCAGTAGCCTTTCAGATACCTCACTTTTGCTGAGTTTAATGAGCAAGCTATTGAGAACCGTGATGATACCTGACAGCTATAAATATGTATAAATATGTATAAATATCATTTCATATTGCAACACATCATGAAGCGATAAATAAGCGCAGTGGAGATCCCATGTGAAATACATTAAAAAGATTATAAATCCAATACTTGGGAAGATATTAACATTGTACTGAAGGTATTGTATCTGTTGTATTATGGAACTCTAAACTCAATTGGTAAAAAACACACCTGTGGCATCCTAGAAACATTCTGTCCATTCATTGACTCATTCACCTGCTGATCACCGTAAGTGGAGAGACACTGGGAATAAGGAAATAGTTTAAGGAAGTATCTAAGAGAAGCACATATTTACAATGCAGTCTAATTACAGTTGACCCTTGAGCAGCACAAGTTTGAGCTCCTTATACAAAAATATTTTTTCATAAATACACTAGAGTACTGTAAATGTATTTTCTCCTCCTTATGATTTTCTTAGTAATGTTTCTTTTCTCTCTGTAAGAAGATAGTATATAATACATATGACATAAAAATATTTGGTAACCTACTGTTAATGTTATATGGGTAAGTCTTCCAGTCAACAGTGGACTATTAGTGGTTAAATTTGGGGGGAATCAAAAGTTGTATATGGATTTTTGACTGTGTGGGGTGGTCAGCACCTTTAAGCACTGTATTGTATAAGGGTCAACTATATTATATTTAGTATCAAATGATTAGATAAATGTAAATTTTTTTGTATGTGTTGTTATAATAGTGATGATAAAGAATTACATGAAAGCCATTAGATATGATGACCAGTTAATCACTGGTTACTTTCAACACTGCAATATCAGTAGAATGGCTCCTTTAATGCTATTATATATTTTTGTAAAGCCTAAAGACACATATTTTCATGAGAAAATACACAAAATATATGGAAAATGGAGATGAGGCTGGCTTTACATAAATTTGCTTGAATTTGATCAGATTATAATGCAGATTGAATGTTTCACTTTGTCCATAAAGGATAGCCTAGTCTTGTGAGGTTGAGGCCTCATTGCCTCCTGGAGAGTACTGAGCACAAGTCTGAAATGCTTTAGTCAGCACAAATTTTTTGAAGATCAGAGCAAATGAATGTTCTGGATGGTTTCAATGATTGGACCAAACTGTCAAAGGAAGCAGAGGGCAGGAAAGTAAACTTATTTTGGGACTATTTGGATGCAGTTCCCCAGACCACAGCTGCAGAGTAAGCTGATTTCCAGCATGTCACTTAATGAAATGAGAATAACTTAGGAATGGAATAAGATACACACTGCTTAAAAACCAGTTCTAGCGAAGAAGTCTGAGTCAGTGTACTCCAAAGGGAATTGGAGAATCTGCATGACAGAAACTAGGGCCAAATTTAGAGATGAAAGATATGATTTGCAGAATCAAATACTAACTCCCGATAGAAGAAGGAAGTTCATGGATTTTATCATAAAGGAAGATTATAAGGACAGAGCAATCTTTTGGATTACTTTATATTTTTCTAGTTGATACTTTATCCTGACTATTACAGTCTTTACCACTTGGGACTTAATTAGCTGTGTAATTATGGACAAACTTTGTGAGGCTTGCATTCTTCTTTTATAAAAATGGAACATTAAAATACATAAAATATGATATGTGATGATGACTGGCATAGGACTAGGCACAAGATCAATATTCATTTAGTATTAGTGTGATTTTACTTTAATTTCTTATATAGACAGTGGTGCTTCACTTCTTATGAAAATAGCAAGAGCTAGAACATAAATAGTTGAATACAAAAACAGATCTTATGAAAAATTTGAAAAAAGTAAATGTACTTTTTTTTTTTAAACCTGTAGCTTTATCTAAACCCTGACCTATATTGCCAGTCCTGAGGTCTCTAGTGATGGTTAGGTCAATTGCTCCCTATTAAAAAGATGTTTAGACCAAAAGCAAGGCAGAAATAGTGGGGTGCCTGACAGCCACCTTGTTCAAGAAACCTCATTTCTATGACAGGTTGAAATATTATCTAAAGTCAGGAGGAAAGCACTTGAATCATCTCACAGAGCAACCTCTTATTCTTTTGTTTTTGTTCTTGTTTTTTTAGTATCTTATCTCAATTTATGTTTGGTGAATAACATGGGATTTTAAATCAACAGACTATGGTTCAAATCCTTACCCTTTCTTTTTTTTTTTTTTTTTTCGCAAGTTAAACAGAAATTTAGTCCTTGTTTATAAAATCATAATATGAATACCCCTCTCTAATATTTTTCTAAAGTAAATGAAATAATGTATGCAAAATGCTTATCTTATTGGTACATAGTAAATACACAGTGAATCATAGTAAATTTAAAAAATTTTTTAATGCTTTTTATTTATTTTTAAGAGACAGAGAGAGACAGGACAAGCAGGGGAGGGTCAGAGAGAGAGGGAGATACAGAATCTGAAGCAGGCTCCAGGCTCTGAGCTAGCGATCAGCACAGAGCCCGATGCGGGCTCAAACCCATGAACTGTGAGATCATGACCTGAGCCGAAGTCAGACGCTTAACCGACTGAGCCACCCAGGCGCCCCAGTAAATTTTTAAAATATTAAAGTAAATAATACATTATTACATATCAAAATGTGGGATTTGTAACTTTAATATATATATGTATATATATAAATTTAGCTTTTAAAATATATTTTCTATGGGACTGTAACTTTATTTACTGCTCTTGATGTGTTACAACATGAAATGGCCTACTTACCAGATATCATCACAGTTCTCTGTAGCTTACTATGTATTTCCAAAAATATTAGACACCAGAATATTTTAAATTTATAGAGTGATACCTTCTTTTAATTCATGTCTAGTCCTCACTGATTGTATCAGTTCTCAATTGCTGCTGTGACAAATCACCATAAACTTAGAGTCTCAAAACCATGTAAGTTTATTATCATACAGTTTGGAGATCAGAAGTCCAAATCTCAAGGGGTTGACAAGGCTGCATAACTTTTGCAGGCTCTAGTAAAGGATGCATTTCCTTGCCTTTCCCATCTTCTAGAGGCTGCCTTCATCCCTTGGCTTGTGGCCTCTTCTTGCATCTTCAAAACCAGTGGCCTAGCATCTTCAAATTGCACTTCCTCTCTCTGACTTTTCCCTGCTTCATCACATCCACTTCAATTCCCATTCTCCTGCCTCCATCTTTCCCTTGCAAGGACCCCTGTGATTTTACTCTATCCATCCACAGGAACCAGAATAATCTTCCCATCTCAAATCCTTAATTTAATCAAGTCTGCAAGATCCTCTTGTTCAGTTAAGGTTCTCTATTCAAGATTCTGGGGACTGAGACATGGCTATCTTAGGGAAGCCATTATTTTGTTTACCACAGTGAATTATAGAAAAGCTATTTATTCCTTAAGGTCATAAAGGGCATATTATAAAAAAGATTCAAGTTTAATGTTCATATTCTCCTTTCCAAGCATAAACCAAAAAGGATAGAAAGGATAGAGCAGAAGAAACTTTTATTGGATTTTTATCCTGTAACAGAATTATGCAAGGTAATTTACATAATTGTATTGAATTATCTAAGCCACACTCACTTTGTTAGTCTGCTTTACCCAAACAGGATTTGCAGGACAGTTTGTCCAAAGTCACCCAAGTCGTGGTAGAATCAAGAAATTAGAACAAGCCTAGCTATGTTTAAAGTTTACATTCTTTTTTTCTTTTTTTTTCTTTTAAGATTTATTATTTATTTTTTAATAGTTTATTGTTGAATTGGTTTCTGTATAACACCAACAAGAGCCCAAGAGGGCTCTTCCCCACAAGTGCCCTCCTCCATGACCACTACCTCCCTTCCCCCTCACCCTTCCCCATCAACCCTCGGTTCATTTTCAGTATTCAACAGGCTCTCAGGTTTTGCATCCCTCTCTCTCCCCAACTCTCTTTCCCCCTTCCCCTCCCTGTGGTCCTCCATTAGGTTTCTCCTGTTAGACCTATGAGTGCAAACATATGGTATCTGTCCTTCTCTGCCTGACTTATTTCGCTTAGCATGACACCCTTATGGTCCATCCACTTTACTACAAAAGGCCAGATTTCATTCTTTCTCATTGCCACATAATATTCCATTGTATATATATATACCACATCGTCTTGATCCATTCATCAAATGATGAACATTTAGGCTCTTTCCATGATTGGCTATTGTTGACAGTGCTATGAACATTGGGGGTACATGTGCCCCTATGCATCAGCACTTCTGTATCCCTTGGATAAACCCCTAGCAGTGCTATTGCTGGGTCATAGGGGAGTTCTACGGATAGTTTTTTGAGGAACCTCCACACTGTTTTCCAGAGCAGCTGCACCAGTTTACATTCCCACCAACAGTGTAGGAGGGTGCCCGTCTCTCCACACCCTCACCAGCATCTATAGTCTCTTGATTTGTTCATTTTAGCCACTCTGACTGGCATGAGATGGTATCTCAGTGTGGTTCTGATTTGTATTTCCCTGATGATGAGTGATGCTGAGCATCATTTCATGTGCCTGTAGAGGAAACAATCAAGAAAACTAATAGGCAACCGACAGAATGGGAAAAGATAGTTGCAAATGACATATCAGATAAAGGGCTAGTATCCAAAATCTACAAGGAACTAACCAAACTCCACACCCCAAAAAATGAATAATCCAGTGAAGAAATGGGCAGAAGACATAAACAGACACTTCTCCAAAAAGGACATCCAGATGGCCTACAGGCACATAAAGTTTACATTCTTAGTTATGCTCTGCATACAACTCATTGTATCTTCACTAGAACGGTTTAAGAAGATTCTTAAAATATCATTAAAATCTTTAAGGATTCCTATATTATTTTACATGACTAATTGCTTAACCATTTCACTTGTGAATTTATCCTCTACTAAAGTAAAGATGGAAAACATGCAAACAGAAAATATTATTCTATTACACATAAAGCTATTAAATATTTAGCAAAAGAGCCTTTTTCCTAAAAAGATTTTTTCTTTCATAACAGATAATTGATACTTTTTTCCTAAGATTTGAATAAATCTTAGAAGATAGTTAAAATTTTAAATGTTAATGTGGATGCTGAAGAGCTTTGCAACTTTATTTAATCAAACAAGTATACTGAGATGCTATTTATTTTTTAAGGTTTTGTAAAGGAACCTTAGTTTGTGAACTGCCCGGAGTAAGGATGAGAAATTGAGATAAGAGGAGAATAAAACTTTATATCTTATGAATCCAGCAGTTTTAATGTTGATCCTCCAGTCTGAAAAAAGAAGCTAAATACAAATACTTTAAGGGAAATGGAAATAAAATAAAATATGGAATTATTACTAATGATTTTCAATGTTCTTCTACTCCAGCTGTATAGTAGCCTTGTCTACTAATATATATATTTTTATTTTGTTATTTTTTAATGTTTTATTTATTTTTGAGAGAGAAAGAGACAGTGTGAGCAAGGGAGGGACAGAGAGAGGGAGACCCAGAATCTGAAGACAGACTCCAGGCTCTGAGCTAGCTGTCAGCACAGAGCCTGATGTGGGGCTTGAACCCACGAACCACAAGATCATTCCCTGAGTCGAATCCAGACAGTCAATCAGCTGAGCCACCCAAGAGCCCCAATATAAATTTTAAATTCCAAATGAATGACTC
Organism: Suricata suricatta; assembly: GCF_006229205.1. Classification (NCBI taxonomy): domain Eukaryota; kingdom Metazoa; phylum Chordata; class Mammalia; order Carnivora; family Herpestidae; genus Suricata; species Suricata suricatta. The sequence goes on along the minus strand of NC_043704.1, from coordinate 91,296,717 downwards.
TGAGAATTGAATAATTTATTACTTCCTGAAGTAAGTGTAATAGATAGTGGAAATGAAATGTAAATGTTATTTCATCATTGAGGGTACTCATAGAAAATACGTAGTGAAGGAAAAATATGATTAGCTAAGTTAGAGCTCAAAACTCTAACCCTTTGTTCTTTTCAGATTTGGGCTAAACCATGTGTCATTAGATACAAGAAAACTAGAAGGCATAGTCTGATAGAAGGGCTACCCAATGTCACTGGTGCAGATTATTCCTGATTAAAGGAGCAGCTCTACCATAACGCCCAGCAATTTCCTCATTGGTTACTCTTATCGGCAGCCATCCTCAAAAGTTGTAAGAATGTATATCTGACATCTCATTTGTTATAACTCCCTCCCAAACTCAAAACAGGAACCATTAGTTCATCTCACTTTCTTGAAGATTCAGTCTCAAGCCCAAGCAGTAAGTTTTAAACTGTTCACAAATTTATTTACAAGCCACCTAAATGAAGGAGGAAAAATTACTGAGAAAAGGAAGGATTGTGTTCCAAGCCTCCTTACCTTTTTAATTCTTTGTTTGTTGAGAATAAGAGAGACAGAGACAGAGAGACAGACAGAGAGAAAGAGATGGAAGAAGAGAGAAATATCTGAAAATCATTGTTTTAGCACTTTATATCTGGTTGACAAATGTATAAACATGTTTAAAATTAGATGCTTATAGTTTTAGGGGCACCTGGATGGCTCAGTTGGTTAAGCGTCTGACTTTGGCTCAGGTCATAATCTTACAGTTCGTGGATTCAAGCCCCCCATCGGGCTCTGTGCTGACAGTTCAGAACCTAGTGCCTGCTTCAGATTTGGGTCTTCCTCTCTGCCCCTTCCTCGCTTGCTCTCTCACTCTCACTCACTTTTATCAAAAATAAATGAACATTAAAAATTTTTAAAAATAAAAGAATCTTGTAGTTTCAAATACTGAATTATAAATTCAAGGAACATAATATGAAAGTGAATTGGATTTCAACATATATGTTTCAATTTCAAGACTTATTGTTGACTTATTTTTCAACTAAGATGCTTTCAACTTTTAAGAATTTAAATGAATTCAACCTTAAAAATTACCCAAAGCAACTTGGAATTCACATCCAGTTCATAGCAACAGATTTCATTTCAATTTGAACTTAATGTATATACAGCGGGAAATAATGCAGTTGATTTTAGTAATCTATTGTTTTGTTTGTAGTGATTTATTTTTTCTGTGTTCAAGTTCAGTTGATACTGGGAATCCATTTGGAGACATTCAAAATGGTTTTCTTTCATCAGTTTAAATATTAAGTTTCTTTTGTTTTGATTGTGATCAAATCTCACTTATTTTACTCTAGGAAATAATCATTGCTCAGCAACTCAAATTTAATTGAATTTATAAACATGAATTTTCAGTTCACTTAAGAGATTATCGAGGTGTTTTTCCAATAGGAAAGTACAATCCTCATTGAAGGAAGCAACTGAAGTATGTATGAATTTTATGATGTGTGCCAAATCATACAGTGACTGTCAAAGAAACTGGGGACCCTTAACAACTAGTATGTATTTTCACCGTGGTGCTTCTTCTTCTATACATAAAAACTTGGACAAGTATAGAAATTGACATCATGAAGAATGAAGTGTTGTTGACCATTACTAGTTGCAGTAGTTGAATCATTTGAATCACATGATTGACTGAAACAAACCCTTAGGGCATTACTATTCTTTCTTGATGCTCATTTCTTACCCTAAGCTGAACATTTCCTCCTATGCCATCCTGAATGCCTTATACCAACAAACACAGCAAGGCAAAGTTCAGGGCCTTGGCAACCAACGTGGTGCTACACACTTCCTAGACTTATTGAAAATGTCTTGGTAGTGGTGTTTCTTCATTATTTGCAAAATGTATCACTTACAAAATAATGTTTTAAGGAAGCAGCCACATTGATCCAAGTGAATACAACTAGAAATCTTTTGGGAAAAATATAGAAATGGATTTTCTTTCTGCCTTGGAATATAAACCAAGCTGTATGAAGAGCTAAATATTTATTTTTTTAATATTTTTGATCAATTTTCATTAAGAAACTCTCTTTGGACTTCAAATGGAAAGGATCAAGAAAACCTAGGCTATTTGCCAAGCATGATAAAGGAAAAAATAAATAAATATTGTTCAGGCAGTATGCCTCCAGTTACATGTTTACTAAAATAAATTCAGAGAGAATTATTTAATCATTTGTTTGCATGGCATCTTCAAATGAGTTATTTAAGGTACATGGCCTAAAGGTTTGGAGGAATTGTCTCATGGAAGAATACAATAATTTTAGATTTTAGTGGGGAATTGGGCACTCAGGGGAGAATTTGATGGCTTGTTAGACATATGCTTGTGAAAGGTAGATTTGGAATGACTAAATAATGAGGCAATTATTTCGATTCAAGTTGTCTTCAGATAAAAACAAAAACACATTGAATTGGTAGCATGTGCTATCGAATATATATCAAGTGACGAGCAAATTGTAGTAAGGTTTTTAAAATATTTAATTCATATTGTAATTTTTATCTAATATCAGTTCAAATAATACAATAGCTCAATATGAAGAAAAGAAAGAGAAAGGCACTTAGGTGGCTCAGTCAGTTAAGCATCTGACTTTGGCTTAGGTCGTGATCTCACAGTTTTAATTTTAATCTCCTCATTGGGCTGACTGCTGTCAGCACAGAGCCTGCTTCAGATCCTCTCTCCCCTCTCTCTCTGCCCCTCCCTGGTGCTCGCTCGCTCTCCTCTCTCTCTCTCTCTCTCTCTCTTGCTCTCACTCTCTCTCTCTCACACACAAAAGTAAAAATAAAACATCTAAAAAAAAGAAAAGAAAAATAAAACCTATTTCCTAAACTATTACTTTAAACAATATAAGCAACATAATAAAATAATTTAAAACACTCAAATAAAACAATATTTTGATAAAAAATTTCTGGAGAGCCAATCAACCCTGGAGGTCAGTGGGCTACAGGCCAGTAGATCAGAGGTCACAAAATGAGGCTCACTGTTGACTAATTAAACATTGTGCCTATTCTGATTATTGACTGCTGCATATCAACCCAACCCAAAACAGTGCAGAACAATTTATTTTTGAGCTGTCTCATGGTTCTGTGATTGAATGGAGTAGGGTTAACATCTAAACGCACTTCTTCACTCATGTCAGATGTCTCTGAGATCCTTTCTGAGGCCCCTCTGCTGCAGAGCAGCCTGGACTTCTTAACAGAAGCTAACGCAGAAAGCAGAGATTACAAGCCTTATTTAGGTCCTGCTATATAATATGTGAAGCCTAGTGCAAAATAAAATGTGGGCCTCATATTCTACCGTCATTATAAATTTCAAGATGATGAGAGCATAGTATTAAGCCAAACATGAGGCCCTTTGAAGCCCAGGATCCTGTGTGGCTGTAGCAGTCACATGGCCATGAAGCTGGCCTTGGCTCTACTAAAAGATATGTAGGCTGTGGTGCCTGGGTGGCTCAGTCAGTTAAGTGTCCAACTCGACTCTTGAACTCAGCTCAGGTCATCATCTCAGAGTTGTGAGATCAAGACCTGCATGAAGCTCCACACTGAGGAGGGAACTAGCTTAGGATTCTCTTTCTCCCACTTCCTCTACCCTTCCCCAGCTGGCATGCAAGCACTCTCTCTCTCTCAAAAAAACAAACAAACAAAAAAAACAAAAAAACAAGAACAAAAAGCTGTATCTGCTGCTGACACAGCATCACTTTTACCTCTGTGGGGGAATGCCATGTACAGATCAGGCATAAAGACTTTAGAGTGGCCATCTTGGAGGTAAGATAACATGGTAATTTAAAAAGAAATGGAGTCAATGATATTGAAAAGCAGACAATTTTACATTTTTTAAAAATCCATATTTCCATCTTCCATTTTACAGTGGGAAGCTCTGGGAACAATGATATATAACTGAGAAATGGCTACCTCTTTCAGGCAGATCATGAAAGCTCCATCCCCCACACTCTGCACTTGACACACTTCCTGCTTAGATACCATCCTGGCCACCAGAAGCATTTGAGTTTGAGATCTTTTTGTGTTGTTTTATTTTTTAATGATGTAAATATATAGTCTAATACCTATTGTATAAAATTATATGCATATTATTCTAATTTTTCCTACATTTAAAATTTTGATTTTGCATATCTATCTTTTCCCCCTTTGATTTCACAGTTTTCATTTTAAAATAAACTATGGATTTAACTCAGTAAAAATACATTATGATTTACTTTGACAAAACATGAATAAATTAAAAAGCCTGTATCTGGCAAGGAATCATTCACACTTAATTTCATATAATAAATGTGATCAATAATAGCAGATTTTATCTAATTATTTTAATTATTGCTGGTCTCATTTATGACTATTAACCCATAATAACATAACAGAAGAAACAAATGAGCAAGAAAAAAGTTCTCACCAGTAAACATATTACAAACCATATTCTACAGATTTTTCAGAGCTATTTGATGTGGTAAAAATAATGAAAAGAAATCAGAATTTGGATACATTAAAGTTAATATTGCTATTTTAAGTAGCTGATGTTAGTGCTAATCGTGACTTATAAAGATTTCATATCATAATTGAGCAATTATATTTACTATCTTTTTATATATTAATAGTACCTTAAAAATAAAATTTCGGTATAAGTATTAAGAAGTTATATATTTCTTTGAACATTTAACAATATGAAAACACAATATTTTCCTTTTATAACTTTCAACTAATTGTAATGCCCATGTGAAAACTAAAATTGAAAATGTAGTCCAATTAAAACTGATAAGAAAATTTAACATCTTACATCTTACAAATACTCCATCACTTACTTTAAAACCAATCAACTCACTTTACCAGTTATGGCTAATTATTTCATAAATAGTGTTAACGTTATTAAGAAATAAAGCACAGATTTTAAAAAGCTAGTTCTCTTCATGTATCCATATTTGTTCACATTCTAAAATTGAGAAGTTATTCTAGAAATAAAGATATCCAAACATACGTTTTATGTTCATAGAATTATTTAAAATTTCATCCCAAGTGGGCACTGGCTGAATTTTTCCACGCAGGTTCATTTATGTCACTTTTGCACACTTCTTCAAGACCTATAGAATTTCTTCTCCAAATAGGGAAGATGGCAGATTTCGAGTAAAGTAATTAGAAAAAAAAAAAGATGCCAAAGTTTCTTTACCAGATACAGCTAACCACATTTGTCTTATTTTGAAATGCTTGTATATTCACTGGGAATTCACTGCATTGACCAATAAATGATTTTGTTAAGGGATAGTGGTAGGTGAACAGTCACAGCAGACAGACCATTTGGGGTTAAATACCATGAGCAAGTCATTTACCCTCTTCATTCCTCAGTTCCCTCATCTGTAAAATGGAGACTGTAAAGATGCCTACCTGAGGAGATTTTAATCAAGACAATGAAATTTGAGTAAGTTAATGTACAAAAAGCCTTAGTTACAATGACGGGTGCATAATTAATGTTACATAACTGTTTGCTGTCATCATCTTTGTCATTATTGTGGTTTCACATACATGTTTTTCAATAGAATCTTACTTAAAATGCTAAAAGGTAAGATTGATATCCTTATCCAGTGTTTTCAAATCTTCTCTTTAAATATTTAACTATATGAATCTTAGAAATGAAAAAGAAAAGAAAGCTGGAGATGGAAAAAAGTCAGTTCACAGCCATAGTTGCTAAGGTCTATGAAAGAGGGCAGAGGAGAAGATAGGCAGTAGAGATTGGACTCTTTAGTAGAGGGTCCTGTTGGATGTAACTTTGTTCTTCAAACTAAACTGGCCAACCTGAAATTTCAAGGTTCCTCAAAAGTTTCAGAATCAACACTTGTAAAAGAATCAATATCCACCTGAGTCCTGAACGGTCATACATGACCCTAACATGGATTGGCTTGGGAGTACGCTTGCTACTGAGTTTTTTCCACCTTTTATATGTACCCTTTGTAAACAGCGGCATCCTTCTTTTGCTTCCTAAAGGTTACTGATCCTATGAGTTAAAAATATCAGGGACAGGTTAAACATCGTCCAAGATGAAGCGATCTTGAGGAAATATCTGTAAAGTTTCTAAATGATATATGATATAATCTCCCTTTTCTAGCTCATGAAGTTTTCAGTATACATCTGATAAACGGATTAAAACAAAAGAATCTTCATTCACAAAACAGGGAAAATTTAGGATTTTGGTAATTGTATTGGGAAAGAAAATGGCTGAGTAAAAACATCTTTTATAAGTCAGTTAATTTCCAGTTCTTTCATTTCAAAAAAAATTGAAGGTGATGTTAATTTAGTTGTTACCTGAGAGATCATTAACAGTAATTTTTTTATTATAGATTACAATATGATTTCTGGCACATAACTTGGAAGAAGTTCAAAGCACTAAATTATATTTTATAACAAAACTCTTTAGATTCTTATTTTCTTATATATGTGAATTAATTTTCTCTGGGTTGACATATGTAAAAATAAAAACAAACAAATTTATATTGAATATTTTCTTACTATAGCAATAAAAATATTCAGATATGAATACAAGTACAAGGACTAATTGAGAAATAAAGGCTACTTATTAAGAAATGAGGTTCTAATATAATTTATTTTTATGTTTCATAATTATCAAACATATTTATTTGTCAAATATGTATTAATATGCTATAATATAATTAATATATTATATATACTAATATACTAATAGTATAAATAATACATCATTAATAGTATTATTAAGATAATACTAAAGGCTAAATCTTGAAGAAAAATATTAACACTTAGATCCTCGTGATCACAGAATTTTTTTTGTAGCTTTATTTTTTTATTTTATTTTTTTAGAATATAACACTATTTTTTAACATACGCAATTATTTTCCATCATTTATAATACAGTAGTTACAATGACAATCCAAATGGATAAGCAAAGTAAAAAATCAGAACCCCAACTTCTATTTCATGTAATTAGACTTATCCAGAAATTAGAAGGTTAAGTAACAACTAGTTAATCACCTAATTTCACAGCTATCTGAAGTGGCAATCGTTATATAGCAGCTTATCTATGATACATTCAAGATAAATGATACAATTTATTACTTGTTCATAAGCTACAACACAGCCTGCTTAATACCTTTCCTTAAATTCCACCTCTATACTACAATATGCTTGAGGTCC
>NC_043704.1:91208418-91289396 GCF_006229205.1 Suricata suricatta | reverse complement strand
ACCCCAACAAGGAAAACAAGTACTACAATGTAAAAATATTAAGAAAAGAAAACCCTCTCACATGCATAAATGAAAGATGGTACACAAAGAACTCACATCTTTTCAAGCTTCAATAGTAAATATTCTGCTACTATATATTAAATACTGCATGGTTTGCCCAAGCTAAGATGAAACCACATCATGAATCAATTAGCATTTTAAAAAGTTTTGATTTCTATACATATTTTTGCAGAAAATTATAAGAGAATGATTGACACAGATCTTCCAAATATAAAAAAAAATTTTCCACTAAAATACAATGGCGTGGGACAGGTAAAATAAAAATTCAAAGAGAAAAATAATGCTTAACGAGAGTTTGTTGATGTATTTTACTTTTTAATATATGAGGGTGCTTATTAAGTTGATGTGAAATTTAGAATCAATTAAAAACAAATAAAAGCCAAAAACAAATATTTTCACATGCCAATATTTATGGTATATTGGGAATTAAATATTTTCATATGTTAAATTTATGAGGAAACATTTTAGATATTAAATTTATGAAAGTACACAGTTTTTAAGATATTTTTAGATGATGTATGGGCAACAATGTTTAAGAACCACCGGCTGGTGAAAACTTTCAAGGAATCATCTGGTACAAAAATGATATCATTATTTTGAAGATGAAACATTAACTTCATGTATTTCATAAAGTTTCATTTGGAATCTTATCCAGAATTGCTTTAGATATATTTAGTGTCATTATCTTTAAAAGACTTACTTCTTTAATTTTTTGTTTTTGCTTTGTGAAATTTCTCTTTGGAAATTTGATATTCTTCCTAAAAATTGAAAAGGAATCAAGCACATGCAGAAACACACAAAAGATCTGATCTTCAGAAGTTTTCCTGAACGGGTGGTAGAGAGAAGTGGAGGAAACCAGGAATATTAATTGCAATACTATTTAGTGTACTACAAAATTCCCTTTTGTAAATGTTAATAATATAATCCATTTTAAGTACTTAATTAAAAAGTGACATTTCAGAAAGCTGTATGTGGATAATGAAAATAAGGCATTGAGGTTCTTTTGAGGATGTTGATATTTTGAAGCGAGTTTTGCACTAACAATATTTTGAAGACAAATAAAGAGTTCATTAAAAAAATTCGGAGTAGGAACTCCATGACTGACGAACTAGCTCAATGCATTCAGGAATGAGGAGAGAAATTTCTGAAGCGACTGCTTTTTATTTCACCAGTTCAGAACAATTGAAAAGGCATCTACCTGGACCAAATGTCTAGTAGTAACAACTATTTTTGCCCAAATTTTCTTTAGCTGTCTGCCTCAGAGAACCACCGTGCCTCTTGCTGCTAACTAAAATGGGGAGGGCATGCAGTCCCGCCAGATGGGGAACAAATGATACGGAGAGCCTGCTTCCAGAGCAAAGCCCATCCAGACAATAGGGAGGGATAATATTAGGTTCCCACAACCTCTCCCCCGCCAGTGGATCCATTGACAAATACATATTTGTAAATCTATTCTAAAAAAGATAAATTGGAACATTTCTGTCTTTAAAATTATTTTAAAATATACCACATATATGAAAGGGTAAAAAATACATATTCATAGTTTACAGAATAGTAAAAAGCACCCAGATTAAGAAACAGAGTATTGCAGTACCTTTAAAAAATGTATTTCTCTTTTAAAAATAGCATCTATGTCATTGTTCTGATTTTTCCCATTCCATTTAGGATGCAAAATTTTTCAAAAATTATTTAGTGTCATTCCAAACTTCTTTAGCTGTCATTCATTCTTATTTTAGTGCTGTCATTTTCATGAGAATTATGCTGTACTAAAACTGCTAAGATCTTACTATAATCTAATTCCATTTAAGAAAAACTTTAAGTGATTATGCAATGAAATACTTCTAAATCTTCAGGTCTAAAGATTTCTTTTAAGTATAATTTCATTCTTTAAATAGTGTGGGGTTTTTTGTTTGTTTTCATGTTACCTATGAAAAAACAAAGAACTGTGTCATAAAAGACAACTATTCTATCTACAAAAGCTTTATCTCTACATCCTGGAACAGATATTTTAATTTGATTCATTGTAGTTTAAGTATACTGTGAAACCTCAAAAAAAGACTATGCTCCCAACTCTAGTTTCCCTAGATAATACTACTTTATTTCATCATTTTTCTTTCTAATCATAAAATAAAATAAAAAAATAAAATAAAAATGCGTAGCCTCTCAGATAATAAAGATCACCTGAGTCTGTTTTGGATTCCTATAGTCTGGTCCTATAGTCTATCTCAACCTTATTTCCCACTAAATTCTGAGAATAATCTGCTTCAAACAAAACTACCTGTTTTATATATAAGTCACACATCCATCCTTCTCTACCATCCATCTAGATTCTGTCCACATTAAAACAGTTCTCTTTTGGGGTGTGTGTGTAGCTCAGTTGGTTAAGCACTCTTTTTATTTTTTTCATTTTTTAATAGTTTATTGTCAAATTGGTTTCCATATAACACCCAGTGCTCTTCCCACAAGTGCCCCCCTCCATGACCACCCCGCTTCCCTCTCCTCCTCCCCCTTAAGCACTCTTGATATCAGCTCAGGGCATGATCTCACTCACGATTCATGAGTTTGAACCCCATGTTGGGCTCTGAAAAGACTGTAAGGAGCCTGCTTGGAATTCTTCCTATCCCTCTCTCTGCTCCACCCCTGCTTGCTCTCTCTCTCTTGCTCAAAATAAGTAAACATTAAAATGTTTTAATTAAAAAACATCTCTTTTTCTAGATTAGTACATAGTGAACTTCATTTCTTTGATCACATGAGATTTTTATCACCCATACCATCTTTAGTACCTATTGTATGTTGTCTCTTGTAAAATTCTTTTACCTTATAAATGCATATGTGGCTACCTGCTCCATGAATTTTATAAATTTTAAGAAACTGTGTTTGGGAGGTGGGTAGATGAAGGGCAGGATGTGTTATCAGTCCTGACTTTAATATAAGCCTTAACCTAGTGTTACCAAACCTTAAAGCAACCCAGTACCATCTTCAAAATGTCATTGTAGCTGTATTACTGTTTCAGGGACTGGGTTGATTTCAGTTGGGGGTAAGCAAAAAGCCAATTAAATCTTTCTTACCACTTCCTTCTTTATTGAAAAAATTAAAACTTTGTTCATTTATTTTGAAAGAGTCAGAGACAGCATGACTGGGGGAGGGGAAGAGAGAGAGGAGAAAAAGAGAAAGAGAGAATCCTATGCAGGCTCTGTGCTGTCAGCCCAGAGCCCAACTCAAGGCTTGAACCCACAAAACTGTGAGATCATGACCTGAGCCAAAACCAAGAGTCTGCAACTTAATTGTCCGAGCCACCCAGGCGCCCCTTACCACCTCTTCTTTTTAATAAGCTCTGACAACTTACTGTTTTCTTCCCATAATTAAAGAAAAAATTCTCAAACTTCTTATAGCTTTTCTAGACATTCTGTGAATTAATGAGTTTTCTCATTTTTAGTATTTAACATCTAGTATAATCTGTCAAAACTGAAATAAATATCTCATCAAACTTGAATTCTCCTTTCCCTATCTCTGAGCCTGACCAAAGCTCAGAAACTTCTAGGGGGAATGGAAATACAGTCAGTTACTACCGTACATTTTTGCTCTTCCCAAGCTGGGAAAAAAGAGGAAAAACAGGAGAGGGCATGGAATTAGAAATACCTTCCTTGGAACTGGAAGCATTTATATATTTTTCAAAAATGGCTTCATTTTCATGTTGAAAGAGACAACAGGACCACTGAGGGGAACTTGGCCTCCCATTCTCAATGTCTATACCTGTACACACATAGACACACACATGTAAAGACACACATGTAACATGAAAATACACACAGAGACATGCATGTTCACAAGTAGTCATTCAGATGTGCCACTGAGAACAGCAAAGTCTTTTCTCATTCTAAGCCAGGGGGTGTCTGCTGAGGGAAACTGCACCTTGTGTCCCTGTCCCCTGCTTTTAGAGTGAGAGAGAGGGGGGCTCTCAAGAGTTTCATACTTCTGTGAAGATCTAGTTATGTCCAGCACAGTGCCTTATCCATAAGAACTATACACCCTTTCTTGAGTCATTGAAATTCCCCATATCCGGGGTCACACCCAGATTGCCCAAAATACCTCAAATGTATATTTCCATTATTTATTTTTATTACTGTGACCAAGGAGAAGTTATTCTAAACAACTTTAATATAAAAGCTATAAGTTACCTACTGTTAATAGGTAAGTAGGTAACCTTAGTTACAAGTTACCTACTGTTAACCTTAAAAATCAAATCATGTTCTTATTGTCTTATATGTGGAAACCAAGACTCAGATAGGTTAATTAATTTGCCCAGGGTCACATGCTTTTGACAGAGCCTTCTGATCCTTTGTTCTTTGGGGTCACCACATAGCCTGGTCCAGGAAGCCAGTTAACTTTGGTAACTTCCTGTCTTGCCTTGTGAAGAATGCTGTGATCCCCGACTGAGTGGTGCATCCCCCTCTGTGACCATGGACAAGCCACCTGAGCTTTTTGAAAGTCAATGATCTCATCTATTAAACTAAAATAATCTTAATAATACCTATCTCTGAGACTTATTGGAATAATTAAGATCTACAATACCCAAGGGCAGGGACTCTGTTACATAGTGCATGACACATACTTAACATTCATTGCATTTAATTAAATCTCACAGATAATAAGACTTTTGCCTTAATTTTCAACTTCATATTTTGTTTTGTTTTATTTTTCTCTTTCTCTACTCTAAATGGAGTGGTATTTAGAGGTACTCAAAATAAATAACGTGTAGTAATTTTGGAGAGGAATTTTAAAAGAAGAGGTCAATTATTATTATAAATCTCACCCTTATAGAACTCTGTATGAAAGAAGTCCTAGATTTTCTTGTGAAAGTCAAGTTCTATATACCCAAACCAGGTTTTATCTCAACTTGGCAAATTAGATACATTCCATTTATCTCTATGTTTCATGCACAAATGTTACATGAAATTCTTTTCTCTGATTTGAAAGGAGCAAAATTCTCCTTGCATAATTCAATGGCACACAATGGCTTCAGATCGAAGAAAAACTTGTAACAGTTGCATGATCTTCTTGTCATCAGGAGTATACAATCTGAGCACCATATGGTTGGTGTCATTTATTTTACACTCCTGCATATTCTGTCTTTCTTGCAAATTATCAGCTAAGTTGTATGTTCACCTTAGAGGAATTCAAAATTTATGGCAGGTTGTCAGATTTGCCCACACAGTATCAGATGTCAGACCACCCACTGAGAGTTTTAATTGGAGTTACCTTTTGCTGAGTAGATGGGAATTATGTGACTTCTGATTCTCTAGTTATAATGGGATATTTTATAGATGATCACTGTCATTTACACAAAGAGAGCGAAAAAAAAAAAAAGAGCAACTTAAAGTTTCCCAAATCTTTTCTGGAAGGAACAAATCTCCTTATCAAAGTGTATGTCTATCCAGGAAGCTCTTTTAAATTAGTCCCTCCCAAGAATTTCCTCTGATGATACCTGATGGTATGGGAACTAGTAGGTGCTTTCATGGTGAGAAGAGAATATCTTTTCCAGCATCTGCACTTGATGTTTTTAGAAATGATGAATGTTTTAGCTAGGAAACTCTGCACCTCCTGGGAGATTTATACTTTCATGTCATCTATCAAAAATGTAAATTGCATATTACTTCAGGTTGGGGCTGATTATTCTAATTATTATTATTTATTATTTTTTGAGCACCATCAGTGCAGCACTGGGTGACTCTGGTGAAAATGCTCCAGTTAGAGGAGGAATTGTTATTTTTATATTTCTTAAGCGACATCGATTTGTATGGCTAACATTTTAGCAATAAAATGCAAAATGTAAAACTGCAGCCTGCTGTGAAGGGAAGTCTACACATTGAATGAACACTGCAGGGACATACTCATAAATATTCATTAAACAGGGTTTCATTGAAAATGAAATTTAAGTACTTAAGGTATTGCAGTGCAAGTCGGTGAAAAGCTCTTACACCTCAGCCAAGGAAACAGGATAAAATGAGATAATCTAAGAAAGAAGGATCGCGTTTAGACCATTCCTTTTGTACTCCCAACTATGAATTAAGAAAATGGAGAGTTAATTCAATTGTCATATTTGTCCTGGGGTTTCTGATGTCCAATCTTCGTAATAGAAAGTAACAGTGTTTTTTAAATTTGCTGTTGTCATGTGAATCGAGGAGATGGTTTGAAGGTCTAGAGAGTTCCATAGAAGAGGTAATAAAATGTAGTCTCCTGGAAATAATATTTTTCAAGCACTCAAGACAACCTCCTTCTTAAAATCCATGTGGCCTCTAGTAAGTCACTAAATTCTATGATGCTGTTTCCTACCTGTAAAATGAAAATAATGTTACTCATCACTCACATGATTTTGTTAAAGAGAGAGTGTATGTTTGCAGAAGTTTTAAGAATGATAACGCATCATAAAATTATCTATTGTTACAGTTCCCTAGTATTCATTTCAGTGTACTTGTGGAACTTAGTTCCAATCTCTATGACTGCTCATTTATACTCAGATTTTTACATCTGTTGCCTCTATTCTTTTCTCTCATAATAGATGAGTTAATAAATGAATTCAAATACTTGATCAATAAATATTAAATGAGAGCCAATCATATCTCAAGCATCATTCTAGAGGCTCAAGATAAAACAACAAATAAAACAAATAAAATATCCCACCTGAATAGAACCTATGTTTTATTTAGAGAATGCCAACAAGATGCTAACATAATAACTACATAATAGATTAAATTTGTTACAAATGAGAAGTGCTTTGGAGGAAAATAGAGCATGGAAGTGAGGTAGGGAGTATGAAAGGTGGCAGAGGTGGAGGGGAGCTGGGTACAGTATTTTCAAAATAGATAAGCTATGGAATAAAATTCAATATGGAAATATTTAAAGCATAGTTTGAAGTAAGTGAGTAAGTAAGTCCTGTGAATATCTAGGAAAGAGCATTCCAGGCAGAGAAAACAGCAAATGCAAAGGCCCTGTGGCAGAAGCATGTTCTGGTGTTTGAGGAACGTCACTATCTTCTGAGGAATTGGAAAGAAGTGAATGAGGAAAACAGTGAGTATAAATAGGGTTTGAGAGTAGGAGGCTAAATATCAAAGGGACTTTTAGAAAATTGAAGAATTTTATCTTTTGCTGTGTATGAGCAGAAGAAAGAAAGTTTTGAAAGGACTTGTTACAAGACCTGACTTATATTTTAACAGAATCAGTCTGCCTCCTTTGTGAGGAATTAGATGGCCAGTTAAGAAATTATTATAATAATTCAGGTGGGGAATTATGGTAAGTTGGAGGGGGATAGTAATACTGAGGATAAGGAGAAGTGCTAAGATTCTAGATGTCTTTGAAAGTACTGCCAAAATAATTTGTTCATAGTTCAAATAGGTGAGTGATGTGACAGGAAATAATAAAAAAATGAGTCAAGATAACTTCAAGATTCTTCACCTGAACAAATGGAAAAGTTGGTTTCTTTAATCTGAAGGCAGGTTTTGGTTTTGTCTTATTTTGTTTTTAGTGTGTTTGTATTTGGGTGACTGTGTGAGTACCTGGGATCAATATTAGACAAGTTACTTGCTTAATTTTTTCCAGTTATTTGTAGTGCATTTTCGTATTCCTACTGCTATCAAGCAAAAAGTAATACTATTTCAAATTGATTTATGTTGTTGTGGCAATACTTTAGTGCTTAATTTTGTTTTTTTAAGTTGATTCATAAGAAACAAATTGGGCTATAATTCCTCTTTCTATGTCATGTTTGTTATTCATTACTAAACTATGGATGTATGGGGGAAATATGTTCATATGTTTTTATTAATTTCAGTAAACTGGAGAACTGAGTTATATTCAGTTAGAAAATGAACTCATCCTCAACTAAACCATCTGGGAGAGAAAAGTGCTTCTTATTTTTTTTTAAATGTGATCAGATTTTTCTACCAATTAAGTCTGGGAGAAGAATAGGACCAAAAATATAGCTGTGATATTATTGTTCAGTAGAGCTGTTGAGTTAGGAACATTACCCATGGTGCCTGAAGTTTGTATGTGAACAGATTCTTTGAGGATGTGGTGGTGGTGGGCCGAGGGGACTAAGCCACTAATCCGATGGAATTACTAAAACGTTTTTACTTTGTTAACTTTGATTAGAATGCTGGTTTCATGACATTTCTTCCAGGCTAAAGAAAATGAATGAGTTTAGCACTCTTGAAGTCTGTCAGTCTGGGTAACTGGCTGAGGACCAGAGAATGACTGATGTGCATGCAGGATGAGTCAGGTAAATATGACTCATCCCAGACACCGGGTGCCTCAAGGAGCTGCTGTGTTATAACTTTAGCTTATGTCTAAGTGTGGGAGTATCTGCTAAGGTTCTTTCGGTAGAAGCCACCTGAAAGCAAAGAAAATTAAGCATAACGGTGGCTGGTGTGATGGGTGTGGGTGGGATATATTTGAAGGATGCTCAGAGAATCACAGGAAGTCCTGAACAACAAACTCTTGAGAAGAACAGATGACAAGGTAGCTCAGGGAGCCTTAGGGACCAGTAGAAGAGGTACCAAGTCTGAGCAAAAATATGGTATCTTGGGAGTCATTGAATGATTGAATGCAACATGTAGAAATCAATGATCAAAAATATGAGAAGGAACAAATTAAACATTCAGAAGGACACTGGAATCATCCAGGGCAATTATAGAACTGAGTTTAGAAAAGAACACAAATCAGATGGTGAAGTCTTTAAAAGTTAAGTAAATGGCAGGAGAAAGGGGCCAAACCACCATGGTGGTGGTGTGGAAGCCACGTTGTGGAGAGAAGGGACATGTATCCCACCAGTGGACTTGCAAATAAGATAAAAATGAGCAGAACACTGTACAGTAAAACACATTTCAGGCAAGGCCAGAAGTTAAAAGGAACTGTGGATTAAGAGAGTTTGGTGACCACAGATGGGGGTTCTAGAGAGAGGACATCAGAAAGGAAGTGATAAGAAGGGGTAGAAAAATAGCTATCTTGGATGATGAATAAAGATAGCAGGCATCTGAGACAATTTATTTAACTTGCTACAAAACTGCAAGTGACTCAGACCTACTGGAGCTTGGGAGAACCCCAAGCACTTTAGGAGTCAGATTTGATATAATTAGTTATTGCTCCTTCTGGTCTTTTCTATTTCCTCTTTCAGAAACATATGATGAGATGATAATGACTATCAGATAAATCAACTGAGTTTTCTTGTGATATATTATTTACTTTCCCTTAATGTAGACACAAATCCCATTAGGCAGTGAATAGGTTATTTCTGTGTTCTGAATAACATCAAGCAGACTCTCACTGCACTCCATAAATGTTAATCTGATATATTTCAACAAATCTCGAAGGCTCAGTTTGCTTTTGATAGATTTTCTTTCTCTTAAGATATTTGTCAGATCACAGTCCTTGTTATAAATATATATTGTAATTGAGTAAGGATATTTTGCTAAGAACAACATAATAAACAAATATTTCACTCATTGAAGGAGAAATGTTTAACACCTGAATAATGCACAACAGTATTCTCAGTATTATGGAAGGTGCAAAAGACACTGGATCACTCTCTAAGGATTTATAATGTCCTTAGAGAAAAAAGCATATATACAAGTAAAGTAAACCAACTATATATAAATGAACAATTTTATTTTTTTAATTTAAATTTTTTTCTTTTTATTAATTTACTTATTTTTAATAGTTTATTGTCAAATTGGTTTCCATACAACACCCAATGCTCTTCCCCACAAGTGCCCTCCTCTATCACCACCACCTCCTTTCCCCCTCCCCCTCCCCCTTCAACCCTCGGTTCATTCTCAGTATTTAATAGTCTCTCATGTTTTGCGTCCCTCTGTCTCCCCAACTCTCATTCCCCTTTCCCCTCCCTATGGTCCTCTGTTAGGTTTCTCCTGTTAGACCTATGAGTGCAAACATATGGTATCTGTCCTTCTCTGCCTGACTTACTTTGCTTAGCATGACACCCTGGAGGTCCATCCACTTTCCTACAAATGGCCATATTTCATTCTTTCTCATTGCCATGTAGTACTCCATTGTGTATATATACCACATCTTCTTGATCCACTCATCAGGTGATGGGCATTTAGGCTCTTTCCTTAAAAAAATTTTTTAATGTTTATTTATTTTTCAGAGAGAAAGAGAGAGAGAGACACAGTGCAAGCTGGGGAGGGGCAGAGAGAGAGGGGGAGACACAGAATCTGAAGCAAGCTCTAGGTTCCAAGCTGTCAGCACAGAGCCCAATGCGGGGCTCAAACTCATGAACCATGAGATCGTGACCTGAGCCAAAGTCTCAGATGCTTAACCAAATAAGCCACCCAGGAGCTTCGATAAATGAACAATTTTAAATAATAATTTACCAGAAAAAAACAACAATTTATCAGAATCATGAAAGAAAAAGTTGAGATGTTTTACATTCTGTGGCAGAGAAATAAAACAATGAATATCTAAGTTCCTCATTCCTCATTGTTGATTTATGAAGAGGTTGCAAGAAAAATTAAATAGTAATATGAATAGTAGATTTGAATTTAAATTATAAGCACATATTTTTATTGATTACATGCTAACTATGTTATAATTAATATTATGATAAAACTCAAAAAGTTTATTGTTTTAATGAAGGAGAATAATCACGTCTCACTGGCTGCATAGATTTTTGGCCACTTTCTGCAGCAGAGATCACACTGTGCACTTTATCTTTATTCCCAGTAATTAAGATTTTCCCTTTATCTTTTATACCCCGGAGAAGCACACTCTGTAAATAAGTGACAATTTTCTTGTTTTTAATCAGTATTCTCAAACTTTTTTTTTTCCAGAAAAGCTCTTGATGGATCAGTTTTGGTCACAAAATTAACCTTTAGGTAAATATCAAATCACAGGGAGGATTGAGGTCATAGCTTTGTGGCCAAAATGTCATTAATTATCTGATGAGGTTGATTTAAAAACTCAGGAATATCTCTGTAAAGAGATAAGAGCTTGTGTATGCTTGTGGTAAATTTTCCAATAAAAGAGCCAACATTTAGCAAAGGCTTATTGTCAGTCCCTGTCCTAGGTAAATTTTTTCAGGATTTCATTGCTCATATCGACCTTGTGAGGTAAGTATTGTTACCGCCACTATATGGATGAAGAAGTGATGCTTAGTGGTTATTCACAAGTAAAGCTAATTTTTCAGACGAGCCTTTGTTCTTAAATTCTGTTCTCTAAATTCCTTCCTTCTGAGAGCTCTGTAGTCTTCCTTTTTAATCCTACTACCTCATCATTTTGCATCAAATCCAAACTGGTTATCTAGCACATAAGTCTTTCATCTTGCCCATGTCAGCTAATTTAGAGTTAAACTATCTGAGGCTTATAAAAGTAAGAGACTCACCTAAAGTTCTACAGCTAAAAAATATCAGACATGGGATTTAGCTGCAACAGTGAACGAGAGATACGATCCTTATTTAAATCTTGGGACAAGAATCAATAGTAAAAGTCTAATCTAAAACTTTTCTCTTATGCAGTCCAACATGGAAATATGGATTTTTGTACCTGCCTTAAGGGCCAATAGACGCTAGGTTTATTGGAACCCAGGAGAAACAAAAAAATCCAATAATGCCACTCCTCCACAAAGTCAGCCAAGTTCTAGTCCCTTGAAGTTCAAAGTGGCAGGTTCCATTATTTTGAGAATATGGAATCTACATAGCGCTCCCTAACACACACACACACACACACACACACACACACACACTTTCCATTAAATTGATTTGGACAAAACCAAAAAACAAACACACAAATAAACAAAAAACCACTTGTTAAAACCAGAAACTAGGTTTTGGATAGATGAATTAGTTTGTTTGAGATTTTGTTTTAGGTATACGTGTATGTGTTTTTAAGTCTTTTAACCAACTGTTAGTGGTCAAAGCTATGTATTTTTTTAAGTAACCACGACTCACAAAATTATTAGAATTCATAGACTAAAAGAAAATATTGAATTATACCATGCGGGAAGGTTATGACTAATGTAGATTTTTAGACTCCGAAGACTTATCAGTCCCCATGGACAGTGTAAAGCCTTCAGCAAATGTTGTTCTGAACGAGTTAAAATTTCTTAAGCATATTTTTAAGAGTAATACCTCAGGGAAAACTGAACTAGTTGCCAAAACTTCTCACAGACATGGAATCTGTTGTGCAAAATTGTCATTTACTTTGTAACAATTTTTGGATTCCCACATTAATATTAACTCTGTACAATAATTTCCTCTTTTTTATCTTTTTTCCCCCAAATGTTTATTATCTTCATCTGCAACTAGCACGGGGTTATTTTTTAAAGATTAGGATGTCTAAGATAAGGGTCAAGTCCAGAATGCTGCCTTCTTTTGTATGGCTCACAAACTAAGAATGCTTTTTACATGTTTATATGTTTATATGGTTGAAAAAAATTTTAAAGAATCATTTTAAGACATGTAAAAATTATAATAAAATCAAATATCAGTGTTCATAAACTAACTTTTATTAGAAAATAGCCCTGTTTGTTAATTTAATTTTTGCTTATGGTTGCTTTTGTGCTATAATGGCAGCACTGAGTAGTTGAAAACTCTGTGGCCCTCAAAACCAACAACATTTTTTTTCTGTTTTTTATTTATTTTTGAGAGACAAAGAGAGACAGTGTGAACAGGGGAGGGTCAGAGAGAGAGGGAGACACAGAATCCAGACAGGCTCCAGACTCAGAGCTAGCTGTCAGCACAGAGCCTGATGCGGGGCTCGAACACACATGACCTGAGCCAAAGTCGGCCGCTTAACCGACGGAGCCACCCAGGTGCCCCAAAGCCAACAACATTTAGTGTCTGAATTTTACAGTAAAAATCTGCACAGTAAAAATTATATCTAATCTAAGACAATGAATTTTAAGTTGTCAATTTTACTTTCAATGTGAAAGACATTTGTTTCCCTTTGTTCAAAAATGTGAACCCTTTTTTATTTACTTTTATCAGGTCTCCCTCAGGGCCTAGAATACTGGTTTTATTGGTAATGTTGGTAACTTCAGTTATCAAGATGATTAAATACTTAAAATAAGAGCATTTTCTTGTAAGTAAATTTTCTAAGCAGAAGTCTTGATTGAAAGGAAGATTCTGGAAGTCTCAATTTTAAAGAAAAAAGTTGCTCCTCCTCAGACTATATATTACAATCAAAAGAATATGAACTTTGATTCGAATTCTTGTGTAGGATATTTATTCTGTGAATGGGGGTATTTCTACCGACTTCATAGGCTTGTTGTATAGTATAAATGTATTAATGACTCAAGTTTTGAGGATGAAAACTTGTAATATTTCAGCTTTATAATAGATATTCAATGCATGTTAGTCCTCCTTCTCTGTGTCTACTCAAATGCTGGGTGGCTTTCTGACGTATTAAGGCAAAAAGTAGATCTGCAATCATATATAACTGCTCTCACAAAATAAACTAGTAGTGAGGATCAGATTTTGTATTGCTTTTATATGTTTCATTCATTTATTCTGCTTTTGTAGTTTATTAATCCAGTCTCAACATTTACTTTCTCCTTAAGGGCACCGTTTTTCATCTTAAGCATGGCCGTATAGGTGTCTTCCTCCTACACTTCCTGATAAGCACCATGCATTTCATGTTTATTACAGTGTGTTTAATTTGCATTATTTCAGGTCCCTACACTATGAGTTTAGGAATTTCAGGTTAATAAACACTATAAAAATTATTTCTCTCATTTATTCTGACATCATGAGGGTAATTACATCTAAGCAGGGTGACACTAGTGTGAATCTGTATAGACGACCAGAATTATAACGGCAGATGGCAAAGCATGGACATTGTTATTGCAGCTCACTGCAGCATTTTCAGAAATTTTAAATTGAAATTGTCACCGGAGAGGGTATCAAAAGACCAAAGAAAGAATCTCAAAGCAAAACTTGAGATTTTATTAAAATTGCTTAAGATTTTAGGAACTAACGTATTGATTCAATTATTCTTTACATGCCTTGTTTTGTTGTACCTCAGTGGTTCTGACATGACAGACTCTTGTCTCAAGTTTTCATTCTAACATTGGTACTCATGCTTCAGTATTGGCCAACATATGTTAGGCAGTGAGTAAATTAACAAATTGGAGGATTTTGAAGTGACTCTAGCTTTACAAGATCTTTCTTGGATTACTACATTTCTTTGTTTAAAATGTAATAAAATATAAAAAATATTTTTTTCTAATTACAGTAGCATGTGAAGTCATGTAAAATCAAGCTCATGTGAATTCAGGGACATACATAGAAATATAATGTAAGTTTTTTGAATTAACTTGTAAGATAGGCATTCAGATTATGGAACTAATAACTTTCTTTATTCCTTTTCTATCTGCTTCCTCTGATTCTGTAATGCAGTTCTCAGACCATATAATGAGCACAAGACCATTGAGATTATTAGAAATAGGAGCAAATTTAGGATACATTGATTGTAAGTAAAGGCATACACTACCAGTTATGAATGCATAATCTTCAGTTAATGGACTGTGACTACATTAGGAGCCCAGGTGCCTTTTTTTGTTGTTTAATTATAAACTGAATTCCTTACTACTGAATTTAGGAAATAATTCATCTACCAATGAGGGGTGTTGAGATATGTACAATAAAACAAAGATTCTAGCTCACAGGGCAAAATCAATAGACTTTATGAACTTTATAGTGTCTTAGGTTAGGAGACATGATTTATCAGAATCCACAAGCTCTCAATAATGGTACTACAAACAGCAGGTGTACCTTGATAGGATCTTTATATTGCAAGTGATTTATTACTACTGAGAATTAACTATCCAAACTTAAGGTTCTTTTTTTTTAATTAATTAGAATGCAAAGAAAGAGGTAAGGCTGGTATACAGGAAAAAGCATATTATCTGTGACTTATCTATGCAGTATTCCTTAGTAAGCAACTGCTAGAGATAAACCACTAATAGCTCTATACCCTTGATAAGTGATTTTATATCATCTGTAACTATTTATTTATATCTCTCTAAAATTCTGGGGTGTTCTCAAAATGTGGTGAGCCCAAGATAGGGGAGTAGGAGCAAATGTCTTTCATCACATAATGTGAAACAGTTGCTCTGGTCAATTAAGTAAGAAGATATATGTCAGTGTTTACATTTTACAAAGTTGCTACTAAAGGCCCTGTTAGCATTTCAAAATTGGAAATAAATTTGTAGATGTGATCCAATAATATAGTTGCTCTGTTGTTAAAAATAACCCTTCTAGGGATAATGTTAAGTAAATATAACACTTTAAAACAATTAAACACAAATCATCATTAAGTTGTCAAGTATTTATTGAGCATCTATTATTTGTCAAACATTGGAATACAATGATGATTAAGAGAAGGTGCTTGTTCTCAAGGAACTCACTGTCTAGCATGGCAAACAGAAAAAAATTGCATCCAATTCTGAATGTAGTCTGGTCCTCTTTCTAAGTTCAGGATAGAATTACACTGCGCAGTTCCATGAAGTTATATGTGAACACTTGAACAGTTTTAACAGATTAAATGAAGCAAAAGCATCTCCCGAGCAAGTGTCTCCTCCCCAAGGCAGCAAATGTAAGGGCCAGAGTGAGTCACCACAGTCCTTCCCCTCCCATGTCAGGCTGAGCACTGAAACATGTGTTCCTCATAGGATTTTAGCCACTGTACCAAGTTACTAGAATGAGCAGACTTTTTGGTGATCTGTACTAGACATGTACAATGACCAAAAAATACTTATTTGTTGTGTTAAGCCACTGAGACTTTAGAGTTCTTTGCTACTGCAGTGTGTGTAACTTAGCCATCTTGGCCAAAACTACAATTATGTATGAAATGCCAAGGAGGCACAAAAGAGGAAGTTCTGATCATACTATTCCAACTTGTAAGAAATAGAATTAATGAGTAGCTAGTCATTGACTTGGTTTTTCCAGTGCTGTAGTTTGACAAGAGGATTAGAGGAAACACTTTACAGATTGGGGAAGTCTCCTACCTCTCATTTTCTGTTCTGCATCCCATCTGATCAGCTCCTTACAGAAAGAGGTACTGAGAAAAAGTATGCCCTTGAAAGCTCCCAGAGTCAATGATTTATGACAGATGTCTTTGGTGACAAGAGCAGAGTGTAGGGATGGTGATCTATGCCCCCACACGACCTTTACCTTTCAGCTGAGTCATGGATAGTATTGGGGGGTGAAATGAGTAAATCAGAGTTTCCCAAACCTCGTTGGTCAATGCAATCACCTGAGGAACAATTTTAGAAGTTGAATTTTCTTTTTAAGCGATACCAAACATAAGGAAAATACAAGCCAAAACAAAACGTTTAATAAGATAATTCTCTTCCCTCACGAGACTGTGAGTCTTACTCCAAGAAAGAATTAGTGTAAATTGTTTTTGTAGACATCCAGAAATATGCAATGTATTTACATATTTGTGTGCCACATGGAAAAATCTTTTATTACTATTGTTTTATTATTTATTATTTTTAATCTTTTATTTTTGCTAAGATAGGTTTATTTTTCATACTATTTTTACTTGTTGCCTTTTCCTCTTAATATATTTCTGTCTGAGGACCTTTTTAAAATTCAGATTACCAGACCTCCACAGGCTCTGATTGAATATATATAGAAGAAAACTCCAGAAATATTTATTTTTAAAAAGCTGACCATATAAATCCAGTAGTCAGTTATTTTAGAAACTCCTGTAGTAGGTGAGCTATAAGATTCCTTTCAGTTCTAAGAGTTGTATTTCTAAGATATGTCCATAAAAACTATAAAATTATGACATTATTATTGGTTCTTCATATCACTACCATCTATTTAATCTCGGTGATTAAATAACTTTGACCTTGAATCTTCTCTGCACCGTACTTTACTGTTCTCTATGCTAGAGTAGCATTGTGTGGATTATCCACAATGGGTTTTTACAAATGCATTGTTAGCAGCATCTTTTATAAAAGCATACCCCAAGATGCCAAATATCCACATATAGAAAAATTATTGCCCAAAATATAGCTTAAAATTACAGCCAGAAATGTTTATCTAACAGTTCTTGTGAGCAGAGCTCAACTGTGTTGGCTTCAACAGCAACATTGATTTTCCATGTTCTTGTCCCTTCAGCTGAAACGAATCAAGTTAAATCTGTAGGGAATGAAAACTAAACAGCCTTTAACATGAAGGCCCATGTCCTATTCCATTTATCTCGTAGGTTAAAATCATTCATTGATCGCTAATCACCTGTGGTTGTTTACACACAACAGGTTCCCTGAATAGCACACAAGCACGAGGAGGATTATACATACCACAGGAAGCAATCAATAAAAAAGGCTCATAATGATCTTCCTGAGAGGAAACTGAAAGATTTTCCCTTTGTGACAGTCTGTATATGTGTGATAGGATTGTCAAAACAGACATAAGGGTTTCCAGCTGGCAGAAAAATGTTTTTAACATTTTGCTTTCATATCCACTTTTCTTGTCTAACTATGATATTAAAAATGAAAAAAAAAGCTTTAGAAAATTTCCTTTAATAGAGAATTCAATTCTTGTTTTGAATTTTTGCCCAAATAATCATGGCACATGCCTTTTGTCACCTTTAGAATATTACTGAGTTGTTTTGATTTTTGTTTTTTTGCCATGCTGATGCCTAAGGCATTCGATCAAGTCACTTTTGTCATCTAAAAGAAGTTGGATGATACTTATCTTAGGGCTTTAAAAGCGGTTCAGTGCATCTTCAACTCAAAAATGATTAGTTGGTCTTAAACATAAAGCACATTGTGTGAAAGCAACTAAAAGATATTAAAACTGACGTTTCAAGCACTGGTCTAGGAACAAAAAAATAAAGCAATGAATAAATTAAAATTTATTTTTTTAAAGTTTCACATTCCAATAGTTTTATCTTATAGATTCTGGTCTATAGGATATGTTATACCTAGTTCTCATTGGAGGAAATGATGGAAACCATTAGCTCAATCATCATGAGTTTATCTTTCCTGAGTTTTGTCCTAAAACTGTTGGCATTTATTTAAAAGTATAGATTTGATATGCTCCATTTCGAAAAGCCCTTCTGAACAAATTAAATTTTAAAATAAAGTGTTCACTCCAACTCCCAACAGCAAGGATGAAGGAAACTGACCCATCTGTGCCTTGGGAGACAGATTATCTCATCTGAAATTCCTTGAGATCTTCCAATAATATCCTGTTATTTCCTGATTTCATAAAGTAGTCTCATAATTTCTCCCCAGGTGATATTTGATAATCACATAATTCTCATAAACAGTTTAACATTATTGAATCTCTATGTGTATTTGTCAGTCAGGTGTTCTTGAAGCTTATTATTATACATTTATAAGACCCACTTACACTGTATTATAAGACTAATGGCTATCTGGCTTTAATAACCATCTTTTACTTTCACTGCTTCTGAAACTTCACAAGTCATACTGCATTTTCCATAATTATAGCAAATTTTAAAGTTTTAAATGTGACACTTGGTATAGTTTGATAAAGGGATCTCTATCCTTTTGAGGATCTCTCAGGGTGTAACTATGGGGAGAAAACAGTGGAGGTTCTCTAACTGTATGAATGCGGATACACTCTGGGAGTGAATGTCAATATCAGCATGCCAGAAAGTTTTGCTTGCTGTTCCAATTACACGAAGATCACAGTATGGAATCATAATTTGCTCCCCAAACTACCCAGGCCTTTCAGAACGCTGCCTAAAATTAAATCTTCTGCTTGTGCATGACTTATGAAAAATTGAATGGCAGTTCATTTTCACAACACATGACAAACATAAAAGAAATTATGAATTAATTTTAAACCCCGCTTAGCAGAGTCTTCTCAAATTGATGGCACCCTTTGTCTCACTGAAGTCAAGCATCAGAGTTGATATGCTTAATTAGAATCAGGCATCTCTAAATGTCTTAAAATGACAGCTCAGATCATCCTATTGGACCTTCTCCTTCTGATGGTTTGAAGCTTAAAACAATTGGCTTAAAAAGGTTGACTGGATATGACTTTCACTTCATGCTCTACATTAAGCATATAAAAATGTCTTATTCCACAAGATGTTTAAATACACAAAATCCAAAGGCTTTGAGTGCTTATTTAGATGGATGGATAGAGATTAGGTAGATAGATGATAGATAGATAGATAGATAGATAGATAGATAGATAGATAGATAGATGATAGATAGATAGATAGGAGATAGAGAGAGATAGAGAGGGATAGAGAGAGAAAATCTGTATGGACTTGTGTGTCCTTGGCTCTCAATTTTTCTTTTATTTTAAGAGAAAACAAGATGAAGTTAGAACTAACTGTCCTGCAATATCCTTTGGCTAATTCAGAAGCTAGCTATGCCCTCGATGAGTTATTTAGACGCTGCCTCTCCCATTTTGATTATTTCACTATTCATTAGATGTCACTGTCAGCTTTTAATTCACACCTTGCCATAAATACATGTGCATTATCTATCATAAAAGCATCCAACTTTTATAAACAACAAGCACCCACAGAAGCTATGAGACACTGACTTATTATATACATATATATACTTGTGTGTGTGTATAGTAAATTACTGTCTGTATTTTTGGCTGCTTGTAATGACTGCTCTACTGTTTTAGAGCTAAGAGCTATGATCAGTCAAGTTCAGTCACATCTGCTTAATTAACTCATTAAAGTAACCCCAGAAAGAGACACTCACTCTCATGGTGTTGGTTTGAAACAAATTACAAAATGTAAACCTGAAGTGTCCTAGTCAATGGGGATTACTCTAGTAGCCATTATAAGATGAGGGTGAGAGACCTCAGGTTGACTCAGCTGATTATCATATGGCTCAGATTTTACCATATTTCCAGCATTTTCTGGTCTCAGAATAGCACCAACAATTACTAAAAGAAAGTGGCATGAGCTTTATACTTCAAGAGTTAGTTTCACAGCTTTTTTATTTTTCCCAATTTGGAGGGGAAAAAATGTTTTTATCGACTAAGAGCAAAATGCAGTCCAAAGGGATGTGAAACTCATATGCCTATCAGATCAGAGTTCTGTTTCCCTTCTTCCCTCCATATTTTATTATAGCGTCTAATATTACCTTCATGACTGACTTCATCTTCTACAAAAACAGTCATATTCATGACAACCATGGGAGATGCAGATCTAGGAGTTATTGGTAAAACTAAATGTTCATATACTAATTGAATGTAAAAGTACAGTGTTTTTTGTATGTTTGTTTTGTTTTGTTTCTCCTCTTATTTCTCTTTTTGGATTGACAGTTTAGCATATTGGTAGCTCTGAAGGTAATAAAAGACATAAAATACTTACACATTTTTCCTTTGGAAGCATTTCCTTATTACTTTTTTAAAAGAACCATATACACTTCGGTATTTCTTATAACTGAAACACATCCTTGCTGAGCCACACATTCTTTCTTTGGATTTCAGAACCATACAGGTCTTTGGGTATCACTCAGACTAGAAAACCCAGCCAGCCTAGGACGACACCTAAGGCTAGAAGTTAACTTTAGTGAAAGGCCATTCACAATCAATTGCATTTGAGTTCTTCTTTCTTCCTTAGGTACTTAGAGTATTTGCTCCTCCTTGAGTTGGGTAACATTTTGTGTCTTGTGTTCTGTAAGGAAACTCTAAGACATTGAAATGAACCAGTAAGCTTTTGGAGGAATTCAACTTTTTAGATGGGGGGTGGGGGGGGATGTGCTTTTGTGTTTTACGGGCAAATATCCTTCCCTGCCGTCTGATTTTTTTCACATCTCCTACTATTATTGCCTATAAAAGTGAGAACAGCATTTAGAGAGCCCAACAAAGCTTTCCAAGTGTGAAGCTGTGACATTTTGTTATTCCAGAACCACTTCAGAAATCAATGTTGTATTTCTACTTAACATTTAATGTTTTGCAGCTGCTAAAGAATTATTCACTAAATAGTAAAACAGTGGAAAATCAATCTCTTTCTAACGTTATTAGTAATAAGTAGGTTTGCTTATATTTTCTAAGAGAAGTGACAGGAAATGCAGATAATAAGCAACTCTTTGACAGACATATATAACCGTGCCAGCTAATATTAGAAAAAGCGAAACACAAAATAAGGAACCAAAACATTTTGTCATTTCTCATTTAAAAACCTCATTTCAGGTGTCCAGTAAAATATTATAAAAATTTGTTGGTCTCTGTGCGAGGAGAGTTCAAATAAATAGCCTAGGAAGGAAATATTGTATGCCTTAGAAGCAATTAGGTCCCCTTTTATTTTTGATAATTCCAAATTGAGCCCAATTGAAATGGATTGTGAATGAGAACATAGAAGGAAAAAACCATATTAAAAAAGTACAAAATTTTAACTTTTGTCGGAAGCGTTGTTTACACGGGCAACGAGAAGTCGATGGAGACCTTCTCTGAGTCATCTCCTGAAGCTCTCTGTGCTGGACTGCACAGAGACACTGGGAGGGGCAGCCGTCTCTGGTCCTAGAAAAGTTGACTGGGATAACATGTTAGCAGTCAATTATCTGCCCCTGAACCCATAGCGTTCACTGCCAAGGGCAGAGTTTGCTGGCAAGGCTACCGTGGAAGTGGGATGTGACTCAAGCTAGAAGGAGGATGCCCCCAATCAAGTCTCATTGGCTTATCAATTGAGATTAACTGGAAAGTTGTGAAACTCCCTGGCAAGGCAGTCCCCCTGCACTGTACCGTGCTCCTTCCCAGTGCTTTCTCTCTCGCTTGGCAACTTGTTGCACTTTGTTTAAGCCATTTGCTTTGTATTGTTGTTTACTTTCCTAGATTGTTAGCTTCCTGACAGAAATGGCCGTGCCATATTCTTATTTGTTGGCTAAAGTTGTCATTCAGCAACCATTATTTGCATAAACGAATATATAATAAAGACAAAAGTTTTAATCAAAGCTTTTTAGTTGCTCTAACAGTTCTCTGGGTAACTTTATATTTGACAAACTTTGATGGTAAAGTGAAAATGAGACAGAGGCCACTTTCTGAATAATTTAGATCCTTAAGCCAGCTTTACCTGGACTTAAATGGAAATTTGATTGGATTGCTTTCATCCAATCTGGGCTTCATTTGACCTGATTTGAAAGTCAATAACCTGATCTGATAGAAGGACTCTAATCTATGCCTCATCTGCTTGATTTCAGGAGTCTTTTGGAAATTCTGCAATAGATGGGTATTTTCCATTCAATTTCTGCTCCCTTCAGAGAGGTGGTGGGAACAGGAACCAGAAATCTCTCTCTGGTGACGTTGCTTGCATCTGTGCAGCTAGCGGCATCTCCGCCCACACCTCTATCCCAACAAATACATTTTCTGATGTGGGTGTAAACCTAATTTCCCTGTGCATAATGTTAGTGCCTCTGGAGTATACAGAGCTGGCTGGAATCTGCACTAAGTGGTTTGGGAATAAAGGCTTTCCTTGTCATTATTTGCACAGTCTGTAGTATTCAGCTGCCAGCCCATGCCATATTATTTGTGTGATGCTTGGTGACAGTCTGTGTTGAGTTTCTGCTATGATTCTTGACATAATTTAATGAGCTGGAATGCCATTTTCCCCGGTAAGAAATATGCACATATTTTCAATGCCAATGAAAAGTTGTTTATTTTACACATATATTATGTTTCTGAATCCAGGATTTCGACTCTTAACACATATTAACATGATACATTCGACATATAAATGTACTTTTTTCCCCACTTGCATTTATGAGAGGTTTAGTCTTCAGCATAATTGAGGGAGAAAAATGTACCCACTTGGTTGCGCAAGGCTTGCTTCTTTCCTTCTCTTCCTAATTAGCTTTTAACCAGCTGTCAGTCTTCCACCCTAGCTGTTGCATTTGTAGGGAAAGGACGAGTTGCAGTCGCCCTGTGAAAGTAGACTGTGCTTCTTAAGGGAAGCATCTCTGGGCTGTCAGGGTGGGTCTTGGCATGACAACTTTGACTCAAATACAATATGATTTTTGCCTGGTGCCATAAGCCAATGCTGAGTACATATTTATGTGTCTGTGTCATCTGTCCCTTTCCTGAGAGGTGTCATCAGCCTCTTCCACACAGACCCACTTTCACAGAATAGGAAAGAGCCCACTCAATGTTTCTCCTCTTGTTAAATTAGATTTTCAAAATAACACTCATTTTCTTTCTGTCTGTCTAATAATAGAAGTGATATTCATTCAGTCTAAAGAGAGGTGAGGAGTTAAAAAATTATAGCCAATAAACCAAAATAAGTTGTTACTCCACCAGACAGAAAACCAATTTAATATTTTGGTGTGTTTCTTTTGACAATTATGTAAGGGCTTTTGTACAGTTATATGTGTGGTTTTGTGTGTATCTACATACAGGGATTTAATATTTTATTCACAGAAAAGGTAGCATTGCATATAATATTCCATAGCATGTATTTTTAAAATTTTGTTAATGTCTATTTATGTTTAAGAGAGAGACAGTGCATGAGTGGGGGAAGGTCATAGAGAGAGGGAAACAGAATCTGAAGCAGGCTCCAGGCTCTGAACTGTCAGCACAGAGCCCCACAGGGGGCCTAACTCACAAGCCGTGAGATCATGACCTGAGCTGAAGTCAGATGCTTCACCAACTGAGCCACCCAGGCACCTCTGTAGCATGTATTTTTATTTAACAATAGTTTATGAATATTTCCCATGTCAGTAAGTATTCTTTACAGTATGATTTTTATCACACTCTTTCATGTGGCAATGTGATAATTTATATAACCTACCCCCTATTAATGGTTTTTTTTTATTTGTCAGTGTTTGTTATGCATAAATTACGTCTATGCATTTCTTGGATCATGTCTTTTAGGGCAGATTCCTAGACATGGAATTGCTGGATCAAAGGCTGTATATATGCTATATCTATCACAAATTGCCCAACAGAAGGATTAACTCTTCTTATACTTCCACTAGCAAAGGACAAAAGACCCTTCCTGTACACTAGCTTCTGCTTACTAAGACTCACATTGTTTTTTATCTTTGCCAACATGACAGATGAAATATGGATCCTTTCTAAAATTTACACAGGTGAAAGGCGCCTGGGTGGCTCAGTTGGCTGAGTGTCCAACTTCAGCTCAGATTATGATCTCATGGTTTGCAGGTTCGATCCCTGCATCAGGTTCTGTGCTGACAGCTCAGAGCCTGGAGCCTGCTTCAGATTCTGTCTCTGTCTCTGTCTTCGTCTCTCTCTCTCTCCGCCCCTTCCCTGCTCACACTCTGTCTCACTCTGTCTCAAAAATAAATAAATGTTAATATTTTTAAAATTTACATTGGTGAGCTGAAACAGTTATCACATGTTTAATGGTAATTTCAATTTAGATAGGAAACTCAATGAAGATAGCAGCTCAATATTGTGTTTGGGAGAACAGTCTCTAAAGTCAGGTGTCCTGGTCCTCCATAATGGTGTGCCCCAGCCTGTGGCCTGGACAATTGCCTTAATTTATCTGTATATTGTGGACAATAGTGGTAACCATCTCACAGATTAATTGTTGAGATTTATATATTCCCATATATAATAATAGTAAGAACAGTAATAATATTATAAATGTTTCTATAGTCCTTATGATGTGCCAGGCACTGTCTTTGGCACTTTATATATGTTAACTCTTTTAGTATACATGACGGTATATATAAAGTATTTAACTCAATGCTTGGTAAATAGTAACCTTCATAGGAAACCGTCATGACTGCTATTATTTAATGATTATGCTTTTCCCACAGTGTGTACTACACATGGACTGATGTTATGGATGAAAGTAATTTTATCAAGACATCCTCAAATTATCCACATAAAATTTCTTTACAATATTGCATATAGACATTAAATATTGTGAGTGCAATTTCAGCTTAATGTAAGACAAACTTAGAGAAATGGATGTTTAAAAAATAGCTTAATAAGAAATATAATTATCATTGACATATCAAGTGCCAGTATTCAATATTCATATTCATTGCTACATTTGGAATATATGGATTAAATAAAGTAGAATCAAGCAGATATCTAGTGAACTGGAATAGTGGAGGCAATCTATCTGGACAGTTAAAAAAAGCAACTATTTCACCATTTTACTCAATTGTGGTATCTGTTACTATAAGAAATTCAGGCAACTGAGAATTTAAACAGTTAACTATGTTCATTTGCTTCTCAATACATGATAAGTGGCTTCAAGTGGAGATGTGATTGTTTTAAAGTTATCAACATATATGCCTCTGTGAGGCAATGCGGAGGCAGCACCAAGCTTGCTGAGGAGCACACGTTGTGTTTCAGTAAATCTACCCTCAGGGGCACCTGGGTGGCTCAGTCAGTTAAGCGTCTGACTTTGGTTCATTCAGGTCATGATCACATAGCTTGTGGGTTCAAGCCCCACCTCAGGCTCTGTGCTGATAGGCTGGGGCCTGAAGCCTGCTTCAGATTCTGTCACCCTCTCTCAGATTTTGTGTCCCTCCCCCACTCATGGTTTCTTGCTCTCAAGAAAAAAATTTTTTTAAGTCAGAAAAAACCTATCTTCAAATCTCAGGTCCACCACTTAGAGTTGGTCGGCACTGGAAGATGTTGCTTACATTCTCTAGGGTCTCATTTCATTTACAAAATGAGGATGTTTACCTGAGAGGTTGATGTGAAAATTAAGTGAGATAAAGAATATCATAATACAGGCACCTAAGTCAACTAAATGTTAGGTGTTAATTTTAATTACTATATGGACAATGATATCCAACAAATGTTCTGGCGATGTGTCAAGATGTGACTTTGAGGCATCTGCAGAACATCAGTGTGTAGAAGACCGGAAGACAGGGCAGTGTGTTTGCCCGTAAACCAGAAGAAAGACCTAAGTTTGAGAAATCAATCTGCTTGTCATGAGTATATGGGTGGTAAATGCACAGACATAAACATTTCAGGAGGAAGCCCCCGAAAAGTTGGGAGGGAGTAGAGCCAGGACATAGGTCCATGAGCAGGAAGAGGGATGGACAGTTGTGCGGTTGTAAAATGAAGGCAGGCAGAAGGTGGGTGCAGACAGATGCATGGATATTCATATGATATTTGTGTTAAATCGTTCTGAAGCTCCAGTACCAGTTCTTATGAATGTTAACAATTAATACTTTCCATCCTGATTCTTTCTAAAGATATATTTTAATGTGATCCTGGCTCTAGAAGTATTAGTCAATTACAATAAACTGAAATGGAGTGGCAATCCAGAAAGACTCTTGGTAAAATAAAGGGATTTGGAAAAATTTACAATTAATGCATTTTAAAACAACATTTTTTAAAAATGGAAGACACAGTTTGTTAAATTTTTAAATCATAGTTTTATGCCCTAGGGAAAATTTGCCCTATGTGTAGATACCTCTCTTTACTCTTTTCACTGAAGTCAACACGTGTAAACAATGGTGCCTACTCAGGGGCACCTGGGTGTCTCAGTCGGTTAAGCATATGACTCTCGGTTTCAGGTTAGGCCTAGGACACAGTCTCACAGTGGTTCGTGAGTTTGGGCCCCATGCTGCCAGTTCGATGACTGATTAGAATTCTCTCTCTCTGCCTCTCCCCAACTTGTGCGTGCACTCTTTCTCTCTCTCAAAGTAAGTAAACTTTGAAAAAAAAAATGGTACTTAGAAAGAAAAAAACTAAACAATTAGATAATTAGTACAAGTTTGCATTTGGAAAAACAGCTCCTAGCATACAGACATACAGTCCCCTTTAAAAAGATAGCACATCTTTAGATGTCTTTTACTATAGTTGTAAATCTCCAAGGCATACATATTTTTCTGAGTATATTCTTAATTATTTAAATAATTGGCTGCCAAAAGGGAGGTGCTTTAATTATGATGCAGCTTTTAGTCGTTTTTCTCTCCTAGCAGAAATAATGCACCGAAGAAATATTAGACTTCCTAATCTGCAGGGTAGAAAAGAGCAAAACTGTCCATAAAACATAATTAGAAAGATTTATTTTCCTATATAACTTGGGGCATTTTGTAAGTTCTACTCTGCTCATTTATATTTTCAGAAAAATCTTCTTAATAGCCAATGCCATAAATGTTAATTTATATACTCTGAGGTAAAAAAAGGCATCTGAAATGTGCTTTCGAAACCTTGGCTTTACTACTTTCAGACTAAATATGATGAATTGCGAAATAGTCTTCAGTGGTAAAACCAAGTCTTAAAAAATGAAGGCATCCTAATCCTATAAACATTCAGCTTAAAACTACTAAAGAATATCTGTATAATATAATGTCAGAAAGTGAAGCACAACAGTACAATAATCCTAAAATGAAAATTATATCAAACTAGAATTTATAAGAATTTATTACAGTAGATTTGCCAGAGTGTTACTAGACTTGAGGGTGTCAGGAGGAAATCATTATGTCTTGCCTTTCTGGATCAGTTACTTACGTGGCTTCTAAAAAATTCTGTCTTCTGATTTTGATGGATGTTTAACCGTCTGCTTCTGGAGTGATTTCTGTTTATAGACCTGGAAAATGCTTCAATGGAGTGTCTGTTAAGTATTAGCAGTGGAAAGATACTAATAGTTGGTATGTTGTTACTGTTGCTAAAACAACTGTTAGGATCATATGACCGCTTTATATTGAGACTTGGTATCCTTTTGTTACTAAAAACATTAACAGAATTCGGCAAAATTATTGTTTGCCTTTATTATCTACAAAATGCTCCAAAGCATAGTTAATAGAGTAATTTATGCTAAACTTTTAAACTGCATTGAACAAATGGAACAAATTGGTAAATACTTTGGAAATTTGTCTCTGTGAATCTCAGAGACTTTTATTTAGCCAAGTTTGTTTGGTCTCATTTATAAATATTTAGGTAAATATTTGCTGACATAAAAATATAATTACTAGAAGCTATTAAATATTTTTTCATGGTTAAAAACATTATCTGGAATTGGAATGCTTAAGTGTATGTTGTAAATTTAATTTCATTAAATATATAGTTTAGGCAAAGGAGAATTAAAACAAATATACTCATGTTCAAACTTATTATTCAGAGGTCCTAAATAATAAAAAATAAACATGGGATTATTTCTATACCTAGATTTTAAGAGAAACTGTTTCCATATAACCTGAAAAAAATAAATATTACAAAAGTTTTCTTTGGAAAATTTGTGGTGGTTTTTCAATTCATTCAAATTAGTCTAATACATGTATATATTATCTGATAAAATCAGATTATGGCTAAGTCTTTTGCTTGGCACTTCTAGCAGTATCTGTTACTATGTTAATAATATTGAAGCCACAGCGTAACTGATCTTCCCTTTTCCTCTTCCTGTTAGATGTAACAGATTTAAGAGCAGGTACCATTCTTTGTGCTCCATAAGATATGTCATAGCACTTTTATAAATTTTAATTTATATCTTTATAAATTCACATAATTTCATCATGGTTTAATTCTACGTAATTATTCCACAGGATAATTTTATGTAATTATTCCACAGGATAATTTCTGCAGAGTGGAGAGTACATGTGTCTATAAACAGGGGCGTACTGTGGTAGGCATCTAGTATCACACCTGATTATACCGGCCTGATTTTCCTTTCTTTTCCTAATGACACCACAGTGGCAGGGGCACGAGGGTGCTTTAGGCAAAACACCTCTTTCCCATTCCATGAGTCCATTCACTTTAGGCATGGCAGCTTCCTTCCTGCCGACCCTTAGATGTAGGTATGTGGTCCAGACCTGGCCAGCCATGCCCTAGAGATAGGTTTTAGGGATGGACACGCATCCCAGTCAGAGCCAATCCATCTCCTAAGGCCCAGACTTCGGTCTGACTCTTTCCACTGAGTCAGTGGAAAGTGTAAGCCTAGAGCTGCTGGCAACCATGTTACCCACAAGAGGAGACCTCCCACAAGAATTTTTGCAACATCCTTTGATTCTTGAATTCTGTCTGATTTTAATGTGATGCTACCCTTGATTTTCCTTTACACTAGCTAATAAATGACCTTATTTTTCTTTAAGCCTGTTTGAGCATATATCACTTACAACTGAAACAGGCCTGATACAGTAATCTATAGGGTAGTAGATAAAGTGATCAGCTACAAAGCAAGCATCTGGCCTATTCTATGGCCTTCCTTTCAGAAGTCAGTTTATATTTATAACCACATGGACTTGGTTACAGACAGCACATATATTTATTACATCAGAAAACCTGTAAATATTTACTGTTTTTCTTCACTTTATTTTTTGTCTTTTTGAAAAAATATGTATTTATTTTGAGAGAAAGAGAGAGAAAAAGCACTAGTGCACGTGTGAGCAGCGGAGGGGCAAGGACAAGAGAGTGAGAGAATCCCAAGCAGGCTCCATGCTGTCAGCAGAGCCCAAACACAAGGTTTAATCCCAGGAACCGTGATATCGTGACCTGAGTGAACATCAAGAGTCAGTCGCTCGATCGACTGAGTTACCTAGGCGCTCCTAGAACTTATTTATAATTTATTATTTATATTAAACTGTACTAAACTAGAGTCCAGACACAGAGAACAAACTAAAATCAAGGCATCTGTTTCTGGACTGTCCCTTTAAATACATTTCCATCATTTATTTAGATTACCTTATCTAGCCAGACACACATATGCACACAAATACAGGAATAGTGGGCTGGCTTACCAACATGAAAGTTAGTCATTGAATATGGAAATTATACTGCAAATTTGCAGGATCTTTGAAAATTCCCTTAGATATCAACTGACCAGAGAGAAGGCATTTGCAAACTTTTTCAGCAAACGGCCAGATAGTAAACGTAAGTGTTATGGGTCACATGATCTGGGCTGTAGCTATTTGGTTCGGCCATTGTAGCACAGAAGCAGCCATAGCTAAAATGTTAACAGTGAGTGTAGCAATGCTCCAACAAAACTTTATTTGTGAGACACTGAGATTTGATTTTCATATATTTATCACAAATCATGAAATAAAATTCTTCTGAATTTTTCAACCATTTAGAATATAAAAACCATTCTTAACTCAGGCTACAGAAAAACAGCCAATGAGCCGAATTTCACCTGTAAGCCATAGTTTGCTGACCTCTTTCATAGAACATTAATTCTGTGTCTGATCCAGAATTTTTAAAAAATGGTAGAGAATTGTATGTGGCAGTCAACAAACTTTAACAACTGTGCTTCAAGGTGCTGTAGTAAGTCTAAAAAGAAGTGCTATATTTTTTTTCTTCCCTTAAAAGTACAGTTTATTATAGCACTGGGAAAATTCTATAAAAACAATAGCTTCTAATTGGTTTTTACATAAAGAGTCCATGACAAATACACTGTCAAAAGAATGCTTTATCATGCAGAGATATGATGTCAATTTCATGTATAACCAGCTTTCTTGCCAATCAAATAATGCTACAGATAGGTGTGACATCATGTCTGGGCATAATCACAGTTTGACTGATAGGTTGAAATATGGAATATAAACTAGAAACTGGAGCATAATTGCTTGACTTAAGCTTTCAGGTAAAAGTAGTTGGAGAAAAATATAACTAACATATCAATGTACTAAGAATTATTCTAAAATTATTTCTTCTATAACTATCAAGATATGATCTAATGATGAGAGAAACAACCTTGGAAATGTTTGATATCATTTAATTTATGTTTAGTCAAATAATCATTTGAATAAATTTCTATTACATATATCAGTGCTATTAATACAATTAGAGACCATTCAGAACAGTCAAGAATAAATAGAGTTTATCATATGACAGTAAATTTAATCTGAATCCAATTATTAATAAAAACAGAATTAATATTATACTTTTACCAATGAAGTTAATTCTCTTTTTTTTTATTTTTTTTAATGTTTTATTTATTTTTGATACAGAGAGAGACAGAGCATGAGAGAAGGAGGGTCAGAGAGAGAGAGAGGGAGACACAGAACCAGAAGCAGGCTCCAGGCTCTGAGCTAGCTGTCAGCACAGAGCCCGACGCGGGGCTCGAACCCATGAATGTGAGATCTGACCTGAGCCGAAGTCGGAGGCTTAGCCGACTGAGCCACCCAGGCGCCCCGTTAATTCTCTTTTTAACTTAAAATGACATAGATGGGGCACCTGGGTGGCTCAGTTGGTTAAGCATGTGACTTCGGCTTAGGTCATGCTCTCATGGTTCTTGAGTTCAAGCCCTGCATTGGGCTCTGTGCTGACAGCTCAGAGCCTAGAGTTTAATTCAGAATCTGTGTCTCTCTCTCTCTCTCTTTCTCTCTCTCTGCCCCTCCCTGCTTATGCTCACTCTCTCTCTCTCTCTCTCGCTCAGAAATAAGTAAACATTAAAAAAGGTATTTTTGTACTACATAGAAAATGCTTTTCTAAAGCTTATAGAAGTCTTAGTAACATTAAAATAAAACATTCAAATTTGATTAGGTGGAGTTTTCTTTTAAATTGTTACAACACTATTATCCAACCTACAGATCTTATTCATATTTAATCAATTATCCCAAGACATATTTTATCTATTTTTAAATATATTATCTAATATTTGATATGTAAGAATACTTGAAAATTATGAAGCAAAATAATAAAATGATCATGTGCCAACCAATCATTCAACTTAAGATCTAGCACAAGAGTCAAAAAACTGTATGTTCTATTTACATAGTAGGTCAAATCCAGCTCGCTGCCAGTTTTGGTAAATAAGGATTTAATAGAACAGCCACTTGATGGGGTAGTGATTTGCTTTGTTACATCGTGTGGTTTGTCCAAGCCCTTCTTAGAAGCAAGGAGATTAAGCACAGAAATGCAAAAGGACTTACTTAAGGTTACACAGCAAATTAGTGGTAAATAGAGATAAAAATCCAGTATTTTAATCTAACAATATTCTACAACCAAAGGAAACAAAATAAAGCCAACTTATGAACTGAGGAAAGAAAATAACAATATCTAAAATTGGCCAAACGTTCCTTCATCATCGTCATTCTCTCCTTCCCCTTCCTCCTCAACCTCCTTCTCCTCCCTTTATAATAAGCTAGTTGTAAGTTATTAATGTTATAATTTAAAATAAATTAAAGATTATTTGTAATTATTGCTATCCTACAAAAATGTCTTCTCAATTAAATTGTATTTTATGAAACATTAATTCCTACATGGTGGTCCTGATTGTATATTTGAATAGTTCTGAATATTTGTGATATGTTAAATACACTTAAAGAGTTGTATCGTGTTGCATTTGTTTTATTCAAAACAAAACATGATGATACTGTTCATGACTGAAACTTCTTATTGGTAAATAACATTAAATATAATCCTTACTCATGAGTCCTAAGGAACATTAGTAAAACCTTGCATAGTAAATAACTTACATTTTGTATGGGGATGGGGACATTCATTTTCCCCACTGATTTGAGCATATGGTGGGTTTTCTTTTCTTCAGAAAATTCACTATTTTTTACACTATTTTATATATTTTTAATGAGTTGATAACACTGTGAGCATCTTGAAATGGCGATTTTAGGCATCTGTATGAAAAGCTATCAATAACAAATAATACTAGAGAAACAGCTATAAAACCATGATTAATGGCACGATATTACCAAAAAATAACCATTTGGAGGGTAAAATGATTTAATGAGGATCAAATACTATGTATTACAAATTTTAAAGTATCTGAGCATTAAAATAATTTGTCTTTGAGAGAAACAAATGTGTTATTTATTTGTATCAGTGAATTGTTTAGGTTAAACCAACACTAATTAATCATTGTCTACATTAAGGCAAAAGGGGCAATATTATGAAAAATTTCCCCCCCAAATAGATGCTCAAACCCTGCAGGTCAGAATATACATGTAAATATCAAAGTTCATTATATTTTAGAAAGCTATTAGTATGATGGGAAATTTGAAATATTGTTCTTTTGCTCTCATGGGTTAAAATCAAAGACTGACAAGTAAAAGAAATGTGATCTGAAGTTATGTTTCTCTAACATGCATGCTTCCTTTCTTGAGAAACCCATGATTTTTAGCCCGGAATAAAGGCCGTACTACTTAGATTCCTAGAAAATTAATAACCTTATTTAAAGGGGGTATGTGCATAATTTCTTTCTAATGGGACATAAATAGAAGTTTTTTTCTGTCTCCCTTCTGTGGTCCTATATATATCCTGCTTCTTTGTCCAGTCAGAAGCAAGAAACATGTAGGAATGGCAGAGTAACAAGAGAGAAGGAGTCTGGGTTCCCAATGCTTAGAGCTACCAAACAAGCCTCGGACTGACCATGCTTACACTGATACAAGAGAAAGAAATAAACTTTCATTTTTTTATAACTTAACTTATCAATTTTTGTAATCTATCAAGATGATCATGTAGTTTTTTCCTTTATCTAAAGATAAGAACTACATGAATATTGAATCCCAATACTCAATGAGCAAACATATTGCGTTCTTGAAATAAACTCTCCATGGTCCAATCTGCAATAAATTCAGTTTGGTGCTATGTTACTTATCCTATTTACATCAACATAGAAAAAGTGATAGTAGTCTGGAAATTTTTCTTTCTTAATGCTTTGATAACAGAATTATTCTAGATTCATACAACAATTTTCAGAATTTTCTTTAATTTCTATGCTCTTTCATAATTAACATGTCATAAAACTGTTGGTTTCTTGAAAGATGTTGTTTTTGAGCCTCTTTTATCCTCAATATTTTTGCCAACTTTTCTACTTTCTTCCATAATTATTGATATTCCAATGCATTCTTGTTGCTGTTGTTGGTTTTTGATTGATTTTGGCTAACTACATCTATCTAGAAAATCATTTTTACTTTGAGATTTGTATGTTAGATTGCATGGATTTGTATATCACATTTTCTAACTTTTTCTCAGATTTGGGTGTTTTTTCCTGAAATTATACTCTAAGTTGTTTTTCTTTTCTTCTTCTTTTTCTCAGTAGAACATAAGGGCAGAGTTTGTCTATTTTACTATTTTGTCAAATAATTTTCACTGATTTTTTTAGCTTTATAATCTATTAACTTATTTATCAAAACATGCGTCTCCCTGTTTTCCTTGTTTTTATCTTTCATTGATTTGATTTGTTAATTTATTTTTAGTTTTTCTTACTTAATAATAAAACATTCGCAGATAAAAGTTTAATTTTTGGTTAAACCTTTGACCATGCCTCAAATTTTTAACATGTAGTTTCTCACTGTGATTTCTTTACTTATATCTAAATAAAATTTTTATCTCTGGCCACAGCAGTGATTTTATGGTGTTTTTTTGTTCGTTTGTTCACTTTAAGCTTCAGGTGATTTGGGGAAGGTTGCATTTTTATAACGAATTTTAACTTTTCCATGTTGAGTTTTAGAGAATGTGGCCTATGAGCTGTCTACCATTAGAGATTTATTTAGTTTTTTGGTACTTATATATGATCAGTTAAATACATTTGCATGAAGTTTTAAAACAAAGAATTAGGATATATCTTTAATTATAAATTATATAGGAGAAATATATGTATTAACTTTTTTCACATCCTTTGCATCCTTATCCATTTATACTTAAAATAGACAGTGAGACAAGTTTTTGTTTTCCTTCAATTCTAATGTTTCTGTCCATTTTCTCTTGAAGTTATAAAAATTCTTTCTTTATATAGGTAAACAAAATATTATTTTGTTAATGCTCATGTCTAGCCTATCTTTAATAAATATTTACATATCATCAATGCTGCAATATCAACATCTGAAATACCACTTAAATTTATAGTATTATGCTCCTTGTCTTCACATCGAATTTGGATGATTTATCTTTATCTATCTTTTCACTTTTAATCTTCTTATGTCACATTCTTTAAATATGGTTTTATGGATAGCATTGGATTTGGCTTTTAAACCAATCTGATAACTGAATTTCTGATTTTGTAATTCTTTGCTGTTTTATATACATACTTGACATTATTTACCTATATGAACTAGAATGTAAATTCCTCCAATGAATCAATCTATCCGTCTATAGGTCTGTACTTTTTCCAACGAGTCTTTTGTCCCATTCCTTCTTCCTTTATTTGTTTTGGCCATTTTGGCTCTGAATGAAGATAGAAATATGGTCTGCTGGAAGCAATTAAAGGGGAACCTGAAGTATCAGTATCCAGAACATAAACCAAAGATTTGTAGCAGATCTTGGATTCAGGGAATTTTTAATCTACTCACAACTTTACCAGTCACAACTTATTGTGATTTGATTCCCCTTCTGTCTCAGGGCCAATTTAGTGGTTGTATAAAATTATTGTTTGAACATATAGACTATTTCTGAGAAGATTATAAAGTAGACAAGTCATTTGTAATAGTTGACTATTGAAAAATGACTAATTCATT
The DNA here is from genome assembly GCF_006229205.1 of Suricata suricatta. Taxonomy (NCBI): domain Eukaryota; kingdom Metazoa; phylum Chordata; class Mammalia; order Carnivora; family Herpestidae; genus Suricata; species Suricata suricatta. The sequence continues at coordinate 91,254,037 of NC_043704.1, read as the reverse complement.
TTTGTGAATTAAGATGATTACTTAAGATGATTACCAAGAAGGCCATTAGATATAGATGTTAGATATAGATATAGATGTTAAGGTGGTACAATTTTTATAAGCCTGAAGAAAAACCTGTGATAAGACAGAGGCCTCAGTACAGCAGAAATGGGGATGGCATTCTGTGTGCAGACAAGGAAAGCTAGATTCCACATTGAATGGAAGGTCCGAGGATTCAGGCTTAGGATGACTCTTCCTCTCCTTTGAGGCAATGGAGAAAATAGCTTCACACAAGCCGCCCAAGTTAGAGAAGCTTCATCAGCCACTTCTACCTTAGGTCTTACAAGGGCTGACCCTACTGTTTACTCAGCTATTTGGAGCCCCAAAAGTGACCCCAACTGCTCTGTCACATATTGAAATCTTTTCCTTAAGCTATCTCTTCTACTTCTTGCTTCTCAACTTTCTCCTTATCTGAATAGAAAGTGACTGAAAGACCAAAAAAACAATAAGCTATTTTGAAGAGACTTGAACATTTGTACTCCGTTCACGAATGGTTTTAACTGGGAAGAGTTTTCTAAAATGAGGTTGGACTTTGAAAACCAAACACAAAGACACTGGGTTTACAACAAAATGAAGTTCAGAATTAATATTTATCTATATCTTTATCTCTATCTATATTGTTTATATTTATATTTAGTTTAACTCAATTAAAAGTTAACAGGAGTTCCTCCCATAGTCAGGCAATTGGTGTGTCAGGAGTAGTTTGGATGTTAGATGAGTTTTGTTTGTTTGTTTTTTCTGTGTCTCTGGGAGGCATTTTGGAGGTCATTGTAAGGAGGTCACTAAGTTTTGTAGTCAAGTACAATCTTCCATTGAAAGCCCAGTGAAAGGAGCATTTTACCCTCTCTTTTACCATGAAATATGTTTCAGGCTGAGCTTACCCCACATGTGTGCTTCGGGTAGAGCTCTACCATGAGCTGACACGTTGTATTCAAAGCTTGCATCCTGGCCATTTTATTGCTCTCTTTTACCTAAATGCACTTGAAAGTAGTTTTGAATTCTGAAATGCATGCTAGAGTGGCTCAAATATTTCCTAAATCGTCATTTCTTATTTCAGATGGGAAATTTAGTCCCAAAGATTAAAGTTCTGAAATGATAAAGAATTTACTATGCAATAAACTAGGAAACTTTCTATTAATACCAAGGCATGTGTTAGTTTCATTAACTAACAAACAAATTCTTGGATTTGACTCATTAACTACAAAGTTATCTTTCTGATATAGAATAGCCTAAGGGTGCTTTCTAATTAAAATTTTGAAAGCTGATGCTCAGTATACCATAGCTGTCTCCAATTCTAAATTAAGCTGAGATCTCTTATGTTGGGTTAGTCTATAATCTTTCTTTTCAGTGCTACGTAGCAGTTGAAAGATGCTAATTTAGTAAATCAGATCAAGTTCAACCCTAAACTATTATTACTATTGCAAATAAAGTTAGTGGTAGTTATGGTCGAGTTGCAATTTATGGAACCTCATAATCCTACTAGTAATAAAAATAATAATTCCAGCAATAATAATATTCTACCATTTATTGCACTCCTGCTGTGTTCCAGGCCTTTTAAGTGCATTATCTCATCTGACTCATGCCACAACTATGGAAGAGAGTTATCATTTCAATTCTACAGTCACAGTGGCTGAGGTGAGAAAAGAAGATAATTTTAACTAACACAGGGATTGGAGTCAAGGAGTTGAATGGTGGGCTAAAAGAGGCAGTTAGAAAAGGGGGTTCATTAAAAAGCTTTAAGATTTTACAAGAACATTTATGTACTTTTATAAACTGCTTTAGTAATGTAGGTACACCTTAGTGTGGAATGGTAAAGGAAAACACAGAAGAAAATAAAAATGACCAATTCCATTTCACATATGTTATGCTTAACATGATTAAGAGATTTCCAGAAGGGGCTGCCTATTAGATGTAGAGGTTTGGAGTTGAGAAAAGGGGTCTGGATGTTAGCTTTGAAATCATCAGTATATAATAAAATTTGCAATTTCAGGTATGGATAAAGTATTGTAAATGTTTTATGGACTAAGAAGATGAAAGATAGAATCCAGTGAACAGTAATATTTAAAAAGCAGTAAAAATTAGAGATAATATGAGAATTAGGACAAGATGTTATCACCAAAGCTAATAGAAAAGAGATTTTATGACATAGAAAATGGCCAAAATGTCAAATTCTGGGAGCAAGTGAGATAAGGCTTGAAAGTTGTCTAGTGGGTTTGCCTATTAGTTCAAAAATGAGCAGAGTAGAGGTAGGCCAGCTTGAGCACTCAGTGCTCTGGAGTATTCAGGAATGTATCGTAGGTGACTAGGTGAGAAAGTAAATGGAAATTTTGTAGAAGCCAAGGTGTGCAGAGAAGCAGATTAAGAGGTCAGCAGCTAGAAATCAAGAGAAGAATTTTATTAGAGAGACTTAAACACATTTATATATACAGAGAGAGAAAATTAAGACGTAGAACAGAGAGGTGATACCAAAATGAGGTCTTGATGAGTCAACATGATGTCCTGAGAGGGCGGACCCAGATGAGTATCTGGGGCCCTGAGTGGAGAGGAGACCAGATGCTGAAATCCAGCCTGAGTCTTACTTAGAGAGCCATGTCAGCTGGAGAAAGGGTGCTTTTTTGTAAATAGCCCCAATAAATGATAACTTTTTTTTCCCCTAATTTGCACAAGTATTTGCCAGTAACAGCCCAAACTTTGGCATTAGGCTGGCATTATTTTATGTATTCTGAATAGAGAGTGACAACACAAAGTCTTGCAGTTCATCTCATTACCATACTGAAATCATAGACTGGTGAGAGGACCCCAAGGTTATCTGCTGTAACTTGGGCATGTTACATTTGAGCATATTCAAGGGGTTGTGGAACATACCTAGGGTCAGGTAGCTAGGTAGGGACAGAGCCAAGACCAGGATTCACTTCTGATTTCCAATTCAATGCTCTTTTCACTGTACCAGGAAACAAAGACTAAACCTTATGCTTTTGGTGATAGAATGTCAAAGCATGTTTTGACAGCATCCAAAGTATTGAATCCCCCAAAATGAGGTAGAGGCTTGAAATACATTGTGCTTACTTTCTGAATTTGCCCTACTGAGAAAGCTGTATGAATCAGCTATTAATTCTGACTTTATTTTTATTAATTGTCCTTTCTAAATGCATTTTTTAAAAGGGCATGGTAAAAATATGAAAGTTTAGTTTTTATGAGGTCTTATACATTTATATCTTTAAATCCAAATAATTATGATTTTTTGGAATTTTATGCTAAGACTTTCTAAAAATAAGAATATTTTTTGAGTTACAATAAACATTTTTAAGTCACACATGAAGATGAGATTGGTAATTACACAGATCAAATTTAGAGAAAATTTTGGATTTTTGATAATTGTTTAATATAAAATCTACATGGCCATTCTGAGTAAAAACATATATAATCATAAAAAGCTGTGCATGACAGCTCTGAAGAGTAGCATGCTGGTATCTTGGTTCATATGTTCAGCTATTGTCTTCCAAATGTGTTTCTTACATTACTGATAGGTATTCTCTGAATAAATAAGTCTATGGTCATATGATGCCATACTTTTAGTATACACTCCCTCATCCCCTACGTGAAATATATAATGTGGAATTAAAGGCCTAAACCATCTTGCAGTAAAGATCCCCTGTTAGCTTTGTTGAATCATATTTTCCAAACTTGTTTGACTACAATTTGTTTTGTTTCCTGGAACTTCTATTAGCATCCCAAAGATAGAAGTGTTCCTCAGTTGGTAGAAAATTTTCTTAAGTTAGATTTTTTTTTTCCAGGATCTTTCATTAGGTGGCTAAGTTTTTAAGACATCTTTGAACACAAATGTCTATATTGCCCTGAAGTAAAGGTTCATGTAGTGCCCTAAAAAACTGCTAAGCTAAACAAGAAAAGAAAAATCATATTTTGTTGCACATGTAAATACTATCAATACTGATTGTAAAAAAATAATTAAGTGTACATTTTATTTATTTATTTATTTTAAGTAAGCCTTACATCCAACATGAGGCTTGAACTCAAGACTCCGAGCCTAAGAGATGTGTATATGTATATGTAGATTTTGGGGGAAAGGTGAAATCAGTATAATTATTAATCTTTACCCGGGCTTATAACCTTGCAAATGTTTCAGTTTTGTACAACTGAGTAATATTTACCTCATCTTCTTTATGAGAATGAAATATTTTAGCTTTGGATGGCATCAACTGATATTTCAGATAAATATTATTTCCATTGGAATTTGGTTTCCTGTCCTTTTCTGTAACAAGAGAGCCAATGACCTCTTGCCTGAAATCTCTTTCCCATCCTTACTATCTAATCAAGTAAAAAGGCCAGAGCTTTGCGTTTCAATGCTCACTTTAGTACATTTACCTTATAGGTGAGAGCATTGTTTTCTAAATGGAAAAGTATATGACATGTAGTTATTCTGAATATGCCAAGATATATATATATATTTGTTTGGAAATACTATTGTGAAGTAGAAAGTCAGTCTTAAAGGGGCTAGAATCAGAAATAGATATTTTGTTATCAAGCAAAGGACATAAAAATAATTAAATAATAAACTAAGAAATTATGTGAATTATTTGTACTACCTGTTTTTTGTTTCAAATTATATGAAAGAATATGGAAACCTGTTGTTATCAATTTAAGAATGTTAAGAAGCCTCAGCTGGTGGATGCATTCCATATACTGTCTTGATCTGCTGTATATCAGGCTTAGTAACAAGCAGACTTTATGAGTTGTAATATTTGCTTGCTTAGCAGAATCAACCTTGATAATCTGATAGATTTAAAAAGACAAAAGTTGGGGTGCCTGGGTGGCTCAGTCGGTTAAGCGTCTGACTTCAGCTCAGGTCATGATCTCATGGTTCGTGGGATCAAGCCCCACATTGGGCTCTGGGCTGACAGCTAACTCAGAGCCTGGAGCCTATATCGGATTTTGTGTCTCCCTCTCTCTCAGACCCTCCCCTGCTCATGCTGTCTCTCTCTGTCTCGCAAAAATAAATAAAAGATGTAAAAAAATTTTTTTTAATAAATAAAAAGACAAAAGTTGAAAGGAACACTATATAAAATAGATGAAATATTCCCTTAAAATAGTGTAACTATTGCAGTCTTGATAGTAAACCTTGGTAAACCCTAAATTGAAAGTAGCTGGATGAACTACAACGCATTTTGCAAGGCAAGTATATGGAACTATGACATAATCCAAACATTTAGGTTCATTCAAAGAGAAAAGTCTAGGACTGAATGATAATAATGCCAAAATTTCTCCAGCACATGAATTGAAAACTAAAATCTAAAAAAAAAAAAAAAAATCATACAGTTTCTGGAATCGTTTCATCAACTTTGCCTACAAGTCATACTTAACATCTAATGGCAAGACAAGGTCAACAACAGCAGGATCCTAGGACCTTGGTGTAGAAGTCAAACTCACTGAAATTCAGATATACTCGGTTGGACATGTGTGGATGATGGATAACAGCAGGGTGGCGAGGCAGCTGATAGACTAGTCGAAATGGAGTAATTGTAAGCACAGTAGGCAAAAGAAGTTCTCTAAGGCCTTTAAGCAATGTGGCGTAACTCCCAACCACTGGACGGTGATAGCAGCAAACAGACCATGCTGGCTCACAGCAGTCAGACCCTGGGTGGCTTCCTGCTAGTGACGGTTCTGCAAGCCCTAGGACTCTTGCCTGAACTGTAATAAGGTGACTCTACAGAGATGTGTAATGGCATGATTTCCCTTAGCAATAGTTTAAGTATAGATCAGTCTTCATTGTATTGATCCGAACACAACTAACATTTCCATTGGAAAAATCCTTATCAAAATCTAATCTTTGTCACCCAAAGAAAAAAATGCCTTTTCACTCTGCAGTCACCCCAAGTCTCCCTATAACCTCTGTTTAAATGTTCATATTACTGCATAGTTCAGTTTCTTAGAAGTTTCTATGGACTTTCTGGCCCCTTTGGTACATACTTTAAAACCCTTATATCTTGCTTTCAGGGTCTACTGTGATTCTCAATCCTTCTGAAAAGTATCTCATACCATTCCCCTCTGTATTGTTATGTCTATGAACTTGTCAGTCCCATGAACACTTACTTTTATGGGAACTGAAAAGAAAATAAAGAGATCCAATAAATACATACTATCTTATTTCATCTTTGTTTCCATTTCTCTAAACACTTATTTTTTTCTTTTTTAGAAACTTGACATAAAGTCTAAGCCCTAGGGTTAAGTATTCCAAAAATAGCAAAGTTGATTGGAACATACTTAAATTCAAGTTTATTCCACTAATGAAGTCTGGGCTGAGGGTCCTGCAAGCCTTCCTCATAGGTGACGTGCGCCCCACTAATCTACACTCAAATGTGAGGACATAAGACGAGCTGCGGTTTTCAGCCTTAACTTTCAACCTTAAAACGTGGGGGGTTCACGCTTGTGTGGGTTCACGGTAAATGAATAAATGAATAAATAAATAAATAAAGTGTAAAATTTCATTTTAAAATTCCACAATCTTTGAAAACACCTTGGAGACTTCTGGGTGCATGATTTTAGAATAGGCCGTATAACTTACAACATTCATTTATCAAGTTCACCATATCTAAAATCTAGCTTAGAAACTATCCAGGGCATCATTTATTCTTATAGAAAATACTGATTGAATATTGAATTGCCATTTTACCGGTTACACATGCTATATTTGCCTTTCAAATATAATGAAACCTAATTTCTTTTAACAGTGAGGTATAAGATATATATACATAAATATAAATATATCTGTTTCTATATCTATATGTATCTCTTAAACAGTTATAGTTCTATAGACAATTTCAGTAGTTTTGAAAAATGAGTCAATGATCATTTTTATTTCTTTGGCACAATTCTTCCTGATACTTATAATATAGTGACTTAACCACATGCACACACAAAAAACCTTTATATCCAGAAGATAGTCAATGAATGCTTTACTGAATACAAGGCTTTCTGAAAAACTTATTATGATTTGTTCACTTTCTCTAATACTCTATAGTCACTTAGAAATAATTTTTGACATGGCCAGACTGTTAGCTGGATAAGACAAAAAAATATAAGGAGACTAAAAATTTTTTTGTTACTGTCAACTTGTTGATATATATTTTTCATTTTTTTATTTTTGTATCCCACTTATTGTCTAAAACAAAATCAGATTGAAGATGATATCAACATCACAATGTGACCAAACAATGGGAACCAAAAATAAATTATAAGATGCTTTGGTTTTCTTGTAGTCAAAGACACAGGACATTATGCTGCGCAATATAATGTTAAGTGTTTGATAAATGAACACATACTAGTTCATCTGGAAGACAAATTATTTCCTAGTATTGAATTTTATGTGGAGTTTATCATATGAAACCTTGCAATGGGTTTTTAAGTAACATAATTAGCAAATGTATTTTGCAGATGAAAGGAGAATTTCCTTAAATATTCTTATATCATTCATTTCTGGAAGCCAAGAATGAAATACCATTAGTAAATATATTTATTAGTTTCTAAAATTTAGACAGGTTAGATTCTAAATTAATATATGGTTGAGACATATAGAAAACTAGAGCAAGAATTAACCTATCTCTTGAGCAGTCTGTCTAAAAAATCCTTGACTTAAGCTAGCTTGTTTTAGAATTAGGCTATAGTCAGTTCAGGGCAGGATTCAGTGATGAGTCTCGGAAGTACCAATATTCTGTGATTCATTCAGTAGCAATCATTTTCTTTAAACAGGATGTGTCATTAGAGAACTAACAGTTGTTAGGAAAATTTGGGAACTTGATTTGTTCTACTTACCACTTTGCACAGTAAGGTCCTGTGGGTAAAATACAGATCATCTCAAAAAAGAATTTTGGCTGATCCCAAGTAATTGCCCAGTAATTTATTAGAAATCTTAGAGTTCTGCTTCAGGAAGCATGATGAGGTTATTTGTGCTAAAATTTTTTAATTATAAAATAAAACCTTTTAATGGCCTATTTTATTATATCACTATATTTACATGAGCTACATATAATCATTGCAATACATTAAATAAATCCCTATCATGTGTTTCATTTCTGAATGTTAGAGTTTCTCTTTTAACTTTTTTTATTTAGATTTTGATGCCAAAAAGAGTAGGAGCAATTAAGTTTGTTTGTTTGTTTATACATCTCTAAATAATATACTCTAGTTTCTTGAGCAACTATGATAAGGTAAACACAGCCCTTTATGCTAAAGACCAATAGAGCAATTGTGTTTAGTGGAGAACAACACAAATTAAATGTAATATTCTGTGGTAAGTTCTATAAGAAAATATGTCCAGGGTTATTTGTGAGAACAGAAGAAAGTCATCTTCTGTGCTCAAAACGAGAACTTGAGATAGAAAGAACTGCATTTTAATGAGAATCAAATCTAAATGCAAGACATTCAGCGTGGCTACAGAGTCCAGAAGTTTTATGGGTAGGTAGGAAGAGATTAAGTAGGAAAGGATGCAAAAGCCAGATGATGAAGGGCTTTGCTTATAATGGAAAGAAAGTTGGATTTTATGTGAAGCTAATAAGGCATGAATTAAGCTTGAGGATTTATAGAAGGGGTAGGTTCCAGAGCTATTAGAGAATGCAGTATAACATAGTGACTGAGAGGACACATCTAGATCTGGGTTCAAATTTTGGCCTTGCCAACTAAGAGTTCTATGATTTGGGCACATTATGCAGCCTCTGAACCTAAGTGACCTTTTTTACTGCTGATGCTAGCTGCAACTTCTACTTTTTTAAAAAGTGGGATGAAAGACCGAATACTAGAGGTAATGGAGGAATTGAGTGCTACTGGAGCACTGACTGAAAATATGGGATGAACAGTATGTTTCGTGTTTTAGACAAGTTAAATTTGAGCTGGCCAGTGAAGAGCTAGTGGAAATTGGTTTATGAGTTATTGGCAATGATGTGGTGCATAGTGAAATTGTCCAGGAAGAAGATATAGACAAGAAGCTTCAAAGGTGAAAACTTGGGTACATGCTCTAATATTTGAGGAAAGGTCTGGGGGTGAAATGAAACCTTTGAATGAGAGAGAGGAAACCATTAAGGGAGCTGGGAGAATGTGGGGTCACAATAGTCAAAGAAAGATTCCAGGAAGGGAATTATTTATACTACACATTACCAGTGGAAGTCAGCTTTGATAAGGGCTGAAAAAATATCCATAAAAAAGAGCAACTAGAAAATCACTGGCCACTCTCAAAGATGGAGAAGAGCTAAAATCAAATTTCAATGGGATGGGGAGTGATTGACACATGAATAAATGGAGAAGAGTACAGAGATCTGACTGAAAAGAGAAAGAGGGAGAAGCATGAAGCTGAGAAAGGAGGTTAAAGATGTGTTTTATTTCACTTTAATTTGAGTGTGTTATCACACCACAAGGGAAAAGTTGATTAAGGAGGGTAAGTGCACAAGAAAGTGGGGAATAATTCTGTAAAAGAATTCTACTTGAAAAACTCCCCAGGGGCACCTGGTGGCTCAGAAAATTGAGTGTCAGACTTTGGCCCAGGTCATGATATTAACAGGACTAGATAGGATAAAGCATCTTACAACAGCTTTAATCAAGTAGGAATGTTGCACTTTCCCTTTCCTAGTGAGAGAGGAGAGAGTAAGAAACCCATATGTCTTTCCTTGATAATAGAAGATCTGCCTGCCTGCAGTAGGAAAAGCTTCTACTTGGCTATGAGTTCAGAGTTTTTATTTTTATTTAGGACTGGATTACTAGTTAGTGGTATTCTTTTTATTATTTAAAGTGATCTGCCCTCCCTACTGCCACACATGACCAGAAAAGTCATGGAACTGTTTGGATTCTTATAGTGGTGGGGTTGTGGAGAGGGGAGAGACCCCCTCCACTGAATAAGCATGAAGGCACATGACAGTACACAGAAAAAGTTGTGTCTTAATTATATACGTCATGTTCCTTTGATATTTGTTACATGTGGTACCAAGGGAGGGTAAGTAATAGAGTCCACATGTAGGAAAATAGACGTTAAACAGCAAACTCACAAATGAGAAGAGAAAGAGATAAATGAAAGAAGATAATGGTTAGACTTCATTGGAAGGGGCAGGGGGGAAAGTGAGAATGGGAGTTTTCCTCCTGAGAATTAAGAGTAGTGGTGAGGTAGTGGGGAGAGAGGAGGCTTGAAGAGACTGAGGGGTTTGGAATATAGTAGGCAATGGTCCTCAAAGTGTGATCTGTGGATGAGGAGCAACAGCATCTCCTGGGTACTTGCCAGAAATGCAAATTCTAGGGCCCCAGCCAGACCTTCTGATTCAGAAATGGCAAGGACAAATACATGCGTTAACAATATGTGTTTTAAGAAACCCACCTGTGCGTGGTGATTCTCATGCACACTGTGGCATTTGAGAACCACTGGGGAGGCTGGTTTAAAAGCACAAGCTCTATGTTTACATCACAGAACTTCACTTATTCATTGAATGCCTGTTTTTGCAAATTATTCAAACTCAGCACCTCTGTTTCTTCATCTGTCAAATAAAGATATCTAATAACAACCAGCTCATAGTATTCTTGTAAAGTCTATACGAATCAATGCATCTTAAGTCTTTAGAGCAGTCTCTAGTATATTGGAAATGCTGGGAAATGTCAATAATTATTGTTATAGGAAAATAGAATAAAATGCTAATTATCTCTGTAAGAATCGGTAGTTCTGATTAGTCCGAACTGTGCTTTGTGATTTCTGCCATTTTAGTGGCACAGGCTCTTTGATCTCTTGTCTCAAGATTCTGAGTCCAAGATCTGTGTTGTCTTTTTTTCTTTTTGTGCAGTGTCTTTAAAGGCATGAGGCATGTGCTCAGGGACTGCTTGATGAAAGAAATGGAAGAAGGAATGGAGGAAAGAGTGAAATAATGCATGTAGGACAATGCATATAAAAATAGTCAAACTTTATAGGAGTTTTGAAAAACTATATGATAACTAATTTTTGAGGAACAAAATTGTCTTTTGATTTTTTTTCAATGTTTTAAGTATTTCTTTGGAGAAATACTGCTAGGAGACCATCAAATGTAGTGTATGGTGAAGGACAATTTCTGTGTTAATTACAAGAACCTGGTTCCCAGTTTATTTGAAAGGAAATGTCAGTTTGCACTGATTATTTTTCCATTTACTTAGATCTACAAGCCTTCATTTTTCAAATGTTTAATAATGTTTTCCAGGATCCATATCCTTTGATCATAATGTTAGCCACATAGATGAATGCTTGGTAGTTCTGTACTTAGTAGCAGTGATAAAACTGCATTTGAAAATCTCCTATTAGTCTTTTTCTGGTTACCCTCTAATAGGCTGGAAATGTGTAATAAAATACCCTAATGACTACACCTTGAGAACTAAACCCGATTCTAATTGTTTTGATGCTTGGGCTGGCAGGATAATTGATTGACACTAAGACCACTCAGTAAATAGCCAGCTAACAGAATTAGATTAATGAAAACATATGGTAATTACAACTGTGCAGAACAACTTAGAATCTACAATGTGGCCTCAGGGTAAATAATCAAAAGTCTGATCAAAGAGCAATTAGAATTAATAAAAGCCTTATTGTGCGATTAGGATTAAGAGAGGCTGAAAGATAAAATTGTAAAGTTTTAGGAGGGTATTTGATGAAAGATTTACTTCATTCCTGAAAGAAAGTTTTGGTGATCATTGAATTTTTAAAGGAAGGAATTACTGTATATGTTTTTCTTTCAACTTTGCTTGGGAAGATTGAAAACTTTTCATACTGAATTGATATTTTTTAAATAAAAGACATGTATTTTTATTTAAATGAGTCTTCAAACTGACTCATGCATTTGTCTGACAAACAATTACTAAGCACTTACTACATGCCAGGATCTAAATAAAACACTGTTGAGAAGAGGTGAAACAGCCACAAATCCTGACCTTTGAAATCAGAGCTCGGTAAAGAACTAAAATGTGTTTTAAAAATCTATGATTCAATGTAGACAGGAGTGGAAAATTCTTTAAGAAAGGTACAAGTAAAGTACTTGCACAGTTTAAAAGAATTGATTACTTTTGTGTGGACTTCAGAGAAAACTAAGGATTGCTTCCTAATTCTTATAAGTTTGAAGAATCTGTTACAATAGTGGTAAAGATAAGGGTGTTTTGTTTTACAGTACTCTACAGAGTGGGCCTTACTTTCTGTCTTTTGGGCCATGTGTATTCTTTTACAACTTAAAGTATACATATTTGGTTTTATAGTCTCATCTTACTTCCTGGATGAGTGAAACTGGAAATAAAGCCATAGATCATAAATCATAAATATTAGACTTTCTTAGTTTGATTTAGGAACCAATAATGCTCTTCTTACAGGGCACACTGAATATTTATTTTTTTAATTTTTTAATGTTTTATTTATTTTTGAGAGAGAGAGAGAGACAGCATGAGCAGGGGAGGGTCAGAGAGAGAGGGAGACACAGAATCCGAAGACAGGCTCCAGACTCTGAGCTAGTTGTCAGCACAGAGCTTGATACGGGGCTCGAACCCACAAACTGTAGATCATGACCTGAGCCGAAGTTGGACACTTAACCGACTGAGCCACCCAGGTGCCCCCATACTGAATATTTAATATTAGGTTCAATGAACTCAAAAAATAGTGGTCACCCAAGTTCACACTTCTCTAGAAAAAGAAAGAACATAGGCTAATGGGATTTACACATTTCCAGGGCGGGGTTAGCATCATATTGTACACACTTCTGAAGATGAGTACCCACTTTCACTTTCCTTAGATACAGCTATTGCTTCTTCCTACATACCTTGAGGTAAGAGTAACCTAGTCTTTGTCTCATTAATTTGGGGATCAGGGAAAGTAAGGAGTGAGTCTACATGGATATCTGATGGATGGGGCTGAACCCGGGATCCCCTCCAAATCCCTCCCTCTTTGCTCCTCTGCTCCTGTCTGCCCTTCCCTTTCCAATCAGTAAAGAGTTGTTAGCTGGGGAAAGAGGCTGTGGGAGGGAGAGAATGACAAGACAGGAATTATTGATCAGGAGAAGGTGACACTTTGGTGCTATGTAAACCATGGGATAATACTGGTTGCATATGGTAATGTCACTGATTCCCAAGGAAGGTGAATATCCTAATACAAAAACCTAAACATGTAGTAGTTCTTTGAAGTATTAAAAATAAATGTAGGATATTTTTGGAAAGATGACAAAATGAAGATTCAGACAGGATACTTAACTTACTAAAGGTTGTACTACTGCTAGAAGCTATTATGTAGAGATAGTATCTTATGAATCCTATTCCAGTGCCCTTTTTCTCTGAAACTGAATGTTCAGCTCTTCCCTGTCCACTCTACCAACTCCCTCCCACCCCAGTCATTGTCCATCACATTATTCTTTATCTTGCTTTTTGTGATATTTTGTACTCATGTCATTATGATTAATTTTCTTATGTTTGGGTATTTATTCACTGTTTCCCTCCACTAGAAACTAAGTCTCCTAAGGACAGTAAATACACTTCATTCATTGTTGTTTCTAAATCTGGTTATCACTGCTGTATCCCCAGCTCCTGGTATACTATTGGTAAATCCATAAGAAATATTTATTAAGTGACTATTTACTATAGAAAGTGGGGTAGATGGTGATAAATCAGGGTGATCCCAACTGAGTAACATACATGGAGTACAACAAGAACTATGGATATGACATAAATATTTAATAACTCTACACTTGGGGGTTTTATTCCCTTATTTAACAATATTATAACAGCTTTTGCTTTTCTCCCCTCAGAAAAAAATGCACATCCAACCTACACATAAAATTTTGCACATATTTTAATAAGGGATTTATTGACTTAAGATATTGTTAAACACATACTATAGAACAAACAGTACAACTGGGCTAACAGCACACCTTCTAGGCACAATATCTCATGCAGAGCCTAGGGAGTAAGGGATGAGTAAGATGTGATCTTTCCTTTGAGTAGTTTATAGTCTCATTTCATGTAAAACTCTTCTGGAAATACATAATTGGAATTTTAGAACTATTACAGAAAACATACTGAGGGAGAAGTCATGGTCAGCCTATTTAAGTGATTGAGACAGACAAGCTGAAAGAAAATAGTAGAGCCAGAACTAGAACACAGATTTTCTGATTCTCAGGCAGTATTTTTTTCTATTTTAAATGGCTATGAATTCTAGTTATTTTTACTGTTTCTCTATCATGGATAAGTGTGCTTCATTATGATACAATTTCTCTAATCCTCTTAATTTCAGTAGTTTTTCTAGGCTACACTGAAAAATGTGATTCTATAAGCCAATGATTCTTTCCCTGACATGTGCCCTTAAGGAATCTATGATCTTTTGTTTCTTAATTGTCATTTTCTCAAGCAAACATTGGCAGTTCTTTTCATCTTTCTTAATAAATACTTTTTCAACCTCCTAATAATTTGATTTTTTAGCCACTTGATAATCTATTAAGTGAATATATTTTCATTTTACTGATTTGTATCCAGGTTCAAACACAGTAATTTAGACCCAGTCTTCTGAGCACTACAGCAAAGAAATTCATTCACTCATGCATTCTTTCATTTAACAAATTTATATTGGATATCTACCATGTGCCAGGTACTATGCCAGGTACTATAGATATAACAGTGAGAAAATATAGTCAAACTCCCACCTTTATAGACTTTCAAGGCAAGCAGGGTGAAGGGGAGACATTTAAACACCCACCCACCCACCTGCACGCATACACATATTTAAATCTGTGATGAACACTAAAATGGAAAGATATCTAAACTATGTGAATCTCTGGCAATGTTGTATGACATTGCAAAATACATCAGGGAAGGCCTTTCTGAGAATATAACACTTCAGCTGAGATCTGAAGCATGACCAGATGGTAATTAGACAAAAAAGGAAAGGATGCTTTCTGATGGGGATGTAGGGGATGGAGGAGGGGAGTGGTACATGTGCAAAGATTCAGTGATGGGAGGTATCATGGCAAAGGATAGGCAAAAGAGCAGTGTAATACTGTAACCAGAGTGCAAAGAGTAAAAGAGAGCTTTATCTGAGTTGACAGCGTGAGTGGAGATTGGATCATGCAGGATCATGTACAACATAGTAAGGAGTTTCTTAATTATAAATGAAATAGGCTACTACCAAAGTTTTAAAGAATTATTAAATTTTTTCATATTAGAAGATGAAGGTATCAAAGATGACTTTAGTGATCTGGTTTGTGCTCCTGGAAGACTAGTGGTGCTATTCACTGACACTGGAAACAATAGACAGAATCCAGACTCTGGGAAAGTGAGGAAAAGAAAATCATGCATATCAATTTTGGTCATGTTGAGTTGGAGATGTCTTTGAAATACTGATGGGCAATATAAAGTAAGCAGTTGGTTATATAAATATGAAACTCAGAAGAGTGTTATTGCTTAGAGATGTAATTGTATGAAGTAGTTGTGACTGGATGATAATTGAATCTGTGAGAATAGATGAGATCACATAGGAGGAAAATACCAAGTGCAAAAAAGGAGATACAGCTAAGAAGCAATCTTAGTGGAATGTCAACAACACCTTGTGGCTTGGAGAATGAGCATGCCAAAAGAGTAGAAAGAAGAAAAGAAAAAAAAAGAGGAAAACAAAGTGAGAATTGTCTTGAAGCAGGGGAAGAGGAAATACCAACAATATCAATGTTTGTAATAGACTAAGCAAGGGATTAAAAGTCAAGTAATGAAGAAGTGGTATTTATTGACTCTGGTAATTATAATGTCTGGTACTGATTGGGCTGTATGTAAGCCTTGATCAGACAATGTCACTAAGAACCACATGTCTCCTCCTGCCTTCTTTGACTTTGGTTTTATCTTCATCCTTGATTGATTGGGTGGAAGGATGAGTGGTAAAGGAATATTGCAGATGGATCCCAGCTTCCAGCTGTGCAACTGATCATATGCTGGCATTATTAAGATGAATAATACAAAAGAAGAATAGATTGGGAAGGAAATTTTTAGTTTAGTTATAAGCATGTGGAGTTTGAGAAATATGTGAGGCATCCGAGTGCAGATGTTGTACAAGCAGTTAAAATTAAAAGAAGGTGCTACGTAAGGTCATGAAAATGCATGCAATTACCTATAAAGACAGAAAGAAACGGAAGAGTGCGTAGCACCTAGCAATCTGGAATGGTAGAATTTAAGGATTATGTGCAGATAAAAGAACCATCAAATAAGAACAAAAAGTATTAGTTAGGAAGAAGAAATATCAAAAGAATATGGTGTCACAAAAGCCAAAGGAAAAGAAAAGTTCAATAAAAAGGAAATGATCAACTTTGCAAATACTCCCAATAATCAAGTAAAATGAAAATGAGTAAAATGAAAACCAAAAGCAACCATTTTAATTAGCAATGAAATACCCTGGTGGTATCAGGAACTCTTTCACTAATACACTAGGGGAAAAGGCAGGTGGAGAGGGGAGGATTAAGTTAGATTGGAGTGAATTTAAAAGTAAATGGGGAAATAAGAACTGAGAAAGGATGTTAGACTATAAATGTTGATAACTTTTCCAGAAGAATTAATTGTATAGAGAAAGAGGTAAAGCAGTAGCTAAAGGAGAAAGAGAGATCAGAGATGTTATTGTGTTTGATTAGAGAGACACCTAGGCATGTTAAATGTAGATAGGAATAATCCAATAGGGAGGAAGAAATTAAAGGTATATAAAATAAAAGGGATATCAACCTATGGTAAGGGATGAGGTTCAAGTACAGATTTGACAAGGCAAGTACCAAGTACAAGGTCAGAGGATTATTAAACATTAGAGTCTATTAAAATGATGGCTCATAGAATCCAGATTGAATACAGTTGTGAAGATAAAGAGTAAGAAGTAAAAAGTACCAATGATATGAAGACCCCAATGAGACAAACAACAGCAGTGGTTAGTGTAACTGAGCACCAATATTTAAAAGGTATTCTGTTATAGCGTAATTCATGCTAAGTCTTATATGAAATGCAGAATTTTTCAAGATAAGCACAGGACTGGAAATCTTCCCAAGATTACTGGAGGAACATGTTATCCTCTTACACAAACATGGTACTTTTTTATGTCCCTATTCTAGTCCTTTCACCATTTCCTTTCTTTGACTGCTTATGTCTCTGTCAAGATGAGTCTAGATTATGAGGACCCAGCACACTCCTTTCTTTCCTCATTTCAAGCATACCAAATATTTTTGAATAAGAATACTCAAGTGTGTTCAATGAATTGAAGTGAGATTTCCCTTTGGACATCTAAATGACTATCATATTTGCACCTCTGCAGTTGATCTTCAGCTCTCAGGTAGCAGCAGTAGCATAAATTTACTTCCAACCCATCTTCTGGGTTGAGCCATGGTGTCTTAATGACCCAGGGATTAAAAGTAGTGTTGCCCCTCATCCAAACACACCTACTCAATACAAATACAGTGAGTTGTACCACCGGTAATGCTTCTTGGCCAACTTTAAATTACTGAAAAATGAATTTGAAGAAATTATTAAAAAGGATTAACATATAAACCCCTCATTTCAAATATCTTTTAAACAAGAAAACAGTATTTTAGAACATGCATTCCTATTTTTAAGTTTCCTTCAAGTTATTTTTACCTTTAATTCTTATTTTCTATTATTCAATCAAAAGTGTGATATCTTATTTTACTTTCCATTATATCATAAAAGTATTCCATGTTGCTATGTAGTCTTCATATTTATCATTTTTAATAACTGTACAAAATGCCACTGGGTTGATGCATTATAATTTACTCAGCTATTCCCCTTTTGTTTGACATTTAGTTTATTTCTATTTTTTCCTCATTATACCTTAATGAACATCTTTGGGAATATAGTTCATTCTTGTTGGATTGTTTCCCTAGGATATGTACCTACGAGTGAGATTACTAGATCAAAAGATAAAGACATTCAAGCAAATTCTGATATGTTTTCAGAAAAAAAGGTTGAATAAATTCCATACTGGTCCAGGCTCATTTCATCTTTGCCAACATCAAGTATAAATTTTTTTTATTAATTATATGTAAAATGGCACCTCTGCCTTAATTTGCTTGCTTGGGATGGGAGTTATTTCATATTAGTGTGACTATTTCCCCAACATTTGCATACTATTATTGTCCCATTTATATTTTGAAGAAATCAATTATTCCTTATCAACTTATTTGAGGGGTTTTTTTTTGGAGAACTTATACTTTGATCCACATATTCTTTCTAGTCCACATTTTGCCAATTATTATAGTACAGTTAGGTTTGTTATATGCAACTCTACATAAAATATTTAATTAAATACTTACATCAAATTTCTACTTACAGCCTATATTAAAGAACATATTATTATCTGAGGCTCTAGGGATTATAGTCATGTAAAACTTGAAATGAAGCCCAGATCTGAATCTCTCCTTGTCCTCCTGAAGACTTAAGCCTCAGAATTTCCTCATCCAGGGGTAAAAAAAACTATAGTATAATAGTTGAGGATTAAATATCCAGTATTTAAGTATTGTGTTTAACGGCTTGCCTACTCAGTGACTTAGATTATCAACCAAGCAAGTTAGAATAACTGATTTTCTTTTTGTTTATTTTACTTTTATCATTCTGTTGTAGATTTACCAAGAATTTTAGTTGATAGTGTTTGGATGGTTTTGTGGCAGGAATAAAAATGTAGAATGGTAAAATCTTTAGTGGGAATGCTGACCGAATATATTTCCATATGAAGTTGTTTTATCTCAAACTGCTAAAGAATTTAGGTCGTTGCTTACAGGTATCACTGATATGCCATATTTTTCCAATTCTTTCTATATTATATTAAAGCAAGAATCTCATTTCATTGAATGGATTACATTTGTTGTTCAATGGTATTGGCTAAATAATGTCTTCAGTTTCTTATATTGTTTTATGAGATCATGGTTTGGTGTGCTATTTATTTTCACATTCTTGGGTTTGTCTTTTTTTTCTACCTAGAATTAACATACCTATGTAATAGTGTCTGCTCTTTGCATTATATACCTCTTCATGTTCATCATGATACCAAGAATAATTTCTTACATATAATCACATTCTAGCAATAACACACATATTTATATAGCATTTTATAATTTTCAAGGCATTTTACAAGTATTCATTTTCTCTCTAATAAATGTTTGACTAAAGTCAGACACATATGAGTGTCATGATACAGAAATCAATTAAATGCCATACTGCTTTATTTTTGCTTTAAGTAAAATGATCTAACAATTTTTTAATGTTTACTTATTATTGAGAAAAATAGAGACAGAGCATGAGCACAGGAGGGACAGAGAAAGAGGGAGAAAGAATCTGAAGCAGGCTTCAGGCTCTGAGCTGTCAGCACAGAGCCCAATGTGTGGCTTGGACTCACAAACCATGAGATCATGACCTGAGCTGGAGTCGGATGCTCCACTGACTGAGCCACCCAGGTGTCCCAAGTAAAATGATTTTAAGAGCTGACACTTTGTACCACATATGTGATCTTTGAAACACTTTCACACTCGCATTACATTTTTTTGTTTTGATATTTACCTTGAACATATGAAGGATAGAGAACAGATATTAATGTTTTTAATTTATGGATGGGATGGGAAAACTAAGACTACAAGATATAAATGGCATGTTCTATAATCATATGAATATGAGGTAAAATAACTAGGACTAGAGCTTAGCTCCCTAACTATTAGTTGTATTTTAACCATTCATGTATGTCATTCTTTGGTTTGCTATAAATGAAAGGCCAAGAGCTACCCAGTTTTCTGAAGATTAAAAGAAAATAGATAATTTGTCTGAGAAACATACTAAGAAGTCATATCTGAAATAATGAGTTGAATGATTATATATTTATATTTAATTATTACATGTATAGTTTTTTGAAGGAGAAAGAATATGCTAATAGGAAAAAAATGCTTTTAGGAGAAACAATAGAAATCCAGTAGCCTCTCTATCATTCTGACTCTACCATGTATCTTTAAATGCTTGATCCATAGATCTAAGAAGGAACCACAGGTAAAGAGCCAGAGACGTCATAGATAATAAATTTAGAGTAAGGGAAGTTAATTCTATCAGATGAAGGATTATTGATCATTCTAGAGAATAAGAAAGTTTAGGAATGATAAGCAGTGAATGAAATGATTGATGGTCACAGCCAGACATACACTGTATCAATTTCTGAGTCAAACTGCTACCTGTCATATTGGTAAGGTTGATCCAGTTTTCATCTCTAGCGCTGCTGTGAGTTTTAGTGAAAACAGTGCTGACAGGTACCTAGAACATTTAAGTATCTCATAAATATAAGGCTCTCTTTTTGAAGTTGAGTTTGATTGCAGTTTACTTTAAAAAATGTATTCCAAATTTTGGATCATGCTTTGCATTTCCTTGACACCACCAAACTTCTCTTTGTCGTATGGCAGCATGATGGCACTCATCTTAAAAAAGGTTTTGATCCCTAGCCGAATGAGTCATTGTGGACAGTCATCTAGAAATCCTAGATAGAGTTAGAACGATAGAGAAACTATTGGAGTTTTACGTTTTTTCCTCGTAAAAACAGTTTTGTTTCTATTACCCTTGCTCTTTCTGAAGAAAAAGAAAAAAGAAACCAAATACAGAATAACTAAGTTTAAAAGCATATATAATTGATTTCCTCTGGTTTTTTTCTTTATTATTTTGGATAAGTGTCTTAGCATGTCTTCCATAAGAATTGTCAATTTTCTTTTATTTCCCCTTCATATCTGAAGGACAAGTATGACCTTTAGGTCATAAGAGAGATTTCCCCTGCTATCTGAAAGTAGAGCATTCCTATGAAAACTTTCATAAACCAAAACAGCATAAAGCAAGGAAGCAATTACCATTAATTTATATGGAAAATTTTTTTAGCATTCCTAAACCCAAAACGAATCTCTCAGGCTTTTCTGATAACTTCAGGACACATCTTGCTAATCGATGCACAAAATAAATTGAGATAAAGCACAGATGCTCATAGTCATGATTCAAAGCTACCGTAACTTGACACTGAGTGTAGTACCTCGGGAAAGAGCTGGGAGGCACCACTCTCTCTGAACACTTCCTCTGTAATGGCTCTCTGCAAAACAAATATCAAACACTATTTTTATTTTTGGCTTTTCTCTATAAAAGCATAAATTCTTTGGAAATTCTTTTTTAGTTGAAACAGGTTCCAAAGTAGGTTTTGTATGAAAGCAAAGTGACATAATTTGAACTTTCACAAAGTAGGAGGGACACCTGTGTTTGGTCTTATGGGGGCATGACAGGATGCACTGCCAATAGGCATGCACTACACTAACTAGACAGTTACTTTATTTAAAGCATGACTACAGAGCGCCCTTTCTTTAAGTTTTCCTAAATCAGTTGATTTGTTCTAGGTTGCCCTTAACATAAGGCTTTGAGTGGAGAGTAGAGGTCCCTCTCTACTCACAAATGTTTCTGTGTTTCGGTTTTTAGTCCAGTGTATGTCCAAAGGATTAGTACAAAATTTCATGAAGTTCTTTACATGGACCTCCTGAATCCGAAACACTTGGGTATTTGTTTTAAAGGCAGATCTCTGAGTCTATCTCAGACCTAAGAAATTGAAATCCTTGCTGGATTCTAGGAATCTGATCTCAATGCCCATTTCTTTCCCTACCCCTTGGTCCTTATGCTCTAGCTTCTTTTAGTCTCTGACTCATGGCAAGTATGTCTCCACTGGAGGCCATGCACAGCTCTTCTTCTGCCTGAGTCTCTCATTTTCCAGTTTCCATTAATGGTTCCTTTGCTTCATTCAAGCTGTAGTCCAACCAGTTTAACTTTCACCTCCACAGAGCCGAGTTCAATGACTATCCAAAGTAAGCCACCACCCTCACAGACTTTTCTAGTCATTAGTATGCTTTATATGTGTCAAAGTATTTAGCAGTGTCACATATTATTTATTTCCTTACTTATTTTTAACATTCAGCATCTGTTTCTGCTAAAATTGAAATGCCACTAGTACAGGACTGTTTCTCTGCTTTGTTCACTGCTATATTTGCAGAAGGTGCTCCAACAAATACTTGTAAAATAAATGACTGAATTCTTTAACAAGCTCTCCAGGTTACTGTCACAGATTTAAGATTTGACACCATGGGACTAGAGATGTCTTAGGACTAGGATGTTTCTCAATTAAAAACAAAACAATGTGATGATCCCAGTTCTTCTGTATAAGCAAATCTTCTCAGAGGCAAATCAAGTATAACTGAAACCCCCAAGAGTACTCAGGTATATGAAGAAGCCCTGTGGCAGTGTAGAAGTTCATTGGCTGGGGTCAAGACCTTGGCTTTGTGTCCTGGCTCTGCTTACTTATTATGTATCTTTATTCAGCCAAATAACCAGAGATTTTAGACTTTAGGGCTTCTCTCTTTTGGACTTTGTCTCAGAGTTCCTTGTTTCTGCATATGTAAAACAAGGGAATGAGACCACATTAGTAACCCATACTTGGTTCTGCAAAACTCTAATGCTAATGCTAATGAGCTAAATAACAAATTAGGCTAACCTAATACACTTGGTGTCCTTATAAAAAGGAGAAATTAGGACACATGCACAGAGAAGAGGTGATGTGAAGGTATATGGAGATAAGTTGGGCATTTAAAGCTAGGAGAGTTCTGGAATAGGTGCTGCTCTCACAGTCCCTCAGAAGGAACCAACTGTGCCAACACTTTGATTTCAGACCTAATAGCCCCCAAACATGTGAAGCAATAAATTTCTCTTCTTCAGCCCACTCAGTGTGTGGTACTTTGTTTCAATAGCCCTAGCAAAGTAATAAAGGAATTACCTGTTGAAATCAGATCTCTTGGCCCTATGTGGATACTCTTCCAATTGCAGGACAAATTCCTCCCTTCAGAATACCAAATGTCTGAGTGGTCCTGGGTCATGACAGAGCCTCTCAGTGAACAATCTTCCTCAGATCACTTACTTTAGTTCTTGTGCTTTAGAACTGCTGGCATAGCTCAAGTCTTGGAGTAGATCCCTTAATGACATTTTGGTAAAGCCTTCCTTTACTGTTCTAGTGTATTTTGCTTCAGTCAAAATAGGCAAAGATTGGAAGAAATTACAAATATTTGGAAAGATAAAAGGCAATGGAATTACTTTGAAACCCACTTTTTATAGCGCCATAAGGTTGAGCAAACAACATTTTGGGCAAAACTGCCTAGATTTTGAAAGTGGATGTTAGAAACAGGTAATACAGAAAATTGAAGCAAATCTTCCTGAAATTACTGCTACCACTGCCAATGTTCTTTGGGGATTGGTCTAATGCAATTCCTACCTCTTCAGTCTAACAGAGAAAGATCAGAGCTTTAACATGGCACTTGTAACAAAGGAAAGAGTCAAATTGCTCTTGTCACTAATTAGTTCAGATGTTATTTCAAATTGACTTTGGCCCTGTCATTGAATGAAGAAATCCAAATTGGAGGGAATCAACTGTGAGAATGCCGCAATTGGGAAAATGAGGTCACCATTTGTATTTTGCAGTTGGAAAAGGGAACTTAGTGCCCTCGCTTGGTTTCTATTTAGCACTAATCTCAATATAAGAGGGTTGACAAAAATATGGAAAGAATTATCATATGAAAAATACCAAAGCATGAATCCAGAAATCTATAAAAGTTGACATGACTTCTATGTTTTGTTTCTCTGTTTACCGGTCCTTTCCATATATGTTAATCCAGCGTACTTTAGTAGAATAATTTCATCTACAACACTACCATCAATCATCACCTTTACCTTTATTTTCACCAATAAAACAATTATTCAGTACCTTCTCCTCCTGACACTGTGCAAAGGACAATGTACAGACCCAGTTCTGGCCTGTAGTTATAATTATATTGTTGCATTGAAAATATGCCATACTGTGATTCAGTTGGACTTAGCAATGACTTAATAATTATTTTTGGTTTTATCAGTAAAGGAATGCCTTACTTCCTAATTCTCACTTGCTTTGAGAATTAATGAGATTGTCAATTAGCCATGGCTTTACTGTCAAATATCCCAAATTCCTTTCCTTATCAATGTCAGTGATTTAAAGTATATTTTCATTCTATTAAAGTTAGCAGTTTCTACTCAGGTAATGTGACTAGAGCAACGGTAAAGATGTACAGCCTCATTTTGGGAAAGCTCACTTTTTTTCTACCACCTCAAGTAAAAAGATACCCAATTACTGAATAGGCCCACTTTTGAAATGTAGTCTCATAGACTCTTGGTGGGGCTTTTCATAGCCACTATTTTCAGCCAATTCTTGGAGAGATGAAGAAAAGAAGCAGGTCACTTTGACTTTAACTAGAAGAACTGAGGCGGAAACACTTTACCTTCTTAGTACAAGTCTACCTATCACAACTTCCAAGGAAACTAATATTAATTAGTAATTATTAATCCTTTCTGGAAACACAGGATTCAGGCAGAAGTTAACCTTGTCTTCTCTACCTTCTTCCCTGCTCAAATTTTCTGAAGGCCATATACCAATAGTTCTGTTTTGAAAATTTATTAATCCCTAAATAATGTTTTATCTCTTAACTTTCTAATTTAACTGTTCAACCCTATTTGACTTCCTTCCTACGTTAACATCCTCTTTTCTTTTTCTTGTCCTTCAGTGCCATTGCTCTCTTCTAAGCATCTTATTCACCTCCCCGACATTTTCACCCACAGCCCTCACCATCTCACTTCATCACCTCTCAACCTTTGTCTCTGGTTCCATCTCTACTGCTCAATCCACTTTTGCTATTCTCACTGAAAATGCTGAAGGCAAGATAAGGCAGGAGAGACTAGCCAGCTGATTGGCAAATATCTTCATAAAGTGATACTTTATTTGGTGAAGTCACCAGGCTTGGATTCAGCTAACTTCATCCATCACATCTTTCCCAGAGTGTTACTTATTAATGAGGCCTACAGGGCATGGGGTATCAGGCCGTGTGTATCCTAGAATGAGAACCCAACAGTCACATTGACTGCTGTAACAGCATCAGTGTGACTTACACATTCCTTACCTCTAGGCAAATCTACATGGGAAGTCACACGCTGCACTCAAAAGTCTGAGTCCATTTTTCTTTTCTTTTCTTTTTTTTTAATATAGTTTATTACCAAGTTGGTTTCCATATAACACCCAGGGCTCTTCCCCACAAGTGCCCCTCTCTATGCCCATCACCTCCCTTCCCATTCCCCCCTCCCTCTTCAACCCTTAGTTTGTGCTCAGCATTCAAAGGTCTCTCATGATTTGCCTCACTCCCTCTCCCCAACTCTTTTCTCCCCCTCTCCCATTCCCATGGTCTCCTGTTAGGTTTCTCCTGTTAGACCTATGAGTGACAACATATGGAATCTGTCTTTCTCTGCCTGACTTAGTTCACTTAGCATGACTCCCTCTAGGTCCATCCATTTTGCTACAAATGAACAAATCAAGTGACTATAGATGCTGGTGAGGATTTGGAGAAACGGGCACCCTCCTACACTATTGGTGGGAATGTAAACTGATACAGCCACTCTGGAAAACAGTGTGGAGGTTCCTCAAAAAACTATCAGTGGAACTCCCCTATGACCCAGCAATAGCACTGCTGGGAATCTACCCAAAGGATACAGAAATGCTGATGCATAGGAGCACATGTACCCCAATGTTCATAGCAGCACTGTCAACAATAGCCAAATCATGGAAAGAGCCTAAATGTCCATCAATTGATGAATGCATCAAGAAGATGTGTTATATATATGTACAATAGAATACTACATGGCAATGAGAAAAAATGAAATCTGACCATTTGAGTCTGTTTTTCTTAAGAAACAATCTTCAGCTGAGAAAGCTTGAAAAACCCCTGTCCACTATAGACATAACTTTGACAACAGGATCATAATACTTCAAGTCTATTGCCAAAATTCTCTCTCCCATGGGAAGTACTTGAATAAGGAGTTAGGGTTAATATTTTTCTCTGTTTCTTTTTCTCTATCTCCATGGCTGACCAGCCTCCTTTATGATTGACACATCTTTTTTTAAAATTAGATTGATGCATTGAGTCAAGGTATAGTCTAATTTAGGAGTCTTTTGTAATTTTAATATTACTTTGCATAAATTACTCTCACCCACTGTAATGTTTAGAATATGGTTAACCAAAAGTAACCAAAAATTCCATTCACCTTAGCGCAAACTGTAAAGACGTTTAAGAAGACTGAGAATTTGTAGTCTTGGGGCAAGTGTAACAAGCCAAGCCATTCAACTAATTCATCGGAGACTTTCCTCTCCCACCCTTCCTTTCCTCCAGGCTCAGTGTTTTGGTTTTGCATCTCATGACCCTCACAGCTACAAGTCCTTGTACAGCATCACACAAACCAGGAAGGGAGGGAAGGGGCAACAAGGCTCTTTCATCTCAGAGCGCTTGTCATATCAGAACCATTCTAGCACCCCACCTCGTCCAAGCTACCCCACACACTTTTCTTCTCTTTGGGAAGATCAGGATCACCAGCTCAATTCTAGACAAATTACTGGCATAGAAAAGTTGGATTGGCATAACTGGTTTAGAATAATCATGATCCATTCTCAGTGGCTGGGCATATTGCCCAGGCTGAGAGTGGGGGACGCTTAACAAGCAAGAAGTAAAAATGGCTGTTAAATAGGCCAGCAACAATGAGCCACACCAAACTCCATTGGATGATTACATAGTTATACTTGAAAATGAGACTTCCTTTATTTCTGAGTTTTTAGGGTGCTAAGCAACCTAACAATTTTCTCCATGGACTTACTGCTTATATTACCTTTCTCCCTCATCTATACTCTACTTATTGATTATTGTCTTCACTTTTTTATAATGAGTGAACACATGTTAAAAGGAATAGGTCAACAATACGTTTATAAAGAATACATTTTGTTTGATACAAACATACTTAAGATTGCAACTGTCTTGAAAAGTTTTACAAATGAGTATGTAAATTTTTATGACTTACGTAACAATTTCAGTTTACAGTGTTCCATTGCCTTGAAGTTTTACTTTTCAGAGGGTCTTAATCTATTTTGAATATTATTTGATGCAGCTAGTATCATGAAAGTTGTTTACTGTATTGGCAACTTGATTATAATAGCAGTTCAAGCAGTGTGTGGCTTCTTGAGATAATAATTTAAAGGGAAAATTAGTAAACAACTCACAGCTGTTTGATATGAAATCTGTGTATAGTTATGAATATTCTTAAATATTGTATTCTAATAAAATATATTAATTATATTTTTATTAAAACTGGTATATGATATTAGAATATAAAGAATGCTTTTTGAGTTTGTTTTATTTTATTAAAATATGTTTTCTGGGGTGCCTGGGTGGCTCCATCAGTGAAGTATCTAACTTCAGCTCAGATTGTGATCTCACAGTTCATGAGTTAGAGCCTTACATCAGGCTCCACACTGACAGCTCAGAGCCTGTAGCCTGCCTCAGATTCTGTGTCTCCCTCTCTCTCTCTCTCTCTCTCTCTCTCTCCCTCTTCCCCTCCCCAACTTGTGCTTGTGCATGCTCTCTCTCTTGCTCTCTCTCTCCAAAACAAAAAAGTAAATATTGAAAAACATTTTTCTAAGCATATATTTTTTTTTAAAAAGGAATTTTGTAGAGTTTTATTTTTTTTACTTTAGACTAACATTTTATTTTACTTTATTTAATTTTCTTCTAACAATATCATTTTTTTACAGTGATCCAGTTATTATTATACAATACTGACAGCAGGTTTATCCAATTACAACATTTGGAGTGTTAACCAATCACAGAGTAGACCCAGGACCCAGGACCCTCACATAGGGTGTAACTAGCCTTCCCTTAGGAATGTTAAGGGTATTACAAGGGTGGTCCCTATTGCCTTGGGCAATGTGTGCCCTTGTATCATCTCAAACCTGCGTCCTTACATTTCCCCCTCTGTCTTGTAACTGACCCAATTTTGGGTCAGCTGAGTTACCATTGTACCCCTAAAGCCCGGCATAGCCCTCCTTGGTGTAGGGGGAATTTCTTACCCTGTAAAGGGCATAGAGAAAGCATATATTCCTTTTTAATAGACTTGATTTTTAAGAGTAGTTTTAGGTTCATAGCAAAATTGAGCAGAAAGTATAAAGCTTTTTAAAAAAATCCTCCATGCTCTATCTGTCTATCTGTTCCTTGCTCACATGTTGAATCTTGAAATGTTAAAAAAATCTTGATAATTGATATAATCTAACAGAAAATATTTTAAAATCAATAAAAATATATTGTCCTTGTGGCTTATATACATTTTAGAAATTGTATGTGATTCAATATCTTAGATTCTATAAATGTATTTAATGTCAAAACATAGTGTACCAAATTCCATAATTCATTGTAAACCTCTAGAGCAAGGCTGTCCAATCGAGCTTTCTGAGATGATAAAAATATTCCATATCTTCACTACCCAATAAAGTAGCCACTAGCCACATGTGTCTTGAGCACTTGGTATGTGATTAGTGTAACCTGGGAAATGATGCCTTAATTTTACTACATTTTAATTAATTTAAATATAAATTTAAGTAGCCATATATAGCCAGTGGCTACTGTATTGGATATCATAGATCTAGAATGGAGTAGAAAGTAGAAAAGAAATAATTCCTTTGTACATATTCAAAGCTCTAGACACCCCGTCTCAGTATGGAGATGGTCTCTAGTATGATAAACCAAAAATATCGGGACACAGAGGAGTGACATGGAGAACCAATTTTGCATGAACAAGGCTCAACACCAAAGGTACTTGATCAGTAGGTTTTCAGTGGAGCCTAGGCCCTAGTAATTCTAATACAAGAGTCTGAGAATCACACTTAAAGAAACTCTGTCCTACAGTCTGCCTGTATACTTTTTCTTGCCTGGCTATCAGCAGCTGCTCTCACTTGAATGGTGACTTTCAAATATTTTTGACTTTTTGCCAACAACTTATAGCACGGAATAAATTTATCATTTCCCAGAACACACACACACACACACACACACACACACACACACACACACACAATATATACATATGTATATTCATGTTTGTTTATATATTATGTTTATACATATGCATATGCATTTATATGTATATATGTTTGCATACTACTCATAATAGACCTATATAATACATATCTAAAAATACAAAATATATAAATGTTGTGAAACCATATTTACTTTTTATTATCACAGAAACTCTAGTCTTTTAAGTTATTTTTCTCTAATTTTTTAAAAATCTGGTGGTGACCCATTAAAATGTTTATGACAGAGTAATGTGTCAGAACTCAGATGGAAAAACATTGTGCTGGATAGTCATGACTCTGGCCTTGAAGCTGTGCGTAGGACCTCAGGGCAGAGGTATAGAGACAGGAAGTAGAGAAAGCTTTTCCTGTACCACCCTGCGCAGCTTAGGCTGTGGGCACCCCCTCATGGCTAAGACATTTCTAATTCAACCAATGCACTAGTGGCTCTTTTTTTTTTTTTAAGTGATTCAAGAATAAAATACATGTTTATGGTCTAACTACCAAAAAATTCAAACATTAATGTCTCATGTAAAAAGTATTTTCATAAGTAAAATAGGTTTATCTTTTTTGGGGGGCACCTGGGTGGCTCATTTGGCTAACGTGTCTGACTTTGGCTGAGGTCATGATCTCATGGTTTGTGGGTTCAAGCCCCACATTGGGCTCTGTTATGACAGCTCAGAGCCTGAAGCCTGCTGTAGATTCTATGTCTCCCTCTCTTTGCCCCTCCCCTACTGACATTCTGTCTCTCTCTCTCTCTCTCTCTCTCTCAATTCTCTCTTTTTATTCTCTCTTTTGAATAAACTTTTAAAAACTTTTTTAAAGACATAGATTTATCTTTTTAAAATATGATGATGAATTTGTCCAGAAACAGATACTGGGTGATTTTTATGCTGAACAGTAAATGTGTAGCTTTAACACACTCTCAGAGTTTGTTGTGTTAGTTTTTAATATATTCTTTCATTTTCATAGCTGCAGAAAGACATGACTTTATTAATGGCATGAATATCATCTAAAACTCTGTTTGTTATAAGAACCCAAATATTTATCTTAGATCCTTAAGCCAAATAATACACCAATACTTGTGCTTATTTGTTAAGAAATAGCCTGGAAGTTATTTCTGATTATAGCAATCTTAGTCTATTTTTCTCACCTGTTGGAATAGATTTAATTTTATTCATGTAGGTTACAAATCTGAAGCAATTAAAATTAATGATTGTGTAGTATAATAGGTCAAGGGACTATTCAATCCCTGGGGGATAAATTGTTCTTTGTTATCATTTATTATTCCTCCTGTTTCTAGTTAAAATATGTAGATAAATAGAACAGGAACACCTTACAGGCATTTTCATTATTTTGATGTCACTGGGACACAGTTTAATAAGTCATAATGAGTGGTCTATACATGGTAGTATCCTCTATTCAGTGATATAACGTTTTCACTAAAATATATTAAATTTGTTGTGGAGCATGTAAGCCATCTTCAAGATCAGTTCTCCATGAGTTCACCTGTATGTGGCCAAGGCAATTCACCCATTTAGTTACTTGTGGTTTGTGAAGGATATACCATGTGTGTAGTAAATGGTCCATCCTGTGCTGACTGTATTTGCAGCATAATGTCAGATCAAATTTGGACATATGATTCATGCCACTTGCTGGAGAGCAGACAGAGATTATCAGAGCATGAAATGAAAAGAGCTAGTAGTAGTTAGGTCAAATGTTAGAAAGAGAGAGTGGGGCGCCCTGGTGGCTCAGTCAGTTAAGCCTCTGACTCTTGATTTCAGCTCAGGTCATGATCTCACAGAGGTGCAATGGAGCTCAGAGTGAAGCTCACTTCAGGCCCCCTCACTGGGCGTGGAGCCTGCTTAAGATTCTCTCTACCCCTCTCCCTCTGTGCTCCTCCCAATGTCTCTCCTCATCTCTCTCTCTTTCTCTCAAAAAGAGAGCGAGAGAGAAAAGAGAGAGAGAGAGAGAGAGAGAGAGAGAGCGTGTGTGTGTGTGTGTGTGTGTGTGTGTGTGTGTGTGTGTGTGTTTGCATGTCTCAAGAATCCTATGGTAACTTTTGGTCAGTAGAGGAGTTGCAGGTCCCAAACAGTATCTTTTTTTTAATGCTTTGACCTTATTCAAAGCAAAATATCCATAGAGGCATATAGTTCAGGGAACAACTAAGAGTAGCTCAGTATTTTCATTCAGTAATTTAATAATAAATTGTGTGTGTGCGCACGCGCACATATACATACCCACAAATCAAGTTAAGAGGAACACATTTTTTTGTCTCATATTATTATTGTAGGTAAATATTTTACCTCAACCCACATAAGTAGGTTGCCATAAAGGATTTTGCAGGTTTAACTTTTTTGGAAAAAATAAAGTACATTAAAAAATAAGTTTCATACTTCATTAAAAATTGTGAAACACATAAATTGATATATTGGTAGGTACTACTTAGTGAACGTTTCTTTGGTGTGAAAATTTCTATATTTAACCTTAAAAAGCAAAAAAAAAAATCTAATTAGTAATGCATTAGCCCTGTTTTAAAACCATTAAAATTTAGTTCTCTATTTTATATCTGATTACAAAATTTTGAGCTCATGTGTGAGTCATGCCTCTTTTACAGTGAAACCTTTTGTTTGGCAAAGACACAGGCAAAATTAAGTGACAGCATTAATCCTTTATTTCTCTCTACCAGTATCTAATTCCTTGAAGTTAGGTTATAAATGGGGACAAGTGCTTTGCTTAAAGGGGACTAAAATATTTGTTTTTAAAATTCTGAGCAGCTTTTGGAATACTGAATGCCTCACAAATGTCAAATAATTGTAATAATACAAAGCAGAAGACTATACCAACATCAGCAGCTTTCCAGAGGAAATGTCTGAAACTTTACCCCTGTGAAGAGGAAACAGAAGGTGAGAGATGAAAGCTAGCAGAATTGAGCACCAAACCATCAAATATGATTAGATATTTTAAAAATATAATATTGACTTTAAGTGAAAGTCTCTAATGTTTGTGTTTATCTCCCATTCATTACATGTGAACTTCTATGGGTTTTCATGCACCAGAAGATTCATTTTCCCTTCAAGTGTCTTCAAAATTATCGAGCCAAACAGCCCATGGTTTGAGGGTTTCGTTTCATATGAGAGAAACTAACCAGAGTTGGCTTTTGCTGAAAGGAGGTTTTATTAGATTATTCAGGAGTCGTGAAACCCAAGGGCCAGAATGTCAAGATTCTCCAAGAAGGAGCTGTAATCATTGACTTAGAGACTGATGGAGCATTCTGCTCCTCTTGGTGCCTTTCCCCATTCTTTCTGTAGACCAGATTTTTCTCTTTCAAAGGCACAGGGGAAAAAACTTAGCCACTCCTTAGTTCTTGAGTTTATGTTTCAAGTCTAGCTGCATAAAGATGGAATGAATAAATCTCTATGAATCCCAACCCCAAATTCCTGAAAAGGAGATTCTGAGCTGGAATAAGTCAGGTGCTCCTCCTGGTCCAGTCAAATGTGCCTAGGTGGTATCCCATTGCAGAATGGCTGCAGAGGACCCTTCTACCATGAATGAAGTGGGGACTCAGAAAAAGATGACTGTGAATTAAAATGCCCCTGATTAATGGTAGACCGTTTTGTGTTTTATTCTTAATCATAACAGACTTTAATTAGTTACAAAATACTGACAAATACATACTGAAGGCCAAAGGGCATAGAGTATCAGTCTAAACATCAGTGTGTTTTTATTGTTGTTTTTTTTAAAGTAAAATTTGAAAACAAAAATGGTGTCAAATAGAAACATTCTAATTCCTGCTTTTATTCAATGGTTGTGGCTCAGCATCTACAATTTATATAGCAGTTTCTTTCCATTCCACATGTCTTAAATTATTTCTACTGCTATTTTGAGATCCTTATTGCATATGTAACAGGAAAGAAAGGCTGCTTTCTTGAATTGGTTCTTCTCAAACTTTCAAGTGCATCAGAATCACCTGGAATGTTTGTTAAAACACAGATTGCTCTGTCTTACACCCTTAGTTTCTGATTCAGTAAGTCTGGAGTGGGTTACTAAGAATACCTTCCAGGAATTTCCTCAGAAAAAATACCCTAACAAAGTATAATGTAAGCCCCAAATTCATGCAAGGCAATTTTTTTTCTGATGGTGGGTTATGATATGTCAGTGAATGGTGAAATCAACTTAGAAGATTATATCCATCTTTTGGGGATGGAGTAGTATGGAATATATTTTATACACAAGGTAATTATACTGTGGAACTTGTTTCACAGGGCAGGTTCTGGTCATAAAAATGCATAATAAACTGCATTAAATCATTTTTAGAAGTGGGTGAGATATACATGATAACAAAACTGAATTATCTTACAGTAGGGCTTTTGCACTTTTGTGCAAAATTATAATGGAGAAGTATAGCCAACATAGAGATGAGTTATCCAACAGAGGGGACATGGGAGATCCCTGTTAATTGATTAAGATTCTGCATCTTTGAAGAGTTTCAAAAGTCATAGCACTTTTATGCTGGATGGAACATCCAGAATCATCTGTTACAGTGATTTTAAACTGTGTTTGTAGACTCTTAAGGTTTTAGCAGCTGCTGAGAGTTGTCAAATGGAGGCCAAGAGTGTGGGCTTTTGATCTCTGATCCTACCTCTAGTAAGCTCTCTATTAAATGGATTCCAGAGTTATCTGGGTTTATTGAATTCTTACTATGTTTCTTGCCCTGTTCTAAGCATTTTTCTTCTTCATAGCTATCCTATGAGGATGCTAATATTATATTCCCCCATTTAAAAATTTTTATTTATTTTTGAGAGAAAGAGAGACAGAGCACTCTCAGGGAGGGGCCGAGAGAGAGAGAGAGACAGAGACAGAGAGAGAGAGAGAGAGAGAGAGAGAGAGAGAGAGAGACAGAATCCAAAGTGGTCTCCAGGCTCTGAGCTGTCATCACAGAGTTCAACATGGGGCTCAAACTCATCAACCGTGAGATCATGACCTGAGCCGAGTGAGTCACTTAACTGACTGAGCCACCCAGGTGCCCCAAGCCCATTTTTCAATTAAAGAAACTGAGGCACAGTAAATTTAACTTGCCCAGGTCTCCAGATTGTATTCTTAATCATTATACCATAACTACCTTTTATGTAATAAGTACCCCAGAGCACAAACAAATAAAAAAATGTTTGTTTTGGAGAATATTTCCCAATGTTAACCCTTAACTCGAATGAGTCAAGAGCAAAGTAGTAAAACAGAGAGTGTATACAAAGTAAAGAAAGAGGAATAGTGCAAATGAACAAAAAAGTGAACAGAATAATAATATGTATATCAAGGGTTTACATAAGCAAGGCACTATGCTAAACATCTTTGCACATATTATCTCAAGTTTTGTGACAACCCTCTGGAGGAGTGTGGCAGTCAGCTAGCTCTTCTCTCCCCAGCTCCATAGTGAAGGGCTATTTCTGCCAAGTAGCTACCCAATAGTGGCTTCAATTTTCACCCACCATCTTACAGTTAGAGTAATGTGATTAGTTCCTATAGTAGATTGTATAATACCCCCAAAGTTACCTACTTCATCGTCTATGGAGCTAGTGAATGTTAATTTTGCATGGCAACAGGGACTTTGCAGATGGGAAAAAATTAAGGAACTTCAAGACAGAAAAGGGGGGAACACAAATAAATCCGTTTTTAAGAGACCCTGATCTAATTCAAACACATACTTGAAGAAGGAGACTTTTACTCTGCAGTGAAATAAAATACTGGAACCAGGTTCCATAGCTGCAGGAGATCCAAAGCTAGAATTGAGACTCACAGTTTGTTCAGTGCTATTCCCACTAAATAAGGATTCAGCCAGGATCTTGCCCATTTAAGGTATACATTGACAATGTCCTGGTGGGCAACATAATACCATAGTACAAATTTCTCTAGGAATCGATCTATACTTGAGATTGGTTGAGGGGATCTGTAAAAGCTCCTGGTAGGTACTCTTGCTATACTCATTTTATGAAGGAGGAAAGTGAAGTACAAGGATGCTTAGTTTTTCCTGGGTTACATTTTTAGTAAGAAACACAAGCAGGCTTTCCACTTAAAACAGCCTGCCTCCAAAGCATTTATCCCTTTTATCTTATCCATTGATGTCTCACTTGCCAGGTTTTCCATGGTCATGCTACTTTGGATTTGGAATATTTCTACTCCATAGACCAGCTTTCCCATTCATATGTAATTTATCTAAGTTTAAGGCACACTCTTCCATCTTTAGAAAAAATTTCCGTGTGCCTTAAGTATTTAAGTGGAAGAAATAATAGTGTTATGATTTCCCATTAGCAGGTGGCTAAAATACATTAAGAAGAAATGGTAAAGCGTAATCTCAAAGTCAGACTTCACTTGATTGTGTGTATTAAATAAAACTATAACTTTATTAAAGCCCAAATTATGACAATTTCCTCCCTTCCCTGCCCACCAGGGATTAGCCACCTATAGTCCAATTATTTCATAGAGTCCCCATTGCACTGACATGTGCTCTAGATTAAATCTACCTACATTGTTTCATTCTCATCAGGGAGTCTCTGCCTGTCATACCACAGCTCCCCCGAGAACACCAATGATCCTGCTGATTTCAGTTATCTCAATGCAGCCAACCCCTGAGATACTGGTCTGACTCTGGGCTCTGGACAAAGATAAAAAGAACATAATTCACGTATATGGACCCTCCAATCTCACTCTAAATCCTATCACCTGAGTCTGATGGCATTATTACTCATTATACAGCCTGTGGAAAGGTCCCTTGAAAATAGTTCCTCCTGCTGCTGATCTTCAGCCTCTGAATTCCTACCAGGAGTTGTACACACCAGTAAAGGAAACATGATTACTTCTCTAAGGGTCAGCAACAGTCTTTAGACATAGAGGGCATGCTTTCTCCATACTTACAGACCTGTCTATAGGTGCCATGATTTCCAGAGATGCAATGCAACTCTGGGTGCCCCATAAAATAACCTTTGTTATTTGATAGAACAGGTGAACTCCTTAGAGATACAATTGACTAGTTATATCCATTTCAGAAGAGGGTGGCTGT
The DNA here is from genome assembly GCF_006229205.1 of Suricata suricatta. Taxonomy (NCBI): domain Eukaryota; kingdom Metazoa; phylum Chordata; class Mammalia; order Carnivora; family Herpestidae; genus Suricata; species Suricata suricatta. The sequence goes on along the minus strand of NC_043704.1, from coordinate 91,217,927 downwards.
TTGATAGTCTCATAATAGAAAGTCTAGTTGGTAGTTTTCCCAGAATACAAGAACAATCTGCCCCAAAAGGGATTTCATGGAGTTTTGGAAAAAAAACAAAAAACAAAAAAAAACTTTTAGATGACATTTTTTCCCAACTTCTACCCAGCAAAGTTTTAAAAATTCTAGGACTGCATTTCATTTGAAATACTTGTTCATAGATAACATTAGAGGAATTCTAAGAGATGATCTTACCTTTGATATTTCTGAATCTATGTTGTAAATAGCCAGAAATAGAATTTCAACCATTAATGGAAAAAATCACTAAGAGTAAGATGATGCAAATAAAAGTTTTATAGAATATAACATTTGAAATTTTTTAAAAAATCACTGATTAAAAGAATATAAAAATTTCCAAGAGTTATAGCCAATAAGTACCTTTATTCACCTACTACCACATTATATTTTAAAATCTTAATAACATTTGGGGAACTTACCTCTTCATTTACCTTCTGAGCCAATTTATAAGACAAAGAGATCAACTTCATGTCCTTATACCTCCTTTTTTGCCTGAAGCTAGTATTACCCAGCATGATCACTATTTTATTTGCAAAAGTAGCTTCAATTGACATTTAACTAATTCCAAAGAATTGAATCCACCCTTGAATAATGAAAACACATCACTAATAAGTACACAGGGCAAAGCATTTTGAAGTACAATGTCATCTGCAAAGGAAGAGGAAAACTTACTTTAAATAATGTGATAATTACAAGGCTTTCTAGAGTTATTAATTTGAAGAAGTAACAGATGTTTTCTTTAATAATATGACTAAGTCTTCAAAAACCCATTAAAGCAGGGGATCATAATAAATAATTGCATGAATACCTTAAATATTTTATCCCTAAACATGTAAATACACATTACTGTGCCAGTCCTTTGATGTAGGATCAACAAATTGCATTTGTGTCCTAGCCCACTGCTGAGAATTCCTCTCATTCCTTCCCATCTATAATCTCTGACTGCAAATGCCCAGCTTTCATTTCAGTAAAGTGGAGTCAGTCTTAAAAGAAAGTTGCTCATCAATATGAGCAACTATTTTGAATTTTTATGGTGCCACACCTAATTCACAGCAAGTCACTTGAATTTTTTTTTCAAAGCATCTAAGTTAGTTTGCATAGCAATGACTCTTTCTATTGGCTTTCATTTTCATTGTTAAGAGAAATAATTTACTTATATACCTAAACAAATTCAACTGGCATAAATGATGTCTGAAATAATTTTGCTAAGCAAACAACTCCACTTTGGAAAGCAAAAGTGGATGAGTCAGAGAAAATCCCATAGCTTCTCAGATTCAGTAGGTGTTAGAAAGCAATCAATAGGTTTCACAAAGGTAACAGAGTTTGCTTAATCCATGAAGTTGGTTAAATCAATGTTAAGAAAAATTCTAGATATTGATTAAGAAATTGCCTGTGTGTTTCATATAAGGTAAAATATGTTAAGCAACCATTATGAGAGTTGCAAAATGAGGGTAAGAAGGCAAAGAAGAGAGAGATTTCATTCAGTGAAAGTGGCTAGAGAATAATTCGTCAATTTAGGGGAACTTAAATGACAGTAAATTTAAATGTTTTAGGTGAAGAAGGGAAGAAGCAAAACTGACCTGAGTGGGGCAATGTGACAACATGTGCAAATCAAGGCATGCATCAGATCAGATGTGTTCATTGGTAGACCAGTATTAAATTACTCTGTGGGCAGTGGGGGGTGGGAACAAGGGTTGAATGGGGTGGCCACTGGTCTTCACTTGGGCTCTTCCAAACCCCAGGAGACCCAGGGAGCCCAGACAAGGACTGGCTCTATAATGTTTATTGTGTGGTACTTAAGCCTAATGTGTACTCCTCCCCTGCCACACACACAGCTCAATTATACTTTGTCAGGCTTAAATGCAAGATTTAATTGTACTGAGAATACATTAACAAAAGGTGTTTGTAAAACACACTAATCCAATATCTTTCATGGAAGATAAGCTTAGAAAAGCAGATGGGGGCAAAACTAAAATGTGCTTTCAAACTGCCAAGCTAAAATCTTCAGGTTTACATTAAAAGGTTATGATAGAATGATTTGAACTGGTTATATAAGGAGTTAAAAGTCCAGGTTTTAAAAAGATTTCTTTTTTTTTATTTTTAAAAGATGTACCAATGTGCACTGGCATCGTTAGTAAGTGCAGATGCTATGCCTGATTTTGGAACACTTCTAATTTCTTTTTTAATACAATATTATTCGATGTAATTAAATTTTTTAAAGAAGTCCTTCACCCCTACCACTCACCTCTAATAACTGCCAATCTGTTGTCTGTACCTATAAGTGTGTGTGTGTGTATGTGTTTTAGAATACACATATAAAGAGAGATCATATGGTATTTGTCTTTATCTGATTTATTTTGCTTAGCATACTACCTTTAAGACCCAACCATGTTGCTGCAAATAACAAGATTTTATCCTTTTTTATTCTCTTTAATTAAATAATTTTCATCATATTTATGTGTAAATATTATATATTATATACTTTCCGTGTCTTGGTTAGTAATAAATATTACTGCAGTAAACATAGGGGCACATATATCTTTTTGAATTAGTATTTTTGCTTTCTCCAGATGAATACCCAGAAGTAGAATTGCTAGATCATATGTTAGTTCTATTTTTAATTTTCTGAGGAACCTCCACAACCTAGCTTTACAACAAAGATTTATCTAGTCACAAATGTCCATACTGCTGAGGTCGAAAAATGCTCATGAAGAAGAAATGCTTTAACATGAGTAAAAAAGATGTCTTAGAAATAAAAATGAGAGAGTTTGAAATGAAAGTGAGATAAGTTAAGTTAATATAATCACCTAAACATGTTCTGTAAAATACCAATGCTCAGGCCCCTCCCAGTGGAATGAGACTCTGGAGTGGGGTTGGGTTCCAGGAATCAATGTTTTTTAATGCTCCCCAAGTGATTCCAATAGCATTGCAAATCAAGAATGGCTGGCCTAGATGAAATCACTAATAAGAAGGAGGTTGTAGGAAATTGGACCTTGAGTTTTCGTTCCTCAGAAGCAGACAAGTGTTAAAGTCCACAATGAGTTTTACATTACATTTTCTGCCTATAAGGAAGTCATTTTACACCACCTACTGGAAAGAAGTTTAGAGGAACAGAGGAGGCATGTGAAATGGAGTTGATGATGTCCCAACTTTTCTCATTCATTGTTCTATATGGGTCAGAAGCATGACACTTCATAGCAAGAAGTGGGATTTTTTAGTATATATGTCAGGATTTTAAGGTGGTTTGGGATGAAGATTTTTGAGTAATTCAAATATCCACAAAATGTCAATACTTTATGAAAAAGAAATTATAGAAGTATATAGAAGACCTTTGTCATAGTTCGGGCTGCTATAACAAAATACTGTAAGCTAGGAAGTATCTAAATAACAGAAATTTATTTTTTTGGAGGCTAGAAGTCCAACCTCAGGGTATCAGCAAGGTGAAGTCTCTCTTCCAGTTGCAAATTCATATAATGGAGAGCAGAACAGAGGAAGCAAGCTCTATCAAAACTCTTTGAAAAACACTAACTTCATTCATGAAGGTTCCATCCCTGTCACCTCTCCAAAGACCCCTCTTCCTAACACATCACATTTGGGTTAAGATTTCAACATACGAATTTGGGTAAGACACAAACTTTCAGTCCATAACAACCTCAAAGGCCTATGGGAAAGAGTACAGCATAAAACCAAAGGGAGTAGCAGGGAATTGAGGAGGAGTAAGGCTGAAATGACAACCACTGAAAGAGAGGCAAGTTGGTGAGACCAACTTCCTCAAAGGAAGGGCCTCACCTTTGAGGTGGAGGAGGTAGGAAGAAGGCCTTAACATTTCAAAGGAAAAAGAGTGATGTTGTTCAGAAGAACCCAATCAGAAGTGGTAAGACTTTCAAGGAACAGAAATTGCAAAGGTTCTTTTCCCTTTTTGAAAATAACTTCTTGGGGCGCCTGGGTGGCTCAGTCGGTTGAGCGGCTGGCTTCGGGTCAGGTCATGATCTCCTGGTTCGTGGGTTCGAGCCCCGCATCGGGCTCTGTGCTGACAGCTAGTTCAGAGCCTGGAGCCTGCTTCAGATTCTGTGTCTCCCTCTCTCTCTGACCCTCCCCTGCTCGCGCTGTCTCTCTCTGTCCCTCAAAAATAAATAAAAGACATAAAAAAATTAAAAAAAAGAATAACTTTTTTAGTTTTACATGATGTATTTAGCAAAAATTATTTCAGAGTAATTGATAATATTAAAAAAGCACAGATATTTAAATCCTTGCTAGTTAAGGAGTGATCCATGAACCAGAAGCATATCACCTAGGAACTAGCTAGAAATGGTAATTTGAGGTTTCACCTAGATCTGCAGGTGTTTTGTATGCACATTAAAACTTAAGAAGCATTGCTTTGAATTATGAAGTAGATGTATATTAAAACAAAATGATTTGGGGAAACTATTTTATATTCCAATTCATGCTTAGCCTAAAAACAATTTTAAAAGATTTCTTTGTCTAATAGATACCTTTTCCTACAAAAATACACATAGAATATTTTTAAACTCTAACATATCTCATTATGTAAATTTCAGTGTAAAAATAGGGTTTGTTAAAAAAGAAGCCAGATGAAAAGTAAGATTCTTGAAGAAAAAAAATATATTTCTCTCTTATCTATAAAGCCTAAATGATTAGATGCCTTCCCTTGAGTTAATATGATATGAGGTAGTATTCACTATGAAATTTATCAAGAAAATAATTTTGATGCAAACTCAGATCTTAGAAGTACTGATATATAATCAAAGATTATATATACAGTATTTAGTGGGATTTGTTTGATCTAAGCATGATCTGCAACAGTTTACACTTTGCTGGAATCATAGCACTTTAATGCTAGAACAGATCTTATAAAGTGACCTGAAACAATTCATATTCAATTCTGTAATTTTTTCCTTTGTGTCTGTGGATGAGGTTTTGATTATCAGTGTCGTTTAAAATATGTTTCTCAGAATTGAATAAAGCACCAAATCCACAAAGCGATGATCCCTTTTCTATTATCTAGAACCTATAGTTTGATTGGGGCAGCCTACAGATTCCTGTGAGCTTTGTTATTATTATGTCTGTATTAATATTGCTTAGTGCCACTTATCTAAAACTATGGTTAATCACACTCTGGAAAACAGTATGGAGGTTTCTCAAAAAATTACAAATAGAACTACCTTACAACCCAGCAATGGCACTACTAAGTATTTATCCCAGGGATACAGAACTGCTGATTCAAAGGGGCACATGCACCCCAATGTTTATAGTAGCACGATCGATAATAGCCGAAGCATGGAAAGAGCTCAATGTCCATTGACTGATGAATGGATAAAGGTGTGGTGTTACCTGGCAATCAAAGAGAATGAAATCTTGCCATTTGCAACAATGTGGATGGAACTAGAGTATATTATGCTAAGTGAAATAAGTCAGAGAAAGACAAATATCATATGATTTCACTCACATGTGGAATTTAAGAAACAAAACAGATGAACATATGGGAAAGGATGGGAAAATAAGGTAAAAAAAGAGAGAGAGACAAATCATAAGAGACTTAAATACAGAGAACAAATGAGGGCTGCTGGTGGGTGTTCAGTGGGGAAATGGCTAAATAAATGATAGTTTTAAGGAGGGCACTTGTTGGGATGAGCACTGGGTGTTATATGTAAGTGATTAATCACCAAATGCTACTCCTGAAACCATTATTACACTATATGTTAGCTAACTTGGATTTAAATTTAAAATAATAACAATAAATTTTAAAAAATAAATAAAACTATGGCTAATCTAAACTATCAGAACTCTTTCCCATAAATTCTTGCCAAGAATGTTCTCTACCAAGCTAAGTGTGTACAGTTCATTTTGTAAATACCTAACTGCTGTCTTACCAGTAGTTTGGGTTTAGGATTACCTTGTTAGTATTTGTGAAGATAAATTTCAACCTTGATTTTGTTACTTCTCATATCAGCTCGCCCTCCATGTTTGGTGTCATCTATAAGTTTTATACACTTTTTTATTTCTTTATTTAATTAACTGATGAAAATGTTCAAATCTAAGGGAGTGCTCTACTAAAGTCAAGATATTCTTATTCTCTGATTTACTAATAGAGAAACCATATTTAACTTAAATGAATTTGGAGGTGCCTAGGTGGCTTAGTCAGTTAAGCATCCCACTCGATTTCAGTTCAGGTCGTGGTATCCTGGTTCATGGGATGAAGCCCGTGTCCGGCTCTGTGCTAACAGCCCAGCACCTGCTAGGGATTCTCTCGTTCCCTCTCTCGGCCCCTCCCCTGCGCTCACACTCTCTCTTTCTCTTTCTCTCTCATTTTCTCAAAATAAATAAATAAACTTTAAAAAGTTAAACCCTTTAAAAAATTAAATGAATTTGGTCGAAGGCTCTGTGTGATCTATACTGGCTTCCTCAGTTCAGTTTGCTACTTTCCACGTGCAGATGATAATTTATAAGCAGTAAGAAAAAATATTTCTACTATACAATACTCATCAAATTTCAAAAAGCAGAAATACTTTAATGTACTTGGTCAGACAACAAAATCCAACTGTTAGCATCTATTATTTAAACAGAGTAAAAGGCTACATAGAAACAGAGTGAAGTGGGGGCAAGTATGGTTACTGAAGAGTCATAACAATGTCTTAAATAATGTTCATGTTAAATCTCAATCATAGCATCATCTTACTGTATGATTTTTTTATTTAATTAACTTCTGATTTTAAAAATTATAGCTTTATTGCTTCTGTAGAAAACCATAAAAGCCTCTAAAGATTATTGAAATAATAAGCCTGCCTGGGTCAAATCCAATAATTAATATTTCCCTAATGAAAATAAAATGAAGATTTCTTATTATTAAACAGTATTATATGCTATCTTCATTTATTAATATTGCTTCACCTCTCCAATGTACCTTTTATTCAAAGACATAAAAGTCTGTTATAATTTGATCTCTATTTCTTTGATGGACAAACTGGGACATCAGAGGTGTAACAACTTGACTTGAATTGTATGTCCCATTAATGGTGAAGGTAGTTTTATTATAATCTATGACCTCTGATATCAAATAGCTAGCTCCATTCATTATCAAATTGCTGATGGTCTCTGGGGGCATTACTAGCTGGAGAATCCATTAGTTCTGGAACCAGTTCTGTGGGTTTTTTCCCCATCATATCTTTACTTTCCGGTGCTAAGTCCCTGGAATGTAGTAGATATTCAATTAATTTTTGTTGAATAAATGTACCAATGAAATGTAATACGTATGACTCTTCCACTTAGGAAATGACTCATACTGCAAAGTCCAAATACATAAATTTTACCTATTCCCTCAACTTGCTCCTGTTTTATTGCTTATGATGAGGACTTACATAAAAGCCCTTTGCTGTGTAACAAATTCATGAAATGAATTTCTTTTTACTATCAAACAAATTTATATAAACAAAATAACAAGAGTGAAATATATGTATTATGGAATTAGAAGCCTGAGATCAGATCTAGCTTTCATTTGCTGGCTATATAACATTAAATACAATATTTTACCTATATGTCTTACCTTCTTTGTCTGTTCATTGGGGATTATGATAGTTTTTACCACATAGGGTATTGTAAAAATTAAATGACCAAATAGTTAACAAAGTTAACTTTATTATGTTTTCTACTTTATTTAAGACCTCATTTTTATACTCCCCTGGGCTGTGCCATCAAGCTTTGAGACAGAGAGGAAGAAGAGCAGACAGAGAGGGAGAGAGAGAATCTTAAGCAGGCTCTGTGCTGTCAGTGCAGAGCCCAATGCAGGTCTTGAACCCATGAACTGTGAGATCATGACTGAGCCAAAACCAAGAGTTGGATGCTCAATCAGCTGAGACATCCAGGCAACCCTCTAGACTGTATTTCCATTTTCAAGATTTTTATATCTATTCTCTTCAATACCCTAACCTTTTTGTGTCCTTAAGTGCATAGACATTTGGCCACAAAACCAAAATTGATTATAGTTTTGTTTTCATTATTTATCCTATCTCACATTTCCTCCCATATGTATGTCCTTCCTTCCGTGCCCCAGGATATCATCTTTAACCAGGTCACTGGCTGCCTATTTGAAAACATCTGTCCAATCTGCCCTGGTCCTACACCCCTCACTTGATCTATCTAAATACCATTCTAATTGTGTGTCCTTTTCTTGATCACAAAATTCCAGTTCTTCTCAGTTGCCAAGCAACCTCTACTTTATTCAGTCTATTCACCTTGTTATGGACTGAATTATGTCTCCCCAAAATTCACGTGTTGAAGCCCTAACTCCCAGTATCCAAGAATGTGAGTGTATTTGGAGCTAAGTCTTTCAAACAGGTGATTAAAGTAATTAAGAAGAGGTCATTAGGATGGGACCTTAATCTGATAGAACTGGTGGCCTTATAAGAAAAAGACACTCAAAGAGATAAGATGGATGCATTTGCACAGAAGAAAGATCACATGAAGAGAAAGGGAGAAGGTGGCCATGGGCAAGCCCAAGAGAAAGGCCTTAGGAAAAGCCAAACCTGTTGAAATCTTCATCTTGGACTTCTAGAGCCCAGAACTGTGGGAAGTTGTTGAAATTACCCAATTGGTGATAAGTGTTATGGCAGCCCTAGAAAACTAATACACATATCTTAAGTCGTTCAGAGTCCCATGCTTTAATCAAAATGAGTTATTATTTCCCATTCTGTGTTTTTAATCATAGCATAAACCATTCTTAAATGCTATGACTACTTTCTCATCAACCAACAATTTCAAAAGCTACTTCATCGTGGAACATTTCCCAAATCTCTCCTGAGTGTGACCTCCCAGAGCATTTTGTTTCACCCCCCTTTATGGTATATGTTACTTTATATCTTGAGATAGTTTCTAGCTGATTGTGTGCATATTTATACCCCCATCTATGAGGCAATCTCCTTGATACCAGAAACCACATCTAGCCAGATGACATATGTATGCATCATACCCTATACTTAGCACACTACTTATACGGGACAAAGCAGTGTCTGAGGTACTGAAATAATGACTTGTTCATGTTCCCAAGGTTTCATATGTGAAATTCCATCAGTATTCTAAGCCTTAGAAAGCAGGAGTCAGGCCTTCTTAATGCATACCTAGAGATGCAGTCAGGTATAAATCAATGTGTACACACACATATGCACATATACCTTCATTAATGTATGAACATGCACAAATAAAATGATGCTGGATAGGTGGGTAGAAGTTGTTAACTACTGAGTTTTCCAAAGTAAATAGAAAGTATAGTGAGTACCTTTAGTTTGCTGGCCCAGACTAAGTCTTGGCTAATTATGTGTGTGTGTGTGTGTGTGTGTGTGTGTGTGTGTGTGTGTGTGTGTCACAAGTGCAGAGAAAGCTGCCAAGGAGTTTTGCAGGAGGATTTAATTGCTCTAAGAATGAATCCCAGATGAGTTCTA
>NC_043704.1:90860341-90908318 GCF_006229205.1 Suricata suricatta | reverse complement strand
TGTGTAGATTGCTTTGAGTAGTAATGACATTTTCACAATGTTTATTCTTCCGATCCATGAATAGGGAATGTTTTTCCATTTCTTGGTGTCCTCTTCAATCTCTTTCATAAGTTTTCTATAGTTTTTATCATATAGGTCTTTTACATCCTTGGTTAAGTTTATTCCTAGGTATTTGATAGTTTTTTGTGCAATCATGAATGGGATCAGTTTCTTGATTTCTCTTTTGGCTGCTTCATTTTTGGTGTATAGGAATGCAACTGATTTCTGTACATTGATTTTGTATCCTGCACCATTACTGAATTTATGGATCAGTTCTAGAAGGCTTCTGGTGGAGTCAATCGGGTTTTCCATGTAGAGTATCATGTCATCTGCGAAAAGTGAAAGTTTGACTTCTTCTTTGCCAATTCTGATGCCTTTTATTTCCTTTTGTTGTCTGATTGCTGATGCTAGGACTTCCTAGAATAAGTATTTAGATGGAGAAGTCTTCTCATATGTAGAAGTAGGCACAAGGTCATGAATGTGCCTTAAGAAAACAAGCTATACATACATTGTATGTTACGCAAACAAGGCTCCTTGGGCAGAGATTTTAGTATCATAATGAGGTAAAGGTAATTGTGGGTCATTCCAGAGGTCATTCCATGGCCCATTTGCACAGGCACGAGTTGGGGGTTAGCTCAAACTGATCTGGTGGTCTGGGCCACAAAACCTCTTCCTCTGGGCAGTACTTATTGCTTAAGAGGTGGTTTCTTTTATTCCATCACAGGATGTTATGCCTGCAGGGAAAGAGAAGCTTAAAGAAATTAAAAAGAAAGTATGGGACAAAGGTCAATGGGTATAAGTAGCTGAGCAGTAAAGGTTGGGTCTTGGGGCCCAGCTGGTGACAATAGGTGCTGGCCACACTGAGGCACACTCTTACTTCCCTGAACATGCTGAGTGAGACTGGTGTGTGAACCAGCAGATTTTACATTTCAGAGCTAGGTTTATAGAATCACCAAGATCTGTTTTGTCTAGGTTAAAAAAAAAGGTTTTTTTTTTTTTAAAGAAACCTTTAGGGGAGGTATCTGGGCTGCTCAGTTGATTAAGCGTCTGACTCTTGATTTTAGCTCAGATCACGATCTTATGGTCGTAAGATCAGTCATGACATCAAGCCCTGGGTCAGGCTCCATGTTAAGAACAGAGTCTGCTTGGGATTGTCTCTCTCCCTCTCTCTCTCCCTCTCTCTCTCTCTCTCTCTCTCTCTCTCTCTCTCTCTCTCTGCCCCTCCCCAACTCATGGTCTCTCTCTCTCTCTGTCTGTCTCTCTCAAAATAAATAAATAAACATTAAATAAAAAAGAAAGAAAGAAAAGCAATCCTTTGTAGGAAAGCAGAATCCCAAATAGTTCAAAATTCCCCCAATAGAAGTGATTTTTTTAAAACTCCAAGCAAGTTTAGGTGCTGCAATCAGCATTGTAAGGTAAATGGACATTTTTGTTCCTTTGAACAAAGAGGCATAAAGACTTCATTGGAGTCGATGGTCCAAGGTTGTGCACCAAAGCTGCCTCTGTAATGCCTCATTCTCAGAATAATTCTTTTCCTCACCAAAGAGAAGCTCATGAGTCCATCTATTCAGCCAAAATAAATTAATTTTTTTCTCTTAATGTGCCCACAAGCAACATCTACTTTCCATTATTACTTGTGGTCATATAAGCATTTCATAGAATATTTCCATAAATGTTCCCACATGCCTGTGCCTCCTTTAACGACTTTGTGATTCTAATAAAGTGATTAGAACTCCTTATCCCTGCTGTGGCCTCTGCTAAACGATGTGAAAATACCCCTCCTGCTGGGGTTGCCCCGCCAGCAAAATTCAAATGACCCACCAACAAGTACATCTGTTGTAATTTGACTTTCTTTGCCCTTGTTACTTTTCCTACTATTCTATAAGACCTTTAATTTTCCCCTTGAGGCTCTAAATTCCTTTTTAATTATTTATTTGTAGAGAATCTCTTCTACAAATAAAACCAAGTTGACTGTTCTTCTAGTTCTCCTCTAACCATTAGAGTTTTAACCTGTCACTTGCTCTTTCAAGCCTTGCAGTATCTCTAGCTAATATGTATTCAAACACAACAGGGGCATCCAATTTCCCTTATGTATTCATCGAATATTCTCTTATGGGCCCCAAATATCCCGACTCACACGTGTACAGTTGTGATCTTGCTGAGAAGAAATGTAGCAGTGAATCTCTGCAACACTGAGTCAATGCGATCTCGACAAGGAGTTTTGCTAAACCCAGGAGGTAATTTACAGTGACAGAACATTGAGACAGAAACCGTTAAATGTTTTGTCAATCTTTAAGAAATGTTAAAAACAAAACTGGGTTTAGTGGAAGCATTTCTCTTTTCTTGAACTTTCTAATTTACACATTAGACACTGGTAAAAGGGTATTTGGTCCTTTGCTGATTTTGCCTTTGGCCTTGTACTCTGGTAGTACCACCTCTTCTTCCCTTGGAGAGGGAGCCCTTATGTTGCAAGATTTTATTATCTTAATACTCCTGGAGTCCTTGTCTCCCCACTTCTAAGAATGATGAGGTAGATGCAAAATGAGCAACAGGCAAAAGTTTATCAGAGTACAAGATCAGAAAGTAAGAGTAGTAGGAAAGCTCTCTGTACGGAGAGGGGACATTTAAAGTGAATGCCTGCAGACTATAGGCAAGAGTCTTTGTTTTGTAAGGTTCTGCCCCACCCCCTGTCCCCTTGTTTCTTCTCAGGTTCTACCTTTACTGGCTAGATAGCTCTAGGTGCTGGGTTGTCCATTCCTGAATGGCTGGATTCCATTGTTATGAAGGGCTGCATATAGCCTATGGTCTTTTGTCAAATTCCTCAGGGAAACCTGAGGGGAAGTAGGTGAGGTCCGTTACATCCTTTTATTTTTTTAATTTTCTTTAATGTTTAGTTATTTTTAAGAGGAGAGAGAGCAAGAGAGCACGTGCAAGTGGGGGAGGAGCAAAGAGAGAGGGAAACATGGAATCTGAAGCAGGCTCCAGGCTCAGCTGTCAGCACGAGTCTGACATGGAGTTTGAACCTACGAACCTCAAGATCATGACCTGAGCCGAAGTCACTCAACCGACTGGACACCCAGGAGCCCCAAGGTCTGTTACATTCTTGAAAGGAACCTTAAACCTGAGGGGGTTTGTTGTGGTCAGACACTCTCAGCATTGTTCCAAAATATGTGTTTTTTCCAGACCCAGGGACCTCAGGTCCTAATCTTTCCCTCTCTGCCTGTTGAATCCTATCTTTTCCTATCATACTTTTCCTCTTGGTCTGGATCCAGGATACACCGGTAACCTGTCCTGGCTAACAGAGGCTGCATTTCACTGACCACAGTGGGAAAGTTTTTGCCACTGTAGGCCAGTAATAGTCTGGGGATTTTCATGAGACCACTGGGAAAGAAAAGCTATCCTTTTCCTCTGTGGTTTCCACGTGGGTTGAGAAACTTCTGAAGCTGCTACTGACCAAATTTGTTCTCACATAGGAGAACCTGCCCCAACAATGACAATAACCCAGGAGAAAGCAGAACTGAGAAGACAGAGAGATCACTGCAGTCTTCTGTCCTTCCAGCCGCGCCTGAAGGTGTACTTCCCCCAGTCTTTTCAATTACTTGAGCCAATCACTTCCCTTTAATAGTTAAGCTCCTTTGGGCCAGGTTTTCGGAGTTGCAACGAAAAGAATCCTGGCTTACAGAAAAGGTCTTTCACTAAAGTTAAATTAATTCAAGATTCTACCCTTTGAATTTAGGAAAAATGACATTATAAAGCTAATTTATTGGCTTAATAATTTTTGAATGGAATACAATCACACTCTGGAAATATACCTTTGGTGATCATTTTAAAGTCATAACCATTTACATAGTTTGAATTTTTCCAGTATTTAAAGGTACTCCAATGATATAATCTCATTAATTCTTACAATGTCCTTTTGAACTAGCCGGGGGACAGGTATGCTTATCGAATAATATAATAGTCCTGTTCTCTCTTGCACCTCATGACACATTTCAGTGAAGGTTGCATAACAAAGCACGAGGTCACCTATGTAAGCACCTAGAGAAAACAGTAATTACTTCCCCAATGGTGAAGGTAGGATATCACTGTGGAAATCAGAATAAAGATTATAGCAGGAATTCATTACCTTGAGGAACTGTGTGGCCAATAGAACTTTAATAATGTAGATACATGGAGATAAAATTTATGTGGCACCTAGTATATGAACTCTATAATCATGTAACCAACACATTTTAATGAAAGCTCTTCTGCTTCATTGTATGCATATCATATGTAAGATAATTATATAGTTTATAAATGTAATACTGTATTTAATAAATGGTTACTATATGTAACTGTATATTTAAATATATAAGAATATAAAATTGAAATATGCTAAAAGTAAATTTTGGTGTTCCTCATATTTTTCTTCATTATATAAAAAGATCATTTTTTTTCCTCTCAATAAAATAACAGCTATTTAGACTTTTTAGTAAAGCAAGATTAGAATAGAAGATATTCCACATTATGGAATATTTTTCTTATTAAGACCTAAATTATATTTTAATTTGTCAATAAATTTTTTTCTAAAATACATTATACAACACTCACAATTTAATTTACTCTTGATAACTTAGTGTCCTTCTCATGAACAGCCTTCTGAGTTATAAAATTTGAAATGCCTCTGGATCTATTAAAATAGTTGTTCAAACCCAAATTCATATGACAGCTTTTGATAGTTTTCCATTTTTTAAATTCGGTGGAATTTGTGCACCTTTCTTATTTGAGTGGATTTGAGGGAGTTCCTATTACTTATTGGATATTTTAGGAGGCATTTTAATACACAGCCTTAACATCCTAGTAATTCCAACCTCTGGATGTGATCTATTATAAGACGTGTTCAAAATGTTCAGAGAAGCACTATTCACAGTAGACAAAAACTGGAGATAACCCTAATATTTATCAAGAGTAGAACTGGTAAATAGATTTGAGTATATTCATACAATGGAAAGTTACAAAGCCGGGAGAATGAGTTAACTATGCAAAATAATATGAATGAAATTCCAAAACAAAGTTTTGAGTTAGTGAAGCTGGATACAAGGTGGTGTGTTGTATGGAAGTCTTTAGGAAATAAAAAAATAAAATTAAAAACAAACAAACGAACAAAAACATCAGTAAGGGGAACTTAGGGGTGCTGGATGCCAAGATCTTTGTCCTGGCTACACAAGCATGAATACTTTATGAAAAGCCATTGAACTGTGCTATGATGTGTGCACTCTTCTGCATGCATTTTATAGGTCAGTAAAAGTTTCCTCAAAAGGAAGATAAAAATTATCATCTATGCCTTTATACTTGTATTGCATACCACTTTCAAATCATATGTATTATATTTCAAAAAGCGCATGTATTATCTCATTTCATGTATCCGTTCACTAATTGTTTATTGTTTATTTCCTTTCTGTCCTGATCTAGGTAATAGGAAAGGGTCTGGGGATGCAGCACAGATTAAAGTAGACATAATCCCTGCTTACATGGAGTTTATACCCAGGCCACCTTCATGTCTACCCATAACATTCTTGTGAAGTAGGTGGAGAAGGTATAGTCTTTTGAGTTTTGTTTGCTTATTTGTTTGTTAAGCTAGAAGACAGTTAAGCATGCTTATGAGATTTAGAGAAGAACTCCTTTCAGAGGCAGCAGATGCAGTATATGAGAGGGAAGGAAGGATATAAAAGTCATACCCCTTAGAAGGACAAGACAAAAGAACCCAAAATGCAGTAGAAAGAAAGAAAAACGCTAAACTGGTAATTAGGAGTCATATGCTGTTGGTTAGCAGAGCATGAAATAGAGCCAAGAGCCTGACACTTCAACCACATTAAGTCAAACTTCTCTTCGTTGCTGCCTTCTGGAATGCCAACAAATCCGTTTTATACCCACATGTGTGTGCCTATGTACACACATATACTTTCAATAATGAGCTTTGGCTCTCTGTGCACAGTTCACCATCATCTGTTGGTGATATGTTGTATTTCCCTCAAATGAGGCATGCTGGACACATTCCATGGTTTAAAACTATGTGGGTGCTTTCTCTGGCAGTGGGAAGAGCTAGAATGGGAAAGAGGAAAATATGAGAAGTGTGGAGGAAAGGTCAGAAAATAGGATAATGGCACTAATGAAAAATATGGGAGAAAATTCTTCTTTGGAAGCCATTGATTTGGATAGCAAATTTCTGAACCCCTTGGGATTTGTTATCAAAATGCTTTCCAGGGAAGCAAAGACTTGAGCAAGAGAGAATGTCATGGGTCCTGGGGAAAGATTCCCTTATGTGTTAGTCCAGGTCCTTCAAGAAGCAGACAGCAAGATGGAATTAAATGTGGAAAAGACTGGGGCATCTGGGTGGCTCAGTCAGTTAGGCATTCAACTTCAGCTTAGGTCATAATCTCACGTTCGTGGGTTTGAGCACCACGTCAGGCTCTGTACTGACAGCTCGGAGCCTGGAGCCTGCTTCAAATTCTGTGTCTCCTTCTTACTCTGCCCCTTCCCCACTTGCACTGTGTCTTTCTTAAAAATAAATAAACATTAAAAATTTTTTTAAATAAATGTGTAAAACACGTACAAGGAGAAGGGTCTTGGAAGAGCCAAGAGTCCGCAATGTAAATCTGACTCTTGTAAAAGAGACAGGGAAGGAATGAAGCTCAAGTAGAAGAGTCTTACATTAGGGTATTTCTAAATACATCAGACTCCTCAAGCCAAAGATGTCCATCAGACAAATTCCACATTCCCTATGATTGAGACTCCCTTAGCATCCCTGCTGCACTCAGTCAAGGGCTGGGAGCAACACCCAGAATGCTGCACTGTCATAAATGTGAGGTCACATTTGAGAGAGCTACAGCTAGGGTCATACATGAATTCTCTTTCTGGTTACAGAACTAAGATAGGCATTTTCATGGCCACAACACCTTACATATCTCAAACTTGCCATTTTGGATAAAAATGGGACAATTCATTTTGAGGATAATAGAGTCTGAGGTCCAATTTGGAACCTCTATTCTATATACGCTTCTTTGATTATGTTAAGTGTTACTTGGGATCAGTGGTAATTTGTTCTTTAGATCTCTTTTTAGCTCTAGATAGGTAGAAAGAATATCACAATGGACAGTCACATTTGTCTACCACAAGAGTATCAAGCCTCCTGTGTCAAATATGAATCTTGGCACTTCCCACCAGTAGCCTGCCTCTCTCTCCTAGTCTCTCAAAGAATGGTAAAGTCAGAATTCTGAGAGTTATCTCAGGTTCCTCACTATCCCTTAGCACATCTAACCATATGTTATTCCCGTCTGGTATCTTAAAATTCTCAGATGAATCCCCCAAATCTAGGAAATGAATCTCCTTCTCTTCACCCCTATAAATACCTCCTTGATTTATGTCCTTTTATAATAGCAGCCTTTATATACTAAGAAAACTCTTTCAAGTAAATATCTCAATCTTCATAGCAAGAGTATGATAGGCTCTTAATTTAGCTTCTAAAAGAGAGCATGAGAAAGGTTTTAGGTAAAAAGTGGAGGTGAGGGAATGGGCAGGAAAAGCCAATATAAGGTGCATTATCATGATTGCTGCTATCAGCAACAGAAGCTGGAATATCTGAGAAATGAACAGAATGCCCCCAAGAAATGGCCATTCAAAATGTGAAAGTTTGGAGCATTTACTACCGTGGCCATCCCCCTTATTCAAGGACTCACCCTGGGCCATTTTTACATTGATTCAGAGGCTCCCACAGCCCAGGGACAAAAAGAGAAAAGATACACAGCACACATTTGAGCTGGACCAGTACCAGGGCAAGGTGAACCTGAGCTCCATGGAACTATTAAGCACAGCTGCAGCTAAATCCAAGGTAAGCCAAGGGGAGGTGACACAAAGCACCAAAGTCATCTGTTTCTCATAAAGAAAGTTTTTTGAGAGGTAACACAGACTGCAAAGTAACCAAGCTAGGATTTATATCCAAGTCTGACTCCATGTCCTGTACTTTTAATTACTATGTGCAAGAAGTTTCAGTCAACTTTAAGGTGAGAGGGCACAGTCCCCAAGACTGTCCTCAATTTTGGCAGTAATTGCAAGTTTCAGGGGGGGGTTCTCAAAGCCATCTGGGTTTCAGTAATTCACTAAAACAACTCAAAACTCACTGAAATTTATTATACTCATGGTTATAACTTAATATTGTGAAGTCTAGAGATTAAAATCAGACAATGGAAGAGAGAGAGAGCAGAGTCCAGGGAAATTGCGATGTTATCTTCCTTGGTTCGCTCTCCATGGAGTGGGGATGCATTAGTCTCCCAGCACCAACATGTGATGATACTCATGGAGTATTGCCAACCCCAGGAAGCTTATTCAAGCACCAGAATTCAGTTTTTATTGGAGTTTCATTACACAGGATTGATTGATTGTCCATGTGGTCAATCTCAGCCTTTGGGTTGACCCCTACTACACCCTAAATTATATGGTTGGCCTCGCAGCCATCACAGGTGTTACTGGCTCCACCCTAAGGTCTGGTATGGTCACCCCCTACCCTGAACAAAGATAATTCTCTCAGGTTTGAGGAAATTAACTCCCAAGTTGATGACAAGAGCCAGACCTCTCTCTGGGCAATGCCATACTCTACAAAATATGATTAATCATGCCCAATATAAAATATAGATCTGATTGTGTCTTTCCCCTCCTTGAATATTCATTGGCTCTTACCACCTTTAGGATAACATCTATTTTCTTTAGATGGGCACCCTAGGCATCTCAAGGTCTGTCCTCTGTCTACCTCTCCAGTCTCATACTTTATAACCTTTTCCTCTTTGTACATTCTAGCCCTTTTAAGTTACTGGCACTTCCCCTAATGATAATTTTGTCCTGTTCTCATCAGCAATCTAAATAGTAAAAATCAGTGACAGTGCATAGACACTTCTACAGAAGGTTCCTTTCCTTTTCTTTGAGCAGGACAAACAGGTTAAGACAAGGGCCTAGGGCCTATAGATATATGTAGAAGCAGTGTCTTTTGATGAAATGCCATTTGAAGAGAAGAGAAGATGTGATAGGAGAGGAGAGAAAGAGGGGAAAATTCTAGTTTTGCATTTGAATGGTGTGGTAAGATTGAGGCTCAACTTCTCACCCACAATTTGGAGCAGGGACAAAACACTCAGCCCTCCATCAAACTCTTCCTTCCTAAAGCCTTCATGACTTAGGACTTGTGCAGATGCAGTAACTTCTCCCCAGAAAGCAAATGCACATGCACTTAGTTATACACAGCTATGTTTCAGCACTCAACTCAGAATGTCTTCCCTGACCATTATCCCTTCCTCTCCCCTCTCCAGATGGATTGCTCCTCTTTCTTTATATTGCATAATACCTTCCAAACAGCTATCAAGGCATATCATTAACTGTTGATTTGTATATTATTCTCCTGCCTATGAGTTCTATGAGAAGAAAAAAGTGTATTTTTTTTAATCTTTTCACACATATCAGCTAGCACAGGGCCAAGTAAAAATTGGGATAAAAATTTATTAACTACATGAACAAACAAAGAAAAAAAAGAGAGAGAAGAAAAGAGGGGGGAAGGGAGAGAGAGAGGGAGTGTTGAAAATTCATTTGGTTTGCAGATATGGAGAGGAGGAGTTAATGCCAAGTTTAATAGAATATTATTCCTTCAGCACCCCGCCCCCAACCCCCAGCCCCCAAGCACCAGGCCTGATTCTAATGGCAGAGTTTAGTTAGCTTAAGGGTAACACATGACAGAAGCTGAATGACATTAAACTGCTCATAGGTTCATGCGCAAGCCAATTTCCTCTGCAGGGAGGTAACATTCCTATAGTCTTCTATGATACTTTAGAATCTCTCCAGGCTATGGTGGCAACAGATCTAGTAGACAAGAGGGATCCAGCAGCACATCACATGAACTGAACTGGAAAATGTCCTGGCCAATTAACAGCAAATGTCTGTGGCAATTAACAAACAGCCTGGAAACAAAGACTATCTATGTTGTTATGCTCAGTCCTGGAATGTTTATTGTCTCTTCATGTCTTCAGTTTTATAGTTTCAACATTTGAAAGATGTATATTCCATTCTTTTACTAGTTTGTAAGCTCCCTCGAGGACCCAAACCATCTAATACATCTTTTTATTCACACAACACCTAGCACAATGTTTGACTCAAAGTAAGAATGCCATAAATATTTTTGAAATAAATTAAAAATTCTACCCCAAACCTGAAGGTCCGGCTACCAGGTGTCCACACATGTTAAATAGGGTGGCTTAAACCTTTCTCCAGGCTTTTTAGTTGCCTTTATAGAGATTAAATCCTATAAAGTTGGGTTTGTGTCAGGAAGGACATGTAGAGGTCATTTAGTTCAAGTCTCCCTTTCAGATAAGAAACCTGTTAAATTGGCTTGTCTAACATAATGGAGCTGGAAATATGGCAAGACTGTACTCAGAAGCCAGTCTCCAGTGTTCCTTTTACAGCAAGCCTTTCCTCCTCACTTTTTTTCTAGTAATCAGGATGAGTGTATTTACAACAATGCTTAAGAAAACAAAGCACTTTGGTACATTTTGGTAATTTTCTCACTAACGCACATCAACCATCCTTAAATCTTTGTTAACTTACACTCAAAAGCCATTTTTTATGGTTTGTCATTAACCCTTCCGTCCTGTCTCCTTGAATAGAGGCCATCAGCCAAGGTCAGTTTTTATTTCTGATTCCTTCTGATCTACAAACATAATAATACTCTCTCTGTTAACCTTTGAGAAAAAGGTGTTTCTTCTCCTTTTCAAGGCCAAGAGTGCTATTCTCATTCTTGATCTCATTCTTGTCAATATCTGAGAGCTTTGTCCCGTGTTCTATTCTCTCTCTCCTGAGGCCTAGACCTTTCCCCAGGTACTAGCACCACAAGTAGGCTCAACTTTCTTCCATCTTAAAACCTCCTGGCCCTATGTACTTGAATAACTTTTATCCTCCCCTTCTAACTGAAACATTTTGAAAGAATATGCTCAGTCTCACTTTGTTAGCTTCATTCATTTCTTTTCTCATTACCATCATCTCTCCACCGCCAGAATGTTACTAAAATGGCTCTAACCAAGGCCATAGATTGCTTCCTAATTATTAAATGCAGGGGAAATTTCCAGTTGTTTGTTACTGTCTCATTTCTTTCTTTTCAAAACAACCCCCTATTCTTTTAGTTTCCATGACTCTGCATTCATTCGATTCCCTGAAATGTGTTTGAATCAGGATGATTTTTTTCCTATTTTCTATGTGGGTTCTTCTTTTTCTGCCTACTCTCAAAATGTCAGTTTCCCACAAAACATATAATCATGATTTCAAGTACAAAATATATACTGATGGCCACTAAATCTGCATATCCATCTCAGTTTTGATATTGAAACATATGTATTCATATACATTCCATTTTCATGCATGATAAGGGCACCACAAACTCAGTATTAAAACTCATTACAACATCTTTGATGCTATCCTGCTCCTATTTAGTAGGGTACCAGAATGTTATATGTGGGGTCCAAAAATTGTGTCAGCTAAAATTCAAGGTCACATTATTGCAAGGTTAATTAAAAAGCCATGCTATAAAATTATAATACGTAGAAAAATAAAGATAGTGAAACATGTACTGAATTTAGATGACCATACACTGAGAAAGTCTTAAATGACTACACAGCACTTCCCCATTACTTCCTATTCTGTATTCCTGCCCTCTGGGTTTTTTGTTTGTTTGTTTGTTTGTTTGTTTTTTGCCCTTATCTTTTCCTGTTTGAGAATTAGGTCTGGGAGGAAAATTAGAACCAGTCATAAATTCTGTTGTATCCAGATTTATGTTAGTGAGCAATTTTACTAAAGTTTCTGTCTTACTTATAGGTATCATTATCAACTAAATGGTATCACTGAGAATAAAAACTGGCAGCAGAGGGTGCCTGGGTGGCTCAGTTGGTCAAGTGCCCCACTCTCGATTTGGGCTCAGGTTATGATCTCGTGGTTCGTTGGTTCAAGCCCTGCATCAGGCTCCTCAATGACAGTGCAGAGCCTGATAGGGTTTCCCTCTCTCTCTCTCTCTCTCTCTCTCTCTCTCTGTCTTTCTCTGTCTCTCTCTCTCTCTCAAAATCAATAAATAAATTTAAGAAATTTTTTAAAAAGAATAAAAACTTGGGGCTGATTCTTATATTCTCCTTTGATTACTATCTACATCCCATTAATCAACAGTTCTTGAAAATTATACTTCTTTAAAATTGTACTTCTTTTAAATTATACGTCTTCCAAAGTCCTCAAATTTGTGTAATATTACCATATTCCTTAACCTGTAACTTAGTCTTTTCCTGGATGACCCAAGCAGCCTCTATGGCGTCACGCTGCCTCCAGGCTTGAAGTCCCTCTCCAACCTTACAATGGGTGTTCCAGAGAAGCTTTAAGCTATTACGTATCTCTCCTTGCACTACACCCCGCAGTCTCTCTCGTGACTTCAAAATATACCAAGATTTTTCACACATACGTCGTTCGCACCTGCTCTGCCTAGAATTCTGGACTACCTGACTGTTTACTGGACAATTTCCCATTCGTCTGTTAAGCCTCATCTCTAATTTCATCTATGAAGCCATCATGTTCTTTTCCTCCTCTCTCCAATGAAGACAACTAGCCATACCTTATTTGGGGTGTCCACTCTTTATATGCAGGCATGGGTCTTTTAAAATGTCTATAACATTTCATTATACTTTGTCATTTGCTGTTTCCATTTTTCTACTAAAATTGTAAATGTATTGAAGATTGGAACTAGATGTGATTCAACATTTTGTTTAGTTAGTGATACAGGGTTTATATAATTATTTTTTAAACAACAGTACATTTTATATCTTAGATAAAAAGTCTCACAATATTAAAAATAAAGGGAAAATAAAAGAGACTATAGAGGGCCACTAAGATCATCTGAAAGGCAAAAGTAAAATTAAAAACAAACAGGTAGGAAAAAGGGAAGCACAGGAACAATCATAGATAAGGTGGTGAGACAGGCACAGTCTGTTTGCTCTCTATCACTTCCCAAATTAGGACCACTCTTTTGAAATGAATCTTTTGCCTTGTTTCCTATTCTTTTTTCCCACCTACAGAGAGAGAAAGCTACAATGGCCACAATCATATACAAATATTGATCATTCTATCTCAACATACAAATTAAAAAAAAAAAACTAGTGGGATGCCTGGGTGGCTCAGTAGGTTAAGCCTCTGACTTCAGCTCAGGTCATGATCTCATGTTCATGGGTTTGAGCCCCACGTCAGGCTCTTTGCTGACAGCTCAGAGCCTGGAGCCTGCTTCGGATTCTGTGTCTTCCTCTCTTTCTGCCCCTCCCCATCTCATCCTCTTTCTCTCTTCGTATCAAAAATAAATAAAAAACATTAATTTTTTAAACTAGTAAAAACATAAAGCATGAAGTAAAAGAGAACCCCCCCCAAGTTTACAAAACCCTCTAAAATTGCTTCAAGAGAGTATTATTGCATACAAATGACCTTACCCATCCTTTTATTCTTTTTCAATAGTTTTTTATCCCAGACCTTTTGGAGAAACTCAAAGAATTATGATTTTCCCTTTTTGTCACAATTTAAATCATAGACTCTTACAAATATTAATATCCAGGTTTACTATATTTCTCATCCTCTGGAAGTATCTTGGTAGAAATAAGACATTTTTATGAGAGCTAGGTGTTCCAAAGACAATGTAACCACTGGCCACTTGAGAATTTCTATATGAAAGAACTTGGGGGAAGTAATTTGGCTAGAATAAGAGTCTCAGACTTATCTGAGAGATATAAGGAATATATGTGCTCATTGTCTTATTGGAGTGTGTGTTTCGTGGGGGGAAGCTCAAGAAGAGGAGCATGGCCAATAGAGAATGTCAAGCCATCCATGTGTGCTGACACTGAACATGGTGTTCCCACCTGGATCACTGGGATTTCTGGTTTTGTTTTTCATTTTTTAAACACACCAATAAAATATCTGAAAATGAATCTGAGTGATAGTAGTTATGGCTCTTTTTAAACTGGAAAAATTTTATCAAATGACAATGGCAGAAATCCGTATAAAAGTTTTCTTTATATTATGTTTAAAGGCACAGAGAAACCAGTTAAAACACCCCTCTTCTATTACCCTCTATAGTCAAGCCTTTTATTTAATTTTTATTTATTTTTGAGAGACAGAGAGAGATAGCAAATGAGCAAGGGAGGGGACAGAGAAACAGGGAGACACAGAATCTGAAGCAGGTCCCAGGCTCTGAGCTGTCAGCACAGAGCCCAATGCAGGCTCTAACCCATGAGCTATGAGATCATGACCTAAGCCGAATTCCGATGCTTAACCTACTGAGCCACTCAGGCTCCCCTATATTCAAGTTTTATGTGCAATGATCGGGCAATATCTCTCACTTTATTTCACCTGACCTGCCTGAAGGACATTATTACATGTATTGCCTGAGGAAATATTATAAAATTGTGGGATTCAGTGTCCTAAATTTCATTGAAGGCACGATAAGATGAGTGGAATCTCTCACTTGGTTTTCATTTGAACAGTTTGAAGTGTGTGCCATCAGACAACTACACATTTTCCCTAAACAATAGTTTTTATCCCCTAAACTCTTTTTAGTTGTAGGGTGGCATAATGTGACAGTTAAGTGTCTCCAAGTACTAGTGGAACCAAATTATACTCTTGAGCTTGTGCGTGCCCTGCCTATTGATGGCAATGTCCCTGTTCAGTCGTCCTTCCTCATCAGCTGTCTTGCTAAAATGTGCAGTGAGTAATGATTACAGGACGATATTAAATGAAAACGCTACTCATGACTCTGAGCCAAATATGACCCCTACTATTCTTCTACTATTAAAGAATAATTACCCATTCCCCATGCATTTGCAATTGCGGGCAGCAGAGATCTTGAGTTGCCAAAATATGCCAGTAAACTATTCAATTTTAAAAATATCTCAATATACAAAATGCTAATATTGATAGAGAAATACATAGGAAGTAAAAAGTATGGCTCTTGGGAACATTAAATATAAATAACCTTGCTTTCACTAATTTGTGTGAGAGTTGCAACATCTTTTTAAACTAGCTTTTATATAGGAAATGAAACAAAGATGCCAAAGATTAATGCTGTCAATTTCGATGGCCAGCATGTATTCAAAAGGCAAACATATAAATCTAAAGCAAAGAGAAGTGCGTTGCTTAATTTCTGCTCATCATTCATTACACAATTGCCAGGAAGTTAACCGTTCCATTTTCGATTCCATCACATCTTAAATTCATCTTGGAAAAGTTCCTTCTTCCATTATTGTAGTGAGCTTTTATGGACCTTTGATGGCTCTCACAGTAATCAGCACTGAGGATCTACAAGATTAACGTAGACTGAAGTTCTGAGAAAAAGAAGATGAATATGTTTTACATTATAGTCTACTTTTTTTCAGTGTTTCAAAACTAAGAGCATAAGCTCTTCATCCATTACAACACTTTGCTTTCAATGACCATAATTCTACCAAGGAAAAAATAAGTTTAAGGTTTTCAGTCACCTGTTACTCAGTGTAGACAAAAGAGTAAGCAAATTTTAGTTTTTAATAATGCCCAAAGCCAAATGTTCTTAGCATTGGAAGAAATGGGTTAACATAATTTTTAAAAATAATCCGTTTTGGGGGCTGCTGGGTGGCTCAGTAGGTTAAGCATTGGACAACTGGTTTTGGCTTAGGTCATGATCTTACCATTTATGGGATCAAGCCCCAACTTCAGGCTATGCCCTGACAATGTGGAACCTACTTAGGATTCTCTCCTTCTCTCTCTCTACTCCTCCTTCACTCACTCACTCTCTTAAAATAAATAAATAAACATTAAAAGAAAACAAAAGGAAAATATTTTAACAACAAAAAAAGTAAATCTGTTTTGTAATAAATGTTATGGTAGTTATAAGTTTCATATGTACTTTCTTATTTTTTATTCAATCTTCTATTCAATGTATTAGTTATTAAATTAATAGTAACCCTCCCCCCTTTTTTTCAGGCACTGGGCTATATAGTTGGGATAAAGAGAAGAACATAGAAATAATTTCTGCCCTTAAGAAACATGTATTTTAGGGGCGCCTCGGTGGCTCAGTCAGTTAAGCATCCAACTTTGGCTCAGGTCACAGTTCACGAGTTTGAGCCCCACATCAGGCTGTGTGCTGACAGGTCAGAGTCTGGAGCCTGCTTCAGATTCTGTGTCTCTTTCTATCCCTGCCCCTCCCTTGCTTGTGCTCTGTCTCTCTCTCTCTTACTCTTTCTCTCAGAAATCAACATTAAAAAAAAAAATGTGTGTTTAATAGGTCAGATAGCATGGAAGTATTGAATCACTGTACTGTATACCTGAAGATAATATTACACTATATGCTAACTAAATAGAATTTAAATAAATAAATAAATAAATACCAGATAAACATAAACTAACATGAACACAAAAAAAGATATCATACACATAGTAATAGAAACAGGTACAAGAAAAAGTAGAGGTACAGTGAATAATGTGACCAATTTGAGAAAGGGAAAGGAGACAGGTGGAGCATGGACTTGGTCCAAAGTCTTCATAGTGAAGATGACTATCAAGAAGAGCTTTGCAGGGTGCCTGGGTGGCTCAGTTGGTTAAGCGACCAACTTTGGCTCAGGTCATGATCTCACAGTTCATGGGTTCAAGCTCCATGTCAGGCTGTGTGCTGACAGCTCAGAGCCTGGAGCCTGCTTCAGAATCTGTGTCTCCCTCTCTCTCTGACCCTCCCCCGGCTCACACTTTGTGTCTCTCTCTCTCTTAAAAATAAAAAAAATATTAAAAATTATTTTAAAAAAGAAGAGTCTTGAAAGGTAACAGATATTTGCTATGTATGGCTGGTGGTCTAAAAACATATTCACATCTTTTGACACTCTTTCCATCAGGTGTAGAATCTAATTCTCTTCTTTTTGAAGATGGGCTATCCTTAGTGACTCACTTTTAATGAATAGAATGCAGGAGAAGTAATAGTGTCTGACTTTCAAAGCTAATATAAAAGCTGATATGCCTTCTACCTGACTCTGTTCCTCTATTGAGACATGTATTTTGAAGGCCCAAGCCAGCATGTAAGAAGTCTGACTCCCTGAAACTTCTATGATGAAGAGACTGTTTCAAGAGACCACATAAAGAGAGTCCCAAGAAGCGAGCTATTCTGTATATAAGTCTCAGACAATTTCAGTTCCAAGCATCATCTGGTTGGATCTACATGACAGACTTCACTGAGCAAGAACCACCCTGCTGACTCCCAGGCCCACCACTAAGTGTCGGTATAATTTATAATATAGCAGTAGGTGACTAAAGCTGTAGACAATGGGAGCAGCCTGTGAAAAACTTTGGAGGCTTAAAACAACCTGGTGTTTCCAAGCAAGAACAGGAAGTTGAGTATTGCCAAAAGACAGAAAGTGAGTCAGGGCAAGGTAAGAGTCAAGACCAAAGGGACTAGGAGAGGCCAGGTCATGGAAGTCTTAGTAATTCATATCACAGAGTTTGATTTTTTACCCTGGAACTGATGGCTATGCATCCATATTTTAAAACATACCTATTTATATAGATTAGTTTATTACTTGTGAAAATGTTGTCAGGATATTATTTATTTACTTGTGTACACACATGCACTCTATACATCGTTAGTTTAAGCTCTGAAAATGTGCTTGTTTTGTTGGTATGTATCCTCTTTAGTTTCTGGGAACTCTGAAGAACTAACTGCTTAGATTAGCACTTCACTTTACTGAAGTCAAAGCAACCCATCCTGGATAATGGCTTGTCCAGACATATCATCAGTCAGGGGTTATTTTCTAGTCAGCAGCTTCAATGGCTCTGGCTTTATTTAGAAGGATTTCAGTGCTTCGTTGAAATGGTTCATCTAAGCACTGTGTGCATGGTTAACCTTTTGTGGCTCTAAAGATCACTTAGTAGGAGTCTTTAATTATAGGAACCTTGAGTGGAAGAGAGGCGAACATATTCACCAGGCTCAAACAGCTATTCAGTCCTAAGGCCAAAAGTAAGATCTATATCTTTTTTCAATTAGCAGCTCTTTGCAGAACACTTTTAGCCAGCCAACTAGTGGCGACGTTGGAAAGGAAGCAGAATAAAGTGGTAAATTCCATAATGTTTGCTTGCATCTAATTCCATAGAAATAGCATTGGGTTTAGTAAATTCTGACATTTTGATAATCTGTAGCTGCCATTCAATATTATATTTGTAGCAGAAAACACATAGTTCATGTTCAGAAAAGAACCAGAGATAGAAACTAGTTTCACAATATAAGGTCTGGTTACTTTTTATTACTTATATATTTATTGTCCTATTAAATTTCTAGGTTAAAGGTGGGGCTTTTAAAGAATGTGAGTAGATCCATGTAAGGTGAATTTTGGGAAAGAACATGTTGTAATAAAAAGACTAGAAACTATAAAAACAATACAGCAGGATGTTAAATGGGATTTGTCCTATTGCCTCTGAATTTCAGCTGCAGCCCCAAGACTCAAAAAAATGGATGATAGGAACTCCTTCTATTTTAAAGAAGGGTGTTAGCTACATCTATGCAGAACCAACCTAAGGCAGTAATCTCAGGCCAGTAATTGACCCCTTCTTCCCAGCCATATAAAAGAACACAATCTTTGGGTTTATTAAAGAGGTTAATCAAGGTAAAGAGTTATGAGCCTTGTTAAAGTATTCCTCTTCAAACACATCAAGACAAGTGAGAAGGAATAAGAGAATTGGCATAAATATTAAGAGTGTATGAAAGGGGACTCTGGAAATCTCATTCCCCAGCTGGCTACTGGGAGAACCTGACATGTATTCCTAGGGTCTATACAAACATAGAGATTGTCCCCTGCCTCTCACTTGGACACTGCTAAAGGTGCGAAATCCTTAAATGGATTTGAATGGCAAGGCAAGAAGAGAGGGCAGCAGTGGGAAGCAAACTGCACTTATATTGCTTTGTGAAAGAAGGAGCTTTGATTTCCTTCATGCCAAAGGATATCTCAGAAGTTGGGTTTAAAACATATTGATGGAGCCCAGCCAAAAGGGCATCCCACAGGAAGAAGCTTTAAATGTGCCTTATTGTGGGGGGAGTGAAGTCTCAAGAAGTCAGCCAGAAAGTGAATCCCTTGTGTCAGCCAGCATTTGGAAGCTTGCCATCAAAGAGGACACGAGTGATGAATTACTAGAGCCTACTGCAAGAGAGGCATTGCTTTTTTCCTGTTACCGCCACCCCTTCCTTCTCCAGCTCTCCCTCTTCAGCCCCCACTCCAAACTCTGGAGCAGAAAACCATAGATTATGTGGGGAGGAACGAAAAATCCTACAGCAGCTTTCTCCATTCCAATCTCTGATGCCCATCTCAGGCCTTAGGGAGGAGGAATAACTCTGAATTAGACGGAGATTTGGAGAGTTGTTTTAGGAAGGATTAGACTTGGAAATGCCTCAAAATCAAAAGTATCCTCTCACTGAGAGTGATTTAAAAGCTGTGCAATCTTCTGATCGGATAATGGAAAGACACAAAAACTTTTTCAAATGCAAACAGGAAGGAAAAAATAAAGCTGTGTCCTGGTTATGACCGGTCAGAATATTGCTCATTCTATAAAATGGTTTATACACAGAAGTCTGAATATCAACACTGTCACTTCAGATCTGTTTGAATCCAGCTTCAGTTATAAAAATGGGTTAAGAAGACCTATGTCACAGGATGTTGGGAAGAATAGTGAAGTAAATAAAGTAAAATAAATAGTAAAGTAAATAGTGAAGTGAAACATGTAGCACGTCATTCATAACATTCTGTCTCTTCTTCCTTCTCTTGGTTGCCATATTAAAACAAAAGTGAAAGCCACTTATAAATGGGTTGCTTATTTAGAAATTAAAAATCAAAATAATTTTTAAAAGTGAGTGGCAAACAAATCAACAAAAGAGACAGGTTGTAATATGATTAGTCCCAAATTTGAATTTATTGGAGACTAGAACAAAAGAGTGACAAAATTTTTATTATCTCATTAAAAAAAAAAAAAACCTTTCTA
Source organism: Suricata suricatta (assembly GCF_006229205.1). Lineage (NCBI taxonomy): Eukaryota > Metazoa > Chordata > Mammalia > Carnivora > Herpestidae > Suricata > Suricata suricatta. Next base: position 90,888,218 of record NC_043704.1, on the reverse strand, counting down.
GTTCTTAAAAGAAGGAAACTCTTTTGGGGTTCTAGACCCTAAAAACAATTTTATTATTTAAACATTATTCAGGAGAGTCTCCTTTTATTTATGCTATCCAGAAATTCCAAAATTTATAATCCAGTTACATTAAAAAGGCTTCTTATTTTGTGTATATTTTGAAATTCAGAAAAACATTCTATCTAAGCCAGTCCACAAGATAAGCTGTTTAAGCTACAGGATAGCTAATCTTTATGGTGCTATTGGCATGTCCTGAGTTCTATTTCCTGGCAGAACAGAGACACTGAGTATAACCTGTGTGTGTGTGTGTGTGTGTGTGTGTGTGTGTGTATGCATGCATGTGAATGCCTACACAGAAAATAGAGGATGATTTTATTTTAAAAAATCTCTATTCTTGTAATTAATCATATCTATCTTTAGTATGTTTCCTGTCTTACAATATCTTCCATCTAGGCCTGGCCCACAACAACCCAAATATTCTATTTCCAAATGACTTGCTTTCCTTTCTCTGAACGAAGACTCATATTGCCAAGGGCCAGCTAGGTTTAGGACGAAGCAACTTGATTAAATAAATTCATATTTATATGCCAATGCCTATAAGCTATTTACCATTCCCAGAAATGTTTGCAATTTTATCAGAGTAATTTTTTGAGTCCAAATACTCTAATTATAGGAATTTCAGGTAGCATAACAAAATGAAATAACAAACAACTACCAGAACCTTATCCACATGGCCTATCCCTTAGAGCTCCAAGTCTTTGTATGGTACCCGTGCACTGATTTTCTGTGCTGGAAAGATGGAGCAACAGAAATAGCAGTCAATTTATGCAAGGGCTGTGTATGAAGTAGGTCTTTCTCATTTGAAGACTGACTTCCTTTATGTAAAAAAAAAAAAAAAGATTGACTTCCTTTATTACAAAACCCCATTCTATATATACTTCTCATCTATATTGTATTTTTAATTAAATTGGATCATTTGCAACATTTGCAAATGTTTCTAAATTGCTAATAATCAAGCTAAATGAGAAAGGAAAGTCGGCAAAAAGATAATCTTACTGAAAAAAATGTACTCGATTTGTCAAACTGAATGAGTTATCTAAAACAGTAGCCAAGTAGCTTCTTAAACTGGTGAGGGCCGCACAGCAAAGACACTGCATTCTTCAAAGTAACTTTGTGTTCCTGTTCCCTTCCAAGATTTTCAATGTTTTGGAAATAACAATAAGGCTGTTTGTTTACATGGGATGAATGATTTTCTTAGCATCTCAGCTCTAAATTTAGAGAACTTTGAAAGGACTAGATTGTCCGTCTCGCCAACAATGCTGGACAGGCTCCAGGGCTCAGAATAGAAGGAGCAGTGAAACATTCATCAGCCACCCTGATAAGTTACCATTTTCCCTGAGAATTAAGACATTTTGTTTAATAAATGTTGATGTTTACTTGGTTGGAGCAAAGCATTGTGAAAATGGTTTTCAAACAGAGAATTACCTTAAATTTCTCTAAGCCCTCCTCATTTTTTTAGAGGCTGACAGTTATGACAGCTCATAAGACAGAAGTCTGTATTCTAACACAACATCTGTTAGTAAATCCTTGCTATGACTTTACTGAATCAATGAAGTTCTCCTTTTCCTTTATTTTTAAAATATGAAGAATTACTGTACTCTATGGCTTCACTCATGCAACATTGACTATTTCCTTCTACTGCCCTGCTATCCTACAACCCCCACTTCTGACTCAGGCCGTTTTTTCAGGCTTTGCTTTCAATACCTCCCAATGAATCAGCAACAAAAATCTTTTTTTCTTAATATATATATTTTTCATTTTTTTATGCTCATTTATTTTTGAGGAAGAGGGAGATAGAGCTTCAGTGGGGGAGGGACACAAAGAGAGAGGGAGACACAGAATCAGAAGCAGGCTCCAGGTTCTAAGCTGTCACCACAGAGCCAGACACAGGTCTCTCGAACACATGAATGGTGAAATCATGACCTGAGCTGAACTGGGACGCTTAACCCACAGAGCCCCTTGTCTTAATATCTTAACTCACCTGCCGACTCATCTCATTTTGCCACTTTGACATGTGATTAAAACATACGTTATAGCTATTCAGAAATCCTGATTTCATATCGTTTGTCAGTTCCTCTCCCTACTCCACAAGTAACCACAGCAAGAAAATTTCATAACATGGCAATCTCTGTTTTTTAGTACAAGCTACTGGGAAGCTATAGGCCAAGAGTTCTGCTCTCTCCAGAGAAAAAGAGGGAGCATCTTTGAATTCTAAAATACTATTACGACTTTTTGATCTTAATGTTAGTCGTCTTACATTCTTATATACCCTCAGAGTTTAGTGTGTTGAATTAATTCTTTTCCTCTTTAATAGCTAGACCCTATAAATCTATTTTGCAATTGAATGTACTGTGTGTTCTTTCATAATCTAAAATTGTCTTTCCACTTTTATTACTCAGAATGTCCACTTTTTCTTCTCAAAGTAGTCCAACTTTGCTTCATCTGATCCATTTAGATTTTGGATTCATCAGCACAAGAATGCGAGCGGCAGCACCGCTAATGGATGAGCATCACCCAGAAAGAGCACACACTGAGAAGGCTGGAGAGAGTAAACCAACACTTCAGAGTCAGGCAATAGAGGACAGACACATCAAGGACAGAGATCACAGGTCAATGTTAACAGTAAAAAAGAAAAAAAAATTAGTAAGAGGGAAAAAATAGAGCACTAACCAGAAAGCCAAAAGAGAGGAGATAATTCATGTGAGAAGTGGGGATGAGGCACATACAGGGAACAGAATTCATATCAAAAAACAATTTAAAGACATCTGACAGGGGTGACAGGCTGGCTCAGTCAGTTGTGACTCTTGATCTCGGGTTTGTGAGTTTGAGTCCCACCTTGGGAGTAGAGTTGACTTTTAAAAAAATAAAGAGATGTGACAAAATGAAGATAATTAATAATGAATCAGCAACAGCTGCAAACAACAGATGGCAAAGGATTTAAACATGAATGGTAGATGAGTAAAGTTTTACCATGTTTATAGGTGAATGGAAAAGAGTTACAATGCAATAATAAGAAGGGAAAGGTTCAGAAGAAGTTGTTTTTTAAAATTAATACTATTTAAGAAAATTTACAGAAGTAGCTAGCACAGAGGAAGAGGTAGAAGATATAAGAAAGAAGGTAAGAGGGGGTGCCTGGGTGGCTCAGTCAGTTAAGCATCCAATTTTGGCTCAGGTCATGACCGCACAGTTCTTGAATTCGAGCCCAATATCAGGCTCTGAGCTGCCAGCTTGGAGCCTGGAGCCTGCTTCAGATTCTGTGTCTCCCTCTCTCTCTGAATCTTTCCTGTTTGCACGCGCGCTCTCTCTCACTCTCTCACTCTTTCTCTCTCTCACTCTCTCTCTCTCTCAAAAAAAACATTAAGAAAAGAAAGAGGGTAAGTGAGGCAAACCTGCTAAAAATTGGAAGAGAGAATGAAATCTGGAATCCAATTACGATATAAGTAAAAGCCCCCTCAGTACAGAGACTTTTTTCCCAATTAACTTTTCAAAGTTAGACGACTGTTTTTCTTCCACTGTAGTTATATAACGACCTTTTCTATATTTGTTGTTCTGTTTTGCCTAGTCTATACCTAAGTGATAATGGTACAGCCCCCTTTACCATTCCTAGTGTGCCAGGGCATCATACTGTTTACTACACACAAATAAATATTTTTAAAGGGCCTACTTTAAATATAAATAGTCAGGTTTTATATAAGTATTCTGTCCATTCAGCTAGTAATTTTGTCTTGTTCTCTTCAAATTCCTAGGTAATAAATAAGAAAATATGTCCCTAAGGGATAATGCACTTAAAAAAGCACAATTAACATTAGAAGAAATGTATTTCCGTGGAAATAAAACACACCGTCACAGAGGTTTGATGAAGGAAAGGACAGACTTTGAAGAATTCATTTCTCAGTGAAAGTATCTGCTGAGGCTTTGAAAGGGGAGTTGCTAAAACTATCTTAAATAATACCCTTCCGAAGAATACCAAGAGGGTAATGTTGGGTTTTACTGGAGTTTGATTACCTGACAAAATTATTGGATCATAGACAATAATTAGGATCATAAGCTACTAAATTACACAGTGAAGAGTGTGTAGGTCATGGTCTTTTAACACAAGGAAAAGTAGTCTCAGTCGACTTGCCAATCATTTCCTTAGATGCAGACTCCCATTTCGATAAAATGTTACAAGTAATGAAAGTGCTGCAAATTAAGCAGCCGCTGGGTCTACAGAAACAATACTTGAATGACTATTAAAATACAATGTAATTTAAATGTGACATCTGATGGGAAAGGTTATACAGAGTACCATCCCAGACATCGGTCTTTGTAGTCTCATTCCAAAAACATTCCAGGTCAGCTTCTGTGGGGCAGCCCATGATGAGTTAAATGGTAAGAACCCACAGAGCCTAGAGCAGGGAGTGCAGTGTTTCTTCTCCACATGGAACAAATTAGCCCTCCTCGTTTCAATCTTCAGTGGGGGTGAATATAGATTGGGTTTTTTTCTTCTTTTTTAGACCTAATGCTGTGTAAGCCACCCCACCGGCGGCTCTTAGCTCTTCTTATGGAGGTGAGTGCTGCGGGGCATCAATTGACTGCTTCCAGTGCAAGCTCACAGCTTTGTTTTACAACTCTCGTAGATTAGAAAAAGTTAAGCCAATCTTAGAAAAAAAAAAGTTCAGAATTGATGAAACTCTTTCATCCATAAACAACCTATTCTAAATAAATTCGGAAACATTTTGGCTTTTAGATGAAGCTATGTCAGTAACTGGAGTTAGGGAAATTTTGTTACCATAATAGGATGAAATAAAATTAAAAGGCGGGATTAGTGTCAGTAGCTCGGGTCTTATTTCTTAAGTAAATTCAGGATGAAAATTGGAAATATATAGTTTTCACATGTCAGTTTCTTAATTATCGGGTAAAGGTCAGATTATAAAAATAAAATTTGAAGTCATGTTTAAATATTTTAATTGTTGCCAGTTTCTGCTACCTATGATTTCAAGAATTCAAATAAATTAAAACCTCCTCTTTTAGAAACAAGTTATGATTTTAGATTTTATAGAAGTATAGATTTTAGTGTCTTTAAACATTATTAGACACATGCTATAGGGAATTAATTAAACGAATTTCCTCTAATTAGTCTATATTGAAAGCTTATTAAAATCCCTTATTATCTATATTGTAAGGATGTTGTGGAAACCCATGAAAGAAAGGTCTCTTGAATCTCATTTTCATGAGAAACTGCCCTTCTCTTGAACAAGTAATGTGTATACATATATATATATATATATATATATATATATATATATATGCGTATGTTTACTAGAAATCTTATAACTTGCTTCCTTCTCTGTTTTGACTGCTAGGAAACTCAGAAGAAATATACAGTCCACTTGTATGAGAGAGCATGAGAGAACGGTATGAAATTTTATATTAACTTTGCCATCACTTTATCTTATCTATTCCTTCATTCCAAATTTTCATCTATTACTTTTTAACATTTATGTCAGTATGTTCTTATGGATATTTATTTTATACTCTGGGTTATAATGCAGCACTACTTTGCTTATTTTGGTGCTCAAATTTTCTCAATTTTGGCCCTTAAGAGGTCTCTCAATTGGCTCCTGTGTTTCACTGACATACTCTCATTATTATAGATTTTTATTTCTAAGGAGTTTTCTAAAGTTTTTTAAAAACTTTTTGGCATTAGTGGATTCTCCAGGATCATCCTATATATTTCCTCCTCCAGCCCTAGATTTAACCATTTCCCCAAGGAGTCCTGGATCCTTTTATTAAAGAACGGTATTAGAAATCAGATCTGGGCACCAGGCATGTCATTGATTCTAGGTCCTCTCACCTGACAAAGCAAGGAAAATATGTGTGTGCATGAACCCATATATACACACACAAAGCTATAAATATTTCCATATATAACCATCTGTATATCTTTTAACTAAGTAAGTTAAAACTTCTTTATGCTGATAGCTCTAATCCATTACTGCATGAATTGTTCTACACTCCTTCACTTGCTTATCTGTACATTCCTGCTCCAACAGTGAGCTTTCTGGCTCCCACTGCCCCCTACTCATTTACTTAGTTGTTCAATTCCAGTAAACATGTACTAAAATTTCAGAATTAGTTTTTAATTGTTTTTAATCTTTATTTTTGACAGAGAGAGAGAGAGAGAGAGAGAGAGAGAGAGAGAGAGAGAGAGAGTGAGCAAATAGGGAAGGAACAGAGAGAGAGAGAGGGAGACACAGAATCCAAAACAGGCTTCATTCAGGCTCTGAGCTGTCAGCACAGAACCTGACGCATGGCTTGAACTCACAAACTGTGAGACCATGACCTGAGCTGAAGTCAGACGCCTAACTGACTGAGACACCCAGGTGCCCCTAAAATTTCAGAATTATTAACCCATCACTTCGTGGGGAAAAAATGATCAATTAGAGTCCAGTGCTGTGTGCAGTTCCTTCTGCTGTTACTCATGCAGACTCTACTCATTTCCAAAAGTACATAGGTCAGTGCTTTTGCCTCCCACTTCCTTCAGTGAGGTTATTTCATACATTTGGAAAATGGTTAAAGTCTCTTGTCACAGTGTGCAATCCTTCTTGGGGAACCACAACCTATAATTTTTTAAATTAAATTTATGTACATTAAGATTCACTTTTTATGCTATAAAGTTCTATGGGTTTTGACAAATGCATAGTATCCTATATCTATCATTACAGTCTTATACCAAATAATTTCACTACCCTAAATGCATCCTCTGTGGGTCATCTATTTTCCTCCACTACTGAACGCCAGAAAACCACTGATATTTTACTGGTGCTACAGTTTTGCCTTTTCCAAAGGCATTTAATTGGATTCCTATAGTATGTAGCCTTTTTACATGGACTTCTTTAGCTTAGCAATATACAGTTAAGATTCATCCTTATCTTTCTTGTGGCTTGATAATTCCTTTCCTTTTATTTCTTGCTGAATAGTATTCCATTGCATGGATGTAGCCCCCACTTTTTATCCATTCATCTATTGAATGATATTTTATTTTTTCTAGTTTTTGGTGATTACAAATAAAACTACTATAAATATGCATAGGTTTTATGTGTCTATACTTAACCTCCACCAATTCATTAACATTACCTTTTAAGTATTTCTACCAGTTTATGGTTTGCTTCTACTTGGGGTGTGACTTTGGATTTACCCATCTCTACATATTTCTGGATGGCAGTTTGCCCTGTGATCTCAATGATCTGATGAGTTCAAGAAAAATGTCGATTTTCCATTTGTTTACCTTTCTTTTGAAAGGATAAGAGGGCAAACTTCCAAGCTCTTTAAACATTGTAACTGAAACCATAAGTTCTATTTACTTTTTATATATTTATCAAAGCTACCCACATTATAACTTTTAATAGAGAAAAGTATAGAGCTGCAGGGGAAAAAATTAACCTACAATTCTATTACTTAAAGCTACACTTTCCTCCTCAAGACTTACTGGTATTCAACTTTTAAATTTTAATATTATATTTCTCCACATTAAAAAAAAATCACCCACAAATACTGCCGTATTTTATCTTACATGATGGATATGCCTAGTTTATTTCATGTTTTGCAGAATGTGGAGCTAAGCCTGTATTACTATCTCCTCTTCTTTAACTTTGTAACTGGTAGAAATTCTTACAGACACTGCCATGTAACGTAAAAGATCTTTACCAAGTTTTACTCAATCAGCTGCCAGATTTACTAGAAATACTCATTCACCTTGTAAAACTTACTAATATTCCCAGCATATGAACCCTCATGTCCAGTAAGCTACTCAGCTCCAACCATTGAGGCATATAATTGCATAAAATAATGAAGTGTGAATATAACATATAAGTACAGAATGAAAGAGAGTTGATGTTTCTATGAAGACTAAATTACATAAAAACTAAGTTGGATACTTTGGGAAGAACTAAATCAACATCATTAAATAAGGAATAAGCTGTGAAATGGAAAGATTTGGCAAAAAAGAATCCTGAAAGTCTAGAAAGAGTCTGCAAAGATATTTTACTGAAAAAAAAAAACTACAGCAAACAGTAAATATTAAATGATTTTATATCATGGCTTTATATTATATCTATGCAAGAAATTCAACTTAGAATTACAATCTTCTGAACATACTCTATAATAACAGCTAGCTCTTAATTAGGACTCACACATGTTAAGCATAGTCATAAGTGTTTTGTATATTATGTTTAAGCCTTACAAGAACTACATGATATCCTCATCTATAAATGAAAAGGTCATAAGAAACTTACCCTGGTTATACAATTTATGGAACTCAAAGATGCAGTTGTTGATGCTTATAGAAATGAAAAACTAAGTTATGAAGAAAAGAATGTGACAGTTTTTATATAAAGTTAAATATGTTTAAAACCTAGTATCTCCACTTTTAAGATCCTACCCAGTGATGGGGTACCTGGATGGCTTAGTCAACCTTGGGTGACTGACTTCAACTCAGGTCATGGTCTCACAGCTCATGACTTTAAGACCCGTATTGGGCTTTGTGCTGACAGCGGAGAGCCTGGAGCCTGCTTTGGATTCTGTGTCTCCCTCTCTCTCTGCCCCTCCCCCATTCACACATTGGCTCTCTCTCAAAAATAAACATTAAAAAAAATTTTTTTAATGCTGTCCAGTGGAAATGAAATCCCATGTCCACACAAAGACTGACATGTGAATATTCAGAACAGAATTATTCATAGTAGGCAAAATGTAGAAACAACTCAAGTGTCCATGAGTGAATGGATAAACAAAATGTAGTTTATTCCTACAATGAAATTTATTCAGCAAAAGAAACAAATAATGAATGAAATAGTGATACATGCTATAACATAAATGATCTTCAAAATATGCAAAATGAAAGGAGCCAAAACCAAAAGATAACAAATCACATGATTCCACATATGTGAAATATCCAGGAAAGACAAATCTAAAGAGACAAAAAGTTGATTAGTATTTGCCTGGAGCTAGAAGTGAGAATGGGAGTAAAATCTAAATGGACACAAGGAATCTTATTGGGGTAATGGAAATGTTCTAGAGCTGGGTTGTGGTAATGCTTGTATAATATCTGGAAATATATGGAATTCTTTTAATTGTACATTTTAAATAGAGGAGGTATAAGATATGTAAATTATACCTTTATAAAGCTGTTTTTAAAAGTTGTGGACAAAAACTAGATAGAGGTGATGTTTGCAAAACATTTGAATGTACTAAGTGTCAGTTTTTAATGGTTAACTTTACATTATGAGAATTTCATCTAAAATAAAAACTAAATAATAGAAAGTTATGGACACTGTCAAAACATGTGGGGTTGTTAATGTATTTTTAAGTTTGTTTTATGATGGCCCTTTTCATATATCTACTTTTATATAAACAATTCATTTTCATTATATAAAAGCAGGAAGTAAAAGAGAAAAACATTTTTAATCATCCGTTATTCCATCAAATAGCAATAACTTCAGTTACTCTTTGGACATATATCCTTCTAGTCTCTTGTCTATGTATTTTTACCAAAAAATGTAATCATACTATACATAGTCCTGTAATACACTTTTGCAGCTTAATGATATACATAAATGTCATATTGTGCCAATAAGGTGACATGGTTTTAAAGTTTGAAAACCAAATGAAACCCACTCTGTGGGGTATACAATGATCAATCCACCAGGTATAGATTGAGTTGCCACCATCTGCATGCCATGTACTATAAACTAAATTGTGTCCCGTACTAAATTCACACACTGAAGTCCTAACCTCAGGGTGACTGTGTTTGGAGAAAGGACTTATGAGGAGATAATAAGGTTATGGGGTGCCTGATGGGTCAGTCAGTTAGGCATCAGACTTAAGCTCAGAAGCTCAGGTGATGACCTCACAGTTTGTAAACTCAAGCCCTACATTGGGCTCTGCACTGTCCGTCTGAGGACTGCTTTGCATCCTGTCTCCCTCTCTCTTTGCCCTTCTCCTGCTCATTATCTCTCTCTCAAAAATAAATAAACATTTAAAAAATCATATAAAAAAGATTTGTAAAAAGGAGGTAATTGCATTAAATAAAGTCATATGGGGGAGCCCCGAATCCCAGAGAATTAATATCTTTGTAGGAAGAGACACCAGAGAGCTTGTTCTCCGTCCACCATATGAGGACACAGTGAGAAAGCGGCCATCAGCAAGCCAGGAAGATAGCTTTCACCAGAAACTAAATTGTCTAGGACCTTGAGCTCATACTTCCCAGCCTCCAGAACTGTGAGAAAATAAATTTCTGTTGTTGAAGCTGCTCAGACTGATGTACTTTGTAATGGCAGTCCAAGCTGACTGATAGACCATATCTTCTAAGCAATCCTAGTTCCAGACTAAACAAGAAACTATGCAATAGCCTTTCTTGAGTATGAACTGTTATATTTCAGACACTGTATTAGGTACTGTAAATGTATTACTTCAATTTAATCTTAGAATCCCATGAAGTCATTTTACAAATGAGGAAACCAAGATTCAGAAAGCCAACTTGCTCAAAGCCACACAGCTAGTAAATGCCAAAATTTTAACATGAACCCAGGCATATTTGCCTGCAGAGGCTATGCATACACCCTAACAGTTTGCTGCACAGTGCCTCCCGATAGGACAGGAGACTGCTGAAGCTAAGAGACTGTGCTAGAAATTAATCGTGCAGGATATATTTCCAGCATAAATTTTTACCTAGATTATGCTTTTATTGATCATCTGTTATGTTCCAACTACCATTTATGGAAGGCCATAAATGCCAGGCTCTAGAATTTTTATTTTATCCTGTAGTACAAAGGTCAGCTAATTTTTTTTCTGTGACAAAAAAAAGTGTGGGGGGGTGAATTAATTTTTAGGCTTTCTGGGGCATCGAGTCTCTATGGCAAGTAATTAATTCAGCTATTATAGCAAAAACACAGCCATAGACAATACATAAAGGAACAAACATGTCTGTTACAGTAAATTTCACTTATGAACACGGACAGTAGGTTGGATTAGGTTTTCATGCCATAGTTTTCCTAATCCTGCTGTAGTCAAATAGTAAGTGATTGAAGTTACTTGAGGAGGATTTGATCAAAGATGTGTTTTTTGAAGACAGATTTGGTAGTAATGTATATTATAATTTGGAGGAGGAAGAAAACAGACTAACACTTACCAGACTTGATATAAGGCATGAAGAGCAAGGACCAATGTATATGAAATACTTAAACATCAGGTGTTTAGATCATAGATCCACTTTAGGATTGAAACTTAGAATGATTACATGTCAGTTTAAGTCACTAGTTGGGATTTTTCTTTCTATTTTTCTTTCTTGGCCAAAAAATAAAATAAAATTCAATAACCAAAGAGCTTAAAGATATTTAAAGCAAATCTCTTTCTCTCCTCTCTCTCTTTTTCTCAGTCTTTCTCTCTTCTCTCTTGCTCTCTTTCTGTGTGTGTGTGTGTGTGTGTGTGTGTGTGTGTGTGTACGTGTGTGTGTGTGTGATATAGTCCAAGGAACGGCATTACCAAGGAACCCAAGAATATCCATCAAGTGTCTTTATTTGTAATCACATTAGTTAGTGAATCAACCAAAGAATAAAGATGTGAAAATAAGGATGATGCTGAGGAGTTCATGGTTCACAATGGCCATAGTTCTAATGGATTGATGAATTAGAATAAAGTCATTTACAAAATCTTCCTTGGGAAGAGATAGGAACTAAGCCATTTCATCCTTTCTTTCTCTATACAAAATCCTCTTTTATAAAATTGCCTGCATGACAATTTCCTTGTAAGGCAATGAGCAGGCAGAGTTGACAATACTCTTTAGCAGATGGAGAAAAGAAGACCCAGGGAGATTTTAATTTACTTGGTCAAGAGCATCCAATTAAATATTGCTTTATCTAAGAAGAAGACAAAGCACTATGAATTTCTATCTACATGAACTAATAGACACAAACTGGAAAGTGAACAATCCAATTAATGAGCCAATTTTTGTCTATGTGATGACAAAACATTGGTTTGACTCATATTACTTTTAAATTAACCAGCTGTTTAAGTAACATGGTACAAGACAACTGGCATTCCAAACCACCCATTAGTTCTTCCAATTAAATTGTATTGCCTTATAACTGTTAGTGAAAGAGCATTCACTCATTTGTTCATGCATAGTTTACTGGTTAAACAGTTAGTGAGCACCAGCTGTTTCCCAGAACAAAGCACTGTGCTTAATAATAAAGGAAATACAGAGATGAGTGAGACATAACCTCCACCTGTAAAAAGTTTACAATCTCACTGGTTACATAAGACAACAAAACAAATAATTATAAACTAATGTGCCATAAGAAATGCCATATGCTGACAAAATTCAGGTGCTTACAACCTACTGGGTTTCCTTTTTTGTTTTTTTAAGTTTGTTTATGTATTTAGAGAGAAAGTGTATGTGTGTGTGTGTGTGTGTGTGTGTGTGTGTGTGTGTATGTAAGAGAGAGAGAGAGAGAGAGCAGGGGAGGGGCAGAGAGAGATGGAGAGAGAATCCCAAGCGGGCTCTGTGCCATTAATGCAGAGCACAACTTGGGGCTCAAACTCATGAACGATGAGATCATGAGCTAAGCCGAAATCAAGAGTTGGATGCTTAACCAAGTGAGCCTTCCAGGTGTCCCTGGACTTCCATCTTTGAAGAGAAAATGTTTGATGAAACTCTGGTATGTTGGATTCATATCCTAGTACTGCCACTAACCAGTTGTTTGCCATTTACCTACTCACAACTTTTCTGGGCCTCAGTATCCTTATCTATGAAATGATAGGTTGCATTAAATGCTTGTTACCATTATTCCTACCAGTTCTATCTTAAGTTTCAATATTTGAAGTTGGAGAAGGACAGGAATCAGTATACATTACAAAGAATAAAGGAAGCTTTAATAAAATATAGGTGTTCATGAAGACACAGCAATGGATCTTAATCGATGCAGGTTAGATAGGCAGATTTTCTAAGTAAAGGGAACAGAATAAGTCAGTTCTATATGCAAGAAAAAGAACAATGATAACAATACCTACACTTGTATGAAAACAGAATCTCCTTAAAAAACTGGAAGAAGGAGTCAAGCTGAAAGTAGATATAAAATGTCAATGGTGCCACTGGAAAAAGATTTCTTTGAGTCACTCCATTTTCTATATGGACAACTGCATAAGGAGAGGGAAAGTATGGAGTGGGAAATGCAGAGTAAGAGGTAATATCTTCGCCTTCTAGGATTTATCAGAATTCAGTCTCCTTACTTGATGTGTTATGGGTGACTGGAACCATCTTATGAAATCTCTAGGACTAGAGCTGATTAGGTCAATGTCAACCAAATGAGTGAAAATTAGAAAAAAGATCTGGAACTTTAATTTACTGAAATACCAAGCACAATGAAAAAAATCTTAGGTCAACATTTGTACTAGAAAAGCCATTGTAATGGTCAATAGCAAACCTATTTTCTGAGCTACAATTAGCAAATTAGTCTCATTTAGAGCAGTAAAAATAGGAGTTTTTGAACTAATTTGAGTTTCAAAATCTTTGAAAACATAAGAGTATGTGAAACAGCTAATGAACTGGCCCATTCCACTAATAACAAATTTCATACCAGAGAAGAAGGGAAAAAGCAGAAACTTTAGAAGTTTTGGGAACCAAATGTAAAAATGAAGAACTACTACTGTGGCTATAGATCTATATTGTGGGACAAATCTATGACATTCTTCTATAAGTAGAAGTAGCTAGGTATTCTTCCCTGTCCCTAGAATACAACCCAGTTCCCTTTCTTTCTCTCCCCCACCCCCCCAAACATAAAGAAACAAGTCCTAGAAAGTCACCATGAACCTTTCCTTCTTCTAGAGATGTAGAAAATTTTCAGTAAAGTCAATATAAATAATAACACCAGGGAGTCTACTTCTCATAGTCAGAAGACTATAGACTAAAGACTATAAGGGGCAAGTTAGAAAATTACTACAGTAGTTTAACAGTGGAAGAACCCTGTGGAAAATCAGGGAAAAAACTTCCTAAGGATAGACTAAACTCAGAATTGCTGGCTTTACCCTCAGGAATTATAGACCATTCAGAAATTAGGAAGGAAGAAAGACCATGATACATGAAACTGGATAAATATGATCCTTGAGTGTTTCTAGAGTTAACATCTGATCCAACTAAGATTGGATTTGCATATAATAAACGAGTCCCTGAAGAGACTGTAAAGGAAGAAATAGTCAGCAACTCTGTGATGCGTCCTATTTCACTAAGTTTAATAATAATGGATCTGTTGAGGGATAACTCTTTCTACAGATTGTACACATGTTCAGCACAAAGCCCTAGGAGATATTTAATCATGTCTCAAGTATAATGCCTTAATTGCATGAGGAAGTCAGAAAAGAAAACTATCCTTTGTTCCCTCCTCCTTAGCACAGTCCTAGAAACATCCATAGCCTGAGCCCAGTCTTCCTGCACTTTGTGGTATCTTCAGCATTTGAGCATAAGGATGAGTTGAGGTGAAAATTGAAGTCAACACCTGCAAGCCTGGCTGTGGGAGGTGCCCAAGGGGAGCAGCACGCCATCATGTTAAATGACTCAAGGGCATTTCCAGAACAATCTAGGAAGATTACTTTGTGAAAGATTAATTACCTAAGGGATCATGTTAAAGAACTGTTGGCTAACAGGATCATTACTGAATCATAGCCCATATGCCTCTCCAATTTTGATAGTGAGAAAGGAGTCTGGAAAAAATTGAATGTGTGAATTATCATACTGTTAATAGCTGAACTCAGAGTGATCAATAGACTACTTGGAAAGAACACCTAGAGTTCACCTTGTTAGATTTGCAGAGTGGGTATTACCTGATAGCATTTCCAGCGGATGAGGATAAAGAGAGGAGAGCTTTTATCTGAAGAGCAAGGTTTCATCCATCTGCAATGATGCCTCAGGGTATCTCAAGGGGCCCTGCTGTCAACCCTTAATGAAAAAGGTTATTTGTGATAAGTAGTAGCTTCAGGCATATTCTTCCCTTGATCAGAAACATCTATGTTTCTTGAGGGTAATAGGTGAATTACTTCCCACCTTGTGTTAGCAAAGGCCCCATCTCAGGAAGCATTTGCTAATCATGTCTCACCCATACATCTTCTCACTGCTTACCTCTAAGCTGAAGGTTGCTTACTGTGAATAAGTACAACTCCTTTCTGAAGAGTTGCCTTTTCTTTTCTTTTCTTTTCTTTTCTTTTCTTTTCTTTTCTTTTCTTCTTTCTTTTTTTTTTTTTTTCTGGCTTAGTGGCACAATAGGCCACCTATCAAGGCAGGACAAAAGTGATAAAGAACTAATTTCCCCAGAAGCAGGCCTCAACCAATGAAGAATACTCATCCCTCTCTTGAGATAATTCAAAGGCATAATCTGCACAGAGTTCCCCAATGGGATTATGCTCCAGGTGCCAATAGTGGTAACTTGGTTGTTGGTCTCCTTTTTCATGCCTCACTTCTATACTCCCCTACTGGTGTTTCCGGGGACTACCCTCCTACTGAATCTCAAATCTTTGCCCTAGTGTTTGCTGCTAAGAGTATACAAAGACACTCAGATAAAAACCAATTTCAAAATCTTTTTGCTCTTGGGTGTACCTAAGATTAGGAGCACAAACATATACAGATGTCTAATTTAACACAAAGTCTTTCATCTTCTTCCATCCCTTCTTCCAAAATAGAAAGGAAGTTCAGGAAAAGTCTATAATTTCAGGATACGATTCACATCTTACCTACCTAGTGGTCATCTGAGCATCCTATCCAAGGAAAAATGGGGAATAGGAGCTCAATTCTGTAGCCTCTAGTTTCTTTAAAAACTTGATACTCACAGTTTATTCCTTAATATTATCCTGGACCTTGCTAGAAAAGCAGAATATCAGAGCCTACCGAGACCTACTGACTAAGAACTTGATTTTTTAAACATGATCTCAAGGTGGTTCCTATGCACATTATACTTTGTCGATGCCCTCAGACACAGGGTTGTGGTCTTTTGGAGAAAGAGGGAGCAGTATTTCCATCAGCAGATCTTAGCAGCTGTAGCTCTCTGCTTAATTGTATCGTGTATTACTGCTACATCAAGTAACCCAAAGTGGAGTCCTAGAATTTCCCTTTAATGGAGTTATGTAGGTATAGATGAAATTTTACCAGTTGCCAGCAAGTGTAACAAGGTGTCAGGTGTAACAATGTCTTCCAGCCAAAGACCAAAGAACACAAGTGATTGAACAAGTTGGGTTTATTATTGGTTGCCAGAAGAGAGAACACACATTTATTATGGGGAATCCTAGGGTGTCTCAGTAAGAGAATGCCAGAATGGAATTATTAAAGGATTTGGATTTGGGCTGAGTGATTTTGGACAGGGTCCAAGGAATTAGGGCTTTGCCGTGAATCACATGCTGTCAGAAAGAAGGGGTAATTCTGTAATTGGGCATCTCAGTAAATATTATCTATAGGAAGGACAAACTAAAGTGAGGCTAAAGCTATAAATGGAAAAACCATTGGGGGAGAGTGAAAAACAGAAGATATGAATCTGTTTTTTCCTTTTAGGTCTCAGATTGCCTATGCTGCATTTTATCACCCTCAGTTTAGACTGAAGACACATACTATTTCTACAGCATGGGCCTTTAAACAAACCAACTACTTCCTTTAACGTTCAACACAAGAAATAGTAATATGGGTCTAAAGTAAAAAAAAAAAAAGTTGTATTGGGCTTATTGAAAAATTGTATCATTCAATCATTTATTGGAAAACAGTTCTTACTGTTCAGCTACCATGCACCAGGCTGTATTTTCCAGTTGCTTAGCAATACACGGTGAAGACAGAT
This sequence comes from Suricata suricatta, assembly GCF_006229205.1. NCBI lineage: Eukaryota > Metazoa > Chordata > Mammalia > Carnivora > Herpestidae > Suricata > Suricata suricatta. The sequence continues at coordinate 90,871,314 of NC_043704.1, read as the reverse complement.
TTTGTATCTACTCTAACAGAGCATGTAAATAATGGAGAGCGACAGACAATAAACAAATAAGGGAAAAATTTAAGTCATGAAAGTGCTATACATAAAATGAACCATTGTAAGATAAACAAAAATGAGATAAATGAGAAGGGGCTGCTTTCTTTAATTTAATCAGGGAAGAATCTTCGGTGGACATGACATTAGAGCTAGGACCTGAATGATATGTGAAAGAGCTAGCTATGTACAGGTCTCAAGGAAGAGTTTTCAGAACAGAGAGAGCAGAAAGTGGAAAGCTCCTCAGTTTGGCACAAGATTGATGTTTCCTAGTGATAAACAAAAGGCCAGTGTGTCAGGAATATGACGAATCTGGAAGAGAATAATAGAAAAAGAGGCTAAAGGGTAGAGAGATGATGCCTGTAATTTTGTTTGCCATTTCTGAACCTGTGAAGTTCGAGGTGCCTAAGAAATAAATGGTAGCTGAAGGGCACCTGGGTGGGTCAGTCAGTTAAGTGTCAGACTTAAGCTCAGGTCATGATCTTGGGGTTTGTGGGTTCCAGCCTCTGGGCTGACAGCTTAGAGCCTGATTCCGTCTCCCTGTCTTTCTTACTGCCCCTCCCCAACGTGTACCCTGTCTCTGTCTCAAAAAAGATATATTAAAAATTTAAAAATAAATAGAAATAAATTGCTGGTAGTTGAATATTTGAGTTTGGAATTTGAGTGAAGTGTTCAGACCCAAGATATAAACTTGGGAACCATCAGCTAAATTGTATGCTCTGTTATTCAATCCTGACTTCTGCTTAGGCTAGGTCTTCAGTATATAAATTCTAGAAATGAGGCATAACAACCATTAGATGTAGAAGATAAAATAATGGAAAACTATTGCTGTGGATCTAAGCAGATATCCTTGGAATGGAGCAAAAGAATTGTAAGGTCTTTGAAATGTTTTTCAGATAGCATTGGAAGAGGATGTCTTCCAGTTGATGAAATCCTGAAGATCTGCTTATCAATTTCTGGTTGAATTTGCTTATCAATTTCTGGTTGAGGTGGAGAGTTGCTGAAACTAGGAGATGTAAAACACAGTTCTCAGAGAGCAGTAGGAATGGGAGGGGGAAAAAGTGAAAGAAAGAGACTCTCCAGTACTATTAGGCAGTGTACTAAGAAATATCCCTGTGCACTGACATAGTACAAACTTTAAAAGAGGAAACACTATTTAAAGACTGGAACAAATAGCCTTAAAATGGTAGTAAGGCTCATAAGTATCTTCAGATTTGGGGACTTTGTTTAGGTTAACTTTAATATGTTCTATCTTTTCTTTCTCAAGTGTGTCTGTTAGTTGGGTCTTGCTCTTCCTTGAGTTTTTAATTCTAATTCTCTTATGTTTTGTTTTTTGGTATTTTCTTAAAATTCTTTTCAGAAAAAAATCTCTTAAAGTACATACAAATCATGTAAGTAATCTTTAAAATTTCATGTATAAACAGAAAATTTTAAACAAATGCTTATATTTAGGAATATAATGATGTACTGTTCTGTACATTTTTTACCATGTGAGTGATTTCTTTCTTTCCAAATAAATTTTTGAAAAATCAAAGAAACTGGAAAGCTCGTGGTGAAGAATGGATATAAGTTCCTACTATTTGGTCAAAAAGTTCTATTTTCAGTAAATAATCAGAAATACAGACAGAAAGTATGTGTGTGTGTGTGTGTGTGTGTGTGTGTGTGTGTGTGTGAAGTAGTCTCCATGCCCAATGTGGGCCTTGAACTCACAACCCTACTGACTGAGTCAGCCAGGCAACCCCAGATAGAATTTTATATGAAGATACTCAGTATGACAGTATATTCAGTCAACATACTCATTAAATAATTTTTTTGCCATCTAATTTTCAAGTGTTATTTTTAACTGGGTTGCAGAATAAAAAAGGAATCTGCCCTCATGGATTTTTCATTATTATCTTATTTAAAAATATGTAAAACTGTTGAAACATTTTTAATTTTCCATAACACAGGAATGATTAGATAAATTATACCCATAAGATAAAATGCTGAGTAGCTGTTAAAAATAAAGTTTATCTACATGTATTAATTTAGAAAGTTCCCCAAAATATATTATGAGGAGTCTGAGTTGCTTCCAAGTCTGAGCATATAGTGGGGCACCTGGTTGGCTCAGTCAGTTGAGCAACTGACTATTGATTTTGGCTCTGGTCATGATCCCAGGGTTGCAGGACCCAGCCCTGTGTCAGGCTCGGTGCTGTGTGTGGAGCCTGCTTAAGATTCTCTCTCTTTCCCTCTTCCCTTCTCCACTGCTTGTGCACACAGTCTCTCTTCTCTCTCTCTCTCAAAATAAATAAACTAAATAAAATGCATCATCCCATTAAAAAAAAGCTGAGCATATAGTTTCCCAAATGACAATATCTGGCATACCAATAAATATTTTTAAATATTAATGTGTGTTCTGTCATCTTTGAGTGGTTGAATATAGTGATATATATTTTCTTAGTTATATGTTCTGTCATTTCGAAACACCACTACCAGGTAGTAGGACTGTAATCAGTAAATGTATGTTTATAAATGTTAACGGTCTCATTTACTAGTAAGTATATTACTAATATTTTAAAGTATTAATAATAAATGCATCTTTCTAGTTGTAAATGAAAAGTCTAATATAAACCTGGGAAAGCACTAATCTTCACAATGACTTCAAGCGTTAAAGTATTCAAGCCATTTTTCCTGGGTCTTCTTTCTTTGTGTACTTACCAAGAATCTTCAAAGATGAATAATTTGTGTTTGTTTTACTATTTGTCCATCTTCTCTCACTTAGAACTCTTGTCCTGTCTCAAGTGGAAAATCTGGAAGTATTTCCATTTTTCACGGGAGACTCCTTACAGATCAAAAATAGAAAAGAAAAATAAAAATTTCTGCCATCTCATGGGGTGCCTGGGGGGCTCAGTTGGTTAAGGGTCAGTGAGGTCATGATTTTATGGTTTATGAGTTCAAGCCCCACATGGGGCTCTGTGCTGACAGTTTAAAACCTGCCTGGGATTCTCTTTCTCCCCCTTTCTCTGTTCTGTTCCAACTTGCGCTCTCTCTCTCTCAAGATAAATAAAGAAGCTTAAAAAATTTTTCTGACATCTCAAAAAAATTCTGCCATCTCACATAAAAATTTTTATGGTTAGATTCTTGAAAGTATAAGGAAATACAATGACTTACTTAAATTTGATGAGGACAGTGAGAACCCTGAAATAATAATATTAATTTTAACAACTACTATCATGAATTATGATCTACATGTATTTTGGGATTTTTGCATTATTATACATCACATGCATTATTATTTCTTAATCCTTCAAGAAATCTGTTATGCAAGAACAATGATGCTGCAACCCCCCTTCTACAGGTGAAAAAAGGTACAGTGACTTTTAATATCTAGCTAGTCCATTGTAGACCCCAGATTCAAATCAGGGTCTGTCTTGTTCTAGAGCCACTGGTTGTAACCCTTCTGCTTTTGTGCTCAGGTGAGGTAATTCAAAGACCAAATTTTGAGGTTGCCAATCATAAATTGCTTTAAAAAAGAAGATAATGGGGTGCCTGGGTAGCTCAGTCTGTTAAGCGTCCAACTTCGGCTCAGGTCATGATCTATCTCACAGTTCATGAGTTTGAGTCCTTTGTCAGGATCTGTGCTGACAGCTCAGACACTGGAGCCTGCTTCTGATTCTGTGTCTCCCTGTATCTTTGGCCCTCTCCCCACCCCCCCACACTCTGTCTCTCTTTCAAAAATAAATAAACATCAAAGAATTTTTAAAGAAAATAACACTCTTTCAGAAGAGAAAAAGCATAAGCGTCTCCTCCTGCCTTTTTAGCTAAAGAAAGCTCTGACGGAGACTACTGGAAGTGTTAAGACCCTGTATGGCCAATGTTGGATTCACAGTCCAATATCCCAGTTTACAAAGACTGCTACTACACAACTAACCAGGGTTGCCAGGCTGTGAATTCTACACTCTCTGCCCAATTGCGTAGTTTCAGTACCTCGAAGACTCATTATTACTGGCTACAAGAATATCCAATTAGTTACCAACTCAGTAAAAGTGGGGGAGACAAAACTGATTAAATGAAAGAATCAGGAAGGAGGCAATCCCCTGTAGCGTGGTGTCAAGAATCAAGACAGACCCGGGGGAAAGGACACACTATTTCTTTTTATTTATTTATTCCCGAGTTGTTGCATAAAATAACTTACAAAGCTTGATATATAGATATATATGTACACACAAAAATATTCATGCATGCACACACTGTAACAGGATTACAGAAATTAGATGCAAGCAGGGTAAACCAATCATTTCAATCTATAAAACTCAAATAATTACTAGCAATACTATCCAATGTAGGTGAGGGTCTAGAGACAGCGCATCAGGAGCATTTTCCTACAGCAGGTACAATCTAAGGGCCCTTCGCTGGCAAGTGAGTTATTCTCTACCTTGAAACTTGGGTTGAAACCTTGGGAGTTCCTAGGGTAAAATCTGAAACTGGTGCCCTGTACACAGAGGGCAAGGAGAGACCAAAAAAGCAGCAGACCACTCCAGAGGAGTAGGTGGCGGATTTCATAAGCAAAGCGAGGGAACTTCCATATGAGGCTTGCTTGTGTGGACACAAGTTGAGTGAATCTCGGCGCCACCAGCAAACATCTTAAACGTTTCTAGAGGCCTTTATTGTGCTCAGTCCCGAACGCTGTCCAGGTGCGCTCGGCACCACGTTGCTCTCTCAACGCGGAGTCGCTGCAAACCGTTCGGGGCTGTGGAAACAGTGGCGGCAGTGCAGTGCAGGCGGAGGGGGGAGCTTCTGCCTGCCTGCCTGGGTCAGGCTTCCAGGTCAACTGGAGTCATGTCCTCTCCTTAACCTCCTCCAGCAGTTGCTTAACTACTAGAAAGCTCCGTTTTCTCATCTGTGAAGTGGAGGTAAGGAAAACTTCCTTAAAACTGTATCATGTACATTGTAAAAGATAATCCATGAAGCATGCTTAAATATCACCTGGTATTATATCAATACTCACTATTTGAAGAAACTTCTTCAGACCCAGAAACATTATCTCTGGATATGTAATCTTTTGGACTAAAAAAACTGAAAATCTGATTACAAATAAAAAAGTAGAATGTTTCTTAAACAATGATAAACAGTCAGATCTCTCTCCAGGTTGGATTGCTATAACTATGACAATTAACATTGTCTTATTAAATTAAATTAAGTTAAATTAAATTAAATTAAATATTGTCAGTGTTAAAAAGAGGCCAAAAAGAAAAAAAACATTAACTCTCAAACTTTAATTAATGTAAGAATCTCCTAGAAAGTTTGTTCAGCTGAGAAAGTCTTAGGTAACATTCAGGGATTTGCATTTTGAGAAACAATAGCATAAAGGTACATCTCATTCTATATCTATATTTCACTGTTGTGAAGTGGTAAATGTAATTATTCTACTTGGACTGATGCTGTCTCTATTTTGTTACTCGAATAGCTTGGAGCTTATAAAATGACACCCTTTTTCTTCACCATTCTATAATTCAGAGCTTTTATGAATTTGGATAAACCTTAACAAATAATATTAATAAATGAAGTTTTGCTATTGGTCCAAATTCTGTGTTAACTATTTATTACTGTAAGTATTTAATAATTACAGTTACAAAGGGTGTGAACTTGTGGCTTTTGTAATTGATATATTAGTAGTTTGGAAGGTAATATTCATTACCAACTCTCTTAAAATGTTGTTCCACAATAGAAAAGATTTATTATTCTTATTGTTATATAAATACTTGATCATTATAAAATAGTTGAAACATACATAAAAGGTTAAAGAAGAAATTAAATATCACCTAAAATCCCCAGCCTGAGGTAAAAACCATTAATCATTTAGCAACTGTGTATTCGTGCATATTTTTATGAATATAAACCTATACACACATGCATATGTAGTCGTGTATATTTGTATGTGTGTGTGTACATACATTATGGATGCATACATACATTATGTACACATACTACATACATAATTTTATATGAATGAAATACTATCACATATGCCTTTTTACTTCAACTTTTCATAAAGCTGTCTTTTGCGAGCATTTTTGCTTGTCCTTCTTGCCCTCTATTCCCCCACTCTATCTATATGCATCCCCATATTTCATCTATCTCCTCCACCATGTAACTGATTCATAATGTAATATTTATTATTCTCATAAAAGCATGTACATAAATTTTCCATTGTTTATTTTACAAAAATATAATCATCTTATATACAGCTCTTTTGCATCTTTTTCTTTGCAACTAGTATAGATTTCACTTATTCTTTTAAATCCCAATCCAACACGTAGTAGCTGTGACTTTGGGCAAATCATTCTGTTCCTGAGTTTTCACCTATAAAATTGGGATAACTATAGTATCTACTTCATTGGGTTTCTATTAGGTATAATAAATATATACAGAGTGCTTGGAACAGTATGTTACTCAAAGTAAGCCTTTTAAAAGCCTTATCAATAGTTGCAAAATATTACTTCATTGTATAGATGTACCAAAATGTATTCAACTAGAAAACTTCTAATGAAATAATGGATCTAGGCAATGATCATCAATGAATTGTAAACCCTTTCGGTAAAGAGTAAGTTGGTTATCAGATAGACAAATCCTGAAGACATTAATCAATGTTAACATTGAAAAGTGGGGTAACTAGATATTATATGCTTGCAAATGTGATGCAAAGGAAGTATTTAGCACCACTTATGACATATTTCTATCCAAATAATGTAACTAAAATCTAGTAGGCCTTCAATTTCTAATGATTGACTAGTTTCCAAAGAAGGGAAGAATCAAAATGTTAAATAAAACCACAAGGAAACAAAGAGCTAAATCAAGAATGTAGAAAATGCTACAGAACAAATAACAAAGTTTCTTCAACAAATATATTGCATAAAGAATCTAGAAGCAGTGACCATTTTCTCTTTTTAAAATTATTGATTAAATTTTAGTTCAAATGCAGTCTCTCTGCTGAGAGAGATACAGAGAGAGAGAGAGAGAGAGAGAGAGAGAGAGCACATTATTTATCTCCTGAAGTACTCATCAGTCCCTTTCAGCACTACTTGGCTCAGAACTGTGATTGGTAGGGCTTTAATTTTCTCAGTGAGATTTGGGTATAGCTGCTAATCTAACTTAATGGTGATAATTCCATAGGTGAGGGGAGATACCGCTGTCTCTGTATCTGTAGACTTCTCAGACTTTAATGTGTCTGTAGGTCATCTGGGAATCTTGTTAAAGTCCTGGTTCTGATTCAGTAGATCTGGGTTGAGGCCTGAGATTCTGCATTATTATTAAGCAACCAGGTTATGCCAGTTTTGCTGGGATCAGGGATCACAGTATATATAGCAAGAGATTAGCATGTGCCAGCCAGCAGTCTGTCAGTCGAACACGGAAACATCACAAACAAACTTCTTTCGGCTTGCATTGTCCTTCTGTGCGAATGCCAGCATTTTGCAAGCCTTAGTGATAGAAAAGACCCACACTATCTGCTTTGCTTCTCGGCTGGTTGGGAAATATCAACTGGTTTTCTGAGGAACCTTCATCTTTCTTTCTGGGGAAATCTTCCTGATTTTTGTGTGTTTCTACAGGGTAAACTCTTTACAGAATTCAAATAATTTTGATCATCATTTCATAGCTCTCTCCATCATTGGTCTTCAGAGGCATCATAAAACGAAGGTCAAACGGTCTTCCATTTCCTTTCATCTGTTCTGGAAGAGATAAGACCTGGCTCATACTCAGCAGGCCCCCAGTCAGTTGGTCCAGGAAAGGTTCAAGAAAGGTTGTATACTACTGATTTAGATTTGGGACACATGTTCAAGTTGCCATCTTCACTTATTAATAAAAGGCCTCCACCATATTTTTTAACCCAAAATTTGTTTCCTTGATAATAAGGAATATATATACATAGTTTTTAAGTTTAATGTCTGTGAGTCTGATTTAGGCTTTTATAAAGAGCCCAGATGTTAAACAGAAGAAGGGAAAGGTCAGATGGAATGACATCACTGAGCTACAAGGAAAAAGAGCTAGCATTCTGTTAAGAGAGGCTCCATTTGACATTCCACTGAAAGAAATCAAGATGGTATTTTATACCTTGGGATCCTGAACAACAAAACAAGAAAAGAAGAAAAAGTGTAAGTAATTGGAAAAAGAGTATAGAATCACCTTATTTTCTAATCCCTCTTTCTTCTGTGGAAGGATCCTGACATTGTTCACCATATGGGTAGATGAGAATGAAATTGATACATTGACTTCTCCTTCCATATCATCTAAGAACTGTGGCATCATCTTTTTGAGCGTTGCCTTTATACTGTGAAAAAAGAAAACCAAACATATATGCTGTGCAGAAGCTAGCAGTCTCTTTTTTCTTTTTATGTCTCTTCATTGCTGGAAATGTCCAGATACAACTTATATGGTATTTTCTTTTTTTCCCCCAAAATTCAAATTATATTTTTTATATTTATAATAGCTGGTTAAACCAACAGTGTTGCACTTTCCATAAGAATCATTTTCACCCTGTTTTAATAAGGTTGGTCTACATGGAGTACAAGGGAACAGAGCAGCTGTAAGCAGAATAAATGGGGCTGCTATGAAGCAGGGAAGGTCTCCCTTAGGAAAGAACTGTGCCTTTAACAGTGTGACCTAATGGAAGAGCTCCAGACATAAAAACGCAGCCTTCCCAAGGCATGAAGCTTTCATTCTCCTGTAACTGCTGTGGTGAGAAAAACTCCCAGAGAGACTGTAAAAGAGCAGTGGTGGTGTCATTATCATTCCTGTGTAAAGGAAAAACCTTTTACTTCTAAAACTGTTTTTTTTTTTCCATTTGGTAAGATGAGGATGTCTCTATTTAAAAACTTTTAAATATGATTTTAGGACTCGGCTTCTAACCAGTATACCAGGTCTAACACAGGATAGACTCAACTTCAGCTACTCAGTGCTGCTCTACCTAAACTGTTTTCTTATAAAGTTCAAAGATCCCTATTTACAGCTTGATACCACCTCTGGGTTGCTATGGCACATGTGTGAACCAATAACAATGCAGTAAAATCTCATGAACCTATAGATAAATTCTATAATGATGAGAATTCATGAGTTAAACTGTATTTTGTCTACCACACTGGGGACATAATTATAAGACTGTAGGTGTAGAAGAAATCTCTAGAGACTCAGATTTATCCATTTCCCCCCCAAATATCTCAAGGCCATTCAAGACTGATGGTTGTTTGTTTTCTTCATAAACATATTCCAGGACAGGTATTTTATAATTTTCAAGTTCTTTAAATCATCCAATGTATAAGAAAGGCGTCTGTTTACCCATTTAAAAATCTCATTTATTTTAATATTTTTTTTAACCTGTAGAGTTTTTATTTTCTAGGGTAACCAGGGACATAAATGAGGAAACTGAGTCTTGAAGAGAGTGAGCAGGATTAGAACTTTTGTCTTCTGACTGCTAACTCAATTTTCTTTCCAGTATAATATGCCACCTCAAAAGTGGACAAAAATATAATGCATATGATGTTTCTCCAAAGTCTCTTTGGCATAAGGATTATCTGTAGTTGGTTATTTTTTTTAAGAAACAGCAGACATAGGAGAAGCTCTAAAGACTGAGTAGAAGTTACCCTTTTGTAAGAGACATTTACATTTATAAGGCAAATCTCTGTCTGTAAAAATGTGGACAAATTTTTGTCCTCAAAAGTGGACAAAAATATAATGCATATGAAAAGTGTCCCCAAAAAGTCTCTTTGGCATAAGGATTGTCTGTAGTTGATTATTTTTTTTAAGAAACAGGGGCTCCTGGGTGGCTCAGTCAGTTAAGCATCCGACTTCGACTTAGGTCATGATCTCATGATTTGTGGGTCCAAGCCCCGCATCAGGCTCTGTGCTGGCACCCAGATCAGAGTCTGGAGCGGAGCCTGTATTTAGACCCTGTGACTCCTCTCTCTGACCCTCTCCTGTTCATGCTATCTCTGCCACTCTCTCAAAAATAAATAAAAACATTTAAAAAATTGTTTTAAATAAACAAATAAAAAAAGAAACAGCAGACATAGGAGAAGCTCTGAAAACTGAGTAGAAGTTATCCTTTTGTAAGAGACATTTACATTTATAAGGCAAATCTCTGTCTGTAAAAATGTTTCCCTCTCAGTGCTATAAAAAGAAGAAAGACCAAATCTAAAACTATTAGCAGTGGGGAAGACAAGAACCTAAATTTGCATAACAACCTGTAACTTATTTACTGTGCTTTTCCTGGTAACCTCCCATAGCTGACTCCCTGCCCCCTAACCCAATGTCTTTCTTTTGTCTTCAGCTGGAGATGATATTTAACATGGTAGTGTGGGCCTTTCAGGGAGTTACTCAGTTTTCCTGGGTATCTCTTGTGTATTCAGCAGTATTCATGTTATTAAAGTTCTGTTTGGTTTTCTTATGTTATTTTACTTTTTATTAGTGTTGGGAGAGGGCTTTCTCAGCCAAGAACCTACAAGGGTAGAGGGCAATTTATTTTACCTCCTCTACACATCCAGTAATATTTTAAAATAACTTCACCCATTACTATTCAAAAATATTTTGTCTTTTAATTTTTCTTTCCTTAGTTCTGTCACCTTGTGGGCACAATTTCAGAAGGGATGAAACAAGAATGTGTAAATGTAACAAAAATTTTTTAAAAGGTATGCTATAATTGGTCAACAAATTCTTGTGAGTTTAGAGAAAATTGTTTAATCCAGACTGTTTTACTCACAAGCAAAATGAAGAAATTGAACTAAATGATTTCTAAGACTCTTCCATTTTAATACTATTTAAATCAACTTAATCTTATTTTATGAAAGTTTTTCTAATGCTTTCAACATTAAATGTCATCCATCATATATCCACCATGAAAATGCCCAAGGCTTCATTATATGTACCTTTAGAAAAGGAATTTAAGGAAAGGTATTAAGCAG
>NC_043704.1:90855249-90860241 GCF_006229205.1 Suricata suricatta | reverse complement strand
CACTTCAGATAGCTGTGAAATTAGGTGATTAACTAGTTGTTACTTAACCTTCTAATTTCTGTATAAGTCTAATTACATGAAACAGAAGTTGGTGTTTTGATTTTTTACTTTGCTTTTCTGTTTGGAGTGTCATTGTAACTACTGTATTGTAAATGATGGAAAATACTTGCATATGTTAAAAAAATAAATTGCGTTATATTAAAAAAAAGAAAAGGAAACCGACATGAAATTTACAATTTTGTGTAGTGCTTGATGAGGTTTTTTGGAGTGACAGTGGGGTTCATGGGGTCTAGAGCCAACAACCAACAAAGAATTCTTGAAAATGTCTTTGATGCAAAAAGGCGATTTTACTAAAACATGGGGACAGGACCCGTGGGCAGAAAGAGCTGCCCAGGGACCATGAGGAGAGACTGATTATATACTATGGAGTCAGAGGGCAGTAAAAGTCCTAAGAAGTTTCCAGTGAGATTTTCATATGCTATAGAAGACTCACCAGATACTGGAGGCCTAGCTATTGTGAAGCTAAGGTTTTTCCCTCTAGCAAAGCATTAACATTAAAACAGTAAGGAGTTCTTGGAGAAACATTTTATTCTGCAGGCCTCAAGTATTTGTCAATGGGCTGCAGGTTATAAGGAAATTTAGTTGTATCTGCCATTTCCTTCTGCCTTTGGTTCCCACATCACTCACTGTGGGCGGGGATGGAGACTTAGATACTGCAGGACTATGATATCTATCAGCTAACCATTTGTTTCCCCCCTTTCCTTTGTGCTTGGGCAGCCAGGAGTGCCTGAGGAATATCACATGTATCCCACCTGGTTGGGAGGTGGGGGGGTGGGGCAGTGTTTGCAGTCTGTCACAAGTTTGCAGCCTTATGCTCCCTCATCAGTGATCACTCTGAAACCAGCCAATGTTTCATTAACAGTATAGCTGTGGGTTTGCTGTTATGACCTTACCCTTCATGTTTTCCAGTTATTTTTTGAGATCCTAAAGAATTTGGGAGAAATCAAGGTTAATCAACCCATCAGAGATTAGTATGACAGTCATCTACAAGTTATGATTCCTTTTTATACTTCAAAGTTCCTCTCCCACCCTCAGGAATACACTATAATTTCAATGACATATTCTTTATAAACAGAAATGAATGGGGCTTGGGGAATGGAGAAGAATTGGTCTTTACAAAATAAGAGGCTCTCAAGTTGCACATTCTTATGATAATCTGCACTCAGTGAATACTATTGTGGGTCTCTTGCATCTTGCAGCAGGATTTCTTTCTGCTAATGTAACCAAGAATGGAATGGTATCTCATCCCTATGGTACAAGGACAAAGAATAGACTGAACAATGTCAAAATCATCACAGCCTCCTTCAGTTTTCCCCACTCTACCCAAGGCTTCAACTTTACTTTATCCCATTAATTCCCTCACTGCCAACAGATGTCTTGATTTTACAGTGTTGCTATAATAACATTTCATGATTATAATTTCCTCAGCTTCCTTCCTTTTTCCTACCTGAAAATCTATAACATCATTCATTTTATTTTCTACATTATAGAGAGGAAGCTGCTAGAGTTTAACAGACAGCTCTGCCTAGGTCTATTACCCACTATCTAAGCAACGTGTGCAAATTATTTAATCTCTCTGATCCTCAGTTTTCTTAAATTGGGAATAACAATGCTTCTCCAAAAGGATGCTGTAAGGATTGTAGATACAGCTAATTCTCTATGTAAGTACACTTAATAGAGTGGCTTTAGTTGGCACATCATTAAGTATTCACTAAATGGTTATTGAGAAGAGCCTTTGGCAAGGCTAATTTCCACCTTTAAATGTCCTCTATTCCTGCTGAGATCTTTAATGATTAAAATAGGGTTTCTCTTGGGCTTAGAAATATGTTCTACCCTTTTTAGAGTACAACTCTGTGAATTTTGACAAGTGTATACAGTCATGAAGCAACCACCATAATAAAAATAGGGTTCAATTACCCCACAAAATCCTCTGTGTCTCCCTAATCCTCAGATTAGAGCAATAACCAATCTGTTTTCTATCCTTGGGGTTTTGCTCTTGTATATATGTCATATAACCTAACTTCTTCCATTTAGCATAATGCATTTGACATTCATCCATGTGGTAGCATGTATCAGTCATTTGTGCCTTTTAAGTAGTATTCCACTGGATCAATATACAGCAGTGTACTCTCCAGTTGTGAAAATGCTTCATTCTATAGTTGAGAGGTATTTGAATTATTTACAGTTTTTGGCAATAATAAATAAACCAAGGCTGAGTTTTAAGCTGGCTTTATTGTTTAAATTATTTTTCATTTTTATATTGAACTATTTGAGATTGAGAAAGAGTTGCCTCTTCTATATCTACAAGTTTATAAATTCCTATTTTCTATTATAGCCCCTTCATTTCCACTTGCAAAGTGGCAATTTCTATCTGAAGCAACTTTCTTGTAATATTTTGCCAAATTCAGGTTATGTCAACCAAAGCTTGCTACTATCATTCTGTTTTCTAATCTTTTCCCCCAGGACAAAAAGTTCACATGTAATCAATCATCCACATCCTTGTGAGCAACAATTTTATGATAAGTTTTGTTACTGCAGAGCATGGAGAAATATTCCAACTCCAGTAATAATTGTCTTCCCACTTGCTTTCTGGGCTCAATGCTAATATAAGAAGTTTGAGGTTTTATTAAAATCTCTCCAGGGTGAGGTGCCTGGATGGCTCAGTCAGTTAAGCATCAAACTCTTGGTTTCTGCTCAGGTCATGACCTCACAGTCTGTGAGATAGAGTCCTTCATTGGGTTCTGGGCTAAGAGCACAGAACTTGCTTGGAATTCTCTCTCTCCCTGTCTCTCTGCCCCACTCCCCACTCATACATGCATGCTCTCTCTCTCTGTCTCTCTAAATAAATAAATAAACATTCTAAAAGTTAAAAAATTTTAAATATATATATCTCTAGGGGTGCCTGGATGTGATCTCCATCAGTTAAGGATCCTACTCGATTTCAGCTCAGGTCTTGATCTCAGGGTCCTGAATTCAAACCCCATGTTGGGCTTTGTACTTGTTGTGAAGCCTACCTAAAATAAAACATAATAAAATAAATAATAAAATAAAATAAAAATCTCTGAAATTCTAGATAGCAATTTTTATTCTAATCAGTTTATGCTATGGAGGCACCCTCACCAAAAATATAGTTACTAAACACAGTAAAAATTTACTTTTCCCTTCTGTATCCTGTCCAGTGCAGGCAGGTGGAGGGTATTTTGCTCATATGGCACTCAGAGAGCCAGCCTTACAGAGGTGTTACTTATCTCTCCAATAGCAGGAGAGGAAATGGTGAATGGCACATCCATTGCCTAGAACAGACACATTACTTCCACCTGGAGATGATACCTGCTACATAGTCTTACATCCCATTGGCCAAAACAAGTCACTGGGGCACATCTGGCTTCAAAGATAGTGATGAAATATAGTCTTATTTTGTGACCCAAAATAGCTAAAAGTATGTGAAGGACAGTACTAATGACTACAATAGTGTCTAATTTTCCCCCAAGAATTTAGCTAATTTTTCTGAGACCATTTATTAAAGATTACATCCTTTGTCCAGAAAATTTAAATGGCACCTCTATGATCTACTGAATTCTCATATGTAATAAGTCTGTTACAGGACTCTATTCCACTTAGCGCCTTGTAGCTTCCTATAACTGTGCCTCAAGTACCAGAGCTATTGAAAACCTTTTACTAGTGTAGGGCAGGTTGTTCTTCAGTATTCCTCTATTTCAAAACTTTTATGGGTTGGTCAGACATATTATTTAGTTCTTTAAGACTTATTTTTACCAATATTAAATACATAAGTGACATACAAAAAAGTAATCCAACAGTAAAGAAATACATATAAATAAATCTTAGATCCTCCTTTTCAATCCCTTTTCCATTCTCATTCTCTCTCTTTTTTAATGTTTTTATTTATTTTTGATACAGAGAGAGACAGAGCATGAGAGGGGGAGGGGCAGAGAGAGAAGGAGACACAGAACTGGAAGCAGGCTCCAGGCTCTGAGCTAGCTGTCAGCACAGAGCCTGATGCGGGGCTTGAACCCACGAACGTGAGATTTGACCTGAGCCGAAGTCAGAGGCTTAACCGACTGAGCCACCCAAGCGCCCCACCATTCTCATTCTCTTAAGAAGTAATCTTTGATCTACATTCTGCAAGGTTTTTTTGATACATGCATATTTTGTAGATTTATAGTATATTGATTTGTGTGATCAATATTGTTTAACATAAATAAGATTACACTGTACATATTGTTTTACTACTTTTTAAAATTTAATTTGGTTGTGGACAGGGAACATGATGTTGAGACTCTGGAATTTGTTAAGATTTGTTTTATGGCTCAGTATGATTTATCTTTGTGCATGTTCTATGTGCTCTTCAGAGGAATGCATATTCTGTAGTTACTGAATATAGTGTTCTGTAAATGTCAGTAATGTCAAGTTGATTGATAGTGTTATTCAAATCTTCTATGATGATCTATATTGGTATTTGGTCTACTTATTCTATCAGTTACTGAAAGAATTATTAACATCTATAACTTTGGGAATTTATCTATTTCCCATTTTAATTCTGTCTATTATTTGCATGGTATATTTTTAAAAAATATTTTATTTTAAAGTAATTTCCACACCCAGCAAGGGGCACAAACTCACAACCTGGAGATCAAGAGTCGGTCACATGCTCTACCGACTGAGCTAGCCATTCGCCCCTTGCTTGTGTATTTTAAAATACTATTATGAAATGTATTCACGTTAAGATTGTTACGACTTCTCAATGAATTGACTCTTTTGTGGTTATAAAATTACCCATTTATGTCTGATAATGCTCCTTGTCTTGAGATCAGTGTTGTCTGGTGCTGTTATAGCATACCAGCTTTCATCCTCTTAGTGTTTGCCTGGTGTATCTTTTCATCTCTTGTGTTCTATCTTTATCATTATATATAC
>NC_043704.1:90849829-90855149 GCF_006229205.1 Suricata suricatta | reverse complement strand
TTTACTTTTGTCTTTCATTTTTGTCATATTTTTTCTAGAAGTTACAATATTCATCCTTAATTCATTAAAGTCTTCTTGAATTTTTATTATGTAACTTCACAGGTTAGGCAAGAAACGGTGGTAAAATTTCATTTGTACACTCCTATCTTTTGCAATAGTGTGTCATATATTTACTTCTTCATAAACGCAGAGCTTCCATGTCTGAGGGGATCAAGCAGCTCTTGAAAGATATGTTAGCTGCTAAGCCACAGGACCGGCCTGATGCCTTTGAACTTGAAACCAGAATGGACCAGGTCACATGTGCTGCTTAAAATTCAGGGCAAAGCATCTTGAGTGTTTTTAACTAGGTGAGTGTACTCTTTTCCCTTCTGCATGTGCACTCCCTGGACTGGATTCTTCGTCCTGGGCCCTTGGGGGAACCCCCGTGGCGTTGGGGGGAGATTGTAGTGTTCAAGACCATGATCAGAGACCCACCCCCTTTCCTCCCCTCCACGCTTCCCCCCACAGGTCTCCAGGAGGAGATCTGTGGGATGGAGCAAGAGAGCTGGAAGGTCTAGCAGAGTTTTCTGAGTGGAAGTTGTGTTTGATCCGAGTCTTGAGTTTTTTAGACATGCTTTTCCTCATCTCTTAATAAACGTTTACTGGAGAAAATGTGCAAAAAAAAATGACTTAAAGAACTTAAGAAAAATGAATAAAAGATAACATTTTACATTTACCTATGTATATCTGAATTCCAATCTAGTATCAATTTTTTTCAACCTGAAGACACTCCCTTAGCATTTCTTGTAAAACAGCATATTCTGCTGGCAACATGTTCTCTCAGCTTTCATTTCTCTGAAAGTATATTATTTTTTCCTACCTTTTAAAAAGATATTTTTGCTGGGTCTATAATGCTAGGTGAAACTTCCATTTACAGCCATGAGGGAATAAGATGGTCCAGAATTACATCTTGTTATCAAATAGAAAATGGAAAAATTGTGGAAAACAATTATTTTCAGATGGGGTGGTGTAGGTGGTACAGGACTGTGATCCCTAAGAAAAGGAAACAGGGGTGCCTGGGTGGCTCAGTCGATTAAGCCTCCAACTCAACTCTTGATTTCAGCCCAGGTCATGATTTTGTGAGATCTAGCCCCATGGTGGATGTTTGTGCTGAGAGTGCAGAGCCTGCTTGAAATTCTCTCTTTCCCTTTTCTCTCTGTCTCTCTCTCTCAATAAACAAACTTAAAAAAAAAATAAAACTGTACTACTTAAAAAAAAGAAAAGGAAATTTCTTTGGCTATATGACTGGAAGTTATTGCCAGATTTTGACACAGGGAAGGCAAACCAAAATAAAGTCCAGTACTCTCACTGATTTGAGGAGACAGATCAGAGACAAATGCAGCTAGAATTTTCAGAATTCAGAATAAGGAAATTCACAGAGAAATATTTGTCAGTCTATGTGGCGTGCCCTTCTCCAAGGTTCAAACTCCCTCCAGTTTCTGTATGGTTTCGGTTGCCTTTGAACAATCTTTTTCAAATATTTCCATGTATAATTGTTGTCATCAGGAGGATGAGTCTTATATTCCTTTGTTTCTAGGATCCAGAACTCCAATAGTTATGTATTTTTACCTAGAATGTGTCTTAGTGGTCTTTATCACATCTGATTCTATTTAGGGCCTGCATAACATTCCATAACACAAACATCACACGATTTTATTTAACCACTATTCATAGAAAGACAATTAAGTAACTAAAGGATTTTGCTATTAGAAATAAAGCAATGATAAATAGAATTACAAATGTACCTTTTGCATTTGTTTTAACAATTTTATAGGTTAGAATCTCAGAAGTGGAATTGCTGTGTCAAAGGCCTAAACATTTAAAAATTTTATAGATACTTAGATATAACCTTTATCAAATTAAACTTTATAGTATGTATTTTCCTGTTTCATTTACTCCTCAAGAATAATTTGAGAGTTGGAGTGTCTGGTTGGCTCAGGCTGTTAAGTGGGTCATGATCTTATGGTTTAAGCCCTGCATCTGGCTCTGTGCTGACAGTTCAAAGCCTGGAACCTGCTTGGAATTCTACGTCTTCCTCTCCTTCTGCCCCTCACCTGCTCATGCTCTGTTTCTTTGTCTCTCTCAAAAATAAGTGAAGATTAAAATAAAGAAAACAGAGTAACTTAAGAGTCAAATTATCCTTTAAATACCATTCACATGTAAATTTAGGTTATTTCCTCTTTTATTTATTTATGTGTTTAACATTTATCTTAATTTTCTTTTATATTTTTAGCCCATCAGAATTTTTTAAAGTTTTTTTAATGTTCATTAATTCTTGAGAGACAAAGACAGAGTGCAAATGGGGGAGGGGCAGATAGAGGGAGACACAAAATCCGAGAAAGGCTCTAGGCTGTAGGTCCTAAGCTCTGAGCTGTCAGCAGGGAGCCTGAAGTGGGCTCAAACTCATGAGTCATGAGATCATGACCTGAGCCGAAGTTGGATGCTTAACCCACTGAGCCACCCAGGTGGCCCAAGCCCTTTAGAATTTTCCTTGTAAGTGGTGCTCTTCTTGGTGGTTAGTTCTAATGTTAATAAATTTGGTCTTCTATTTCCAGTATAGACTAATAAAACACTAATCAGGGAAATTTTGAAAACCACAAGGGAAAATATTTTTACATGAAGGGAAAAGCATTCATTTCATTTTTGTTTAGATACTTTCTTCCAATCTTTTTACATGTGCACAGGGTTTGGTTTTAAACAATTTGATCAATTATATATAAAACATTATAAGATACTTTTCCACTTAACATTATATGAAATGCATTTCCTCCCTTGTTAAATACTCAGATGCTTTTCAATTTTGATTATTTTAAGTAACACTGCAGTGATTTTATACAATCCCTTTATAATAGTTTTTCAGAAATGGAAGTGCTTCATCAAAATTATTTTGTACTTTTCTGAGCCTGGATGGCTCAGTTGGTTAAGCGTCCAGCTTTGGCTCAGGTCATGATCTCATGGCTCATGAGTTTGAGCCCCATGTCAGGCTCTGTACTGACAGCTCAGAGCCTGGAGCCTGTCTTTGGATTCTGTGTCTCCCTCTCTCTCTGACCCTCCCCTGCTCATGCTGTCTCTCCCTCTCTCTCTCTCTCTCTCTCAAAACTAAATTTAAAAAATTAAAAAAATACTTATTGGTACCTATTTAGTAAATATTGCTAAATAATTTTCCAATTTTTAATAGTTTAATAGTTTGAACTCAAACTACTAAATCACATATTCATTACATCCTTCACAATGTTTTTTACAATGATTTTTTAATCTGCTAATTTCATAGGCTAAATAAATGACTTCTCATTTTTCTAATTTACAGTTATTTTATTAATTATAGAGTTGGACATTGTTTTATAGGCATATTAATCAGTTAGTTTTCTTCTATTGAAAATTATTAATGTCTTTCAATGAGTTATTTTTGAACCTTACCAATACTGCTCTCATCTACTCACATGTTGATCACTGTCCCTCATTTATTAAAGGCTTTGTAAAATCACTCAGACTTTCTTAAGTTCTGAAATTATTCTGGTTATCAGTCAATGTCTATCTAATATCTTTGTCTGTCATTTCATTGACTTTGTCATTTCCAGTGACTTCCATCCCCACTTCATGTTTGCCACACTCTCCTGCCTCACTTATCATTGCAAATGCTTTCATAAAGTCATAAATTCACAATTTTTTCTGACCTTAACTTTTCTCATTTTTCAACTTTTCTACTTCATTATTCTCATAATACTTTGTCTTCATCTAATTTCCAAGTACTTAAAAATCATCAACATTGACTCCGTACATCAAAATCTTCTGTAATCTATCTATAAAACATCCCTTATTTTCAGATCCACATCAACTCTATGAAATATTTTGATAATCATCCTGTAGACCCATCCCTCTGGCCCACTTGTCTTCTATTTATGTATATTCTTTAAAACACTCAATCCAGTTCAATTCATCTGTCCTCCTTCTCTCTAAGTATTGCTTGATGAGCGCTGCTGATCATTGACACCATTACAAATTCAAGATCTTTTCCTCTTCTGGGCTTTCAGTGTTCCTCAGGAATCCTGTGTATTTCTTCTAGTTACTTCCACTTCTTTCAGTTGTTAACAATTACCACCACAAACTTTGTTCACTTTCTTCATACCACCAGAAGTGTCAATCATTACCTGATAGACAATAACAGTCACACCTTTCTCGACTTCCTATCACTCTATTTCTTATTTTACATTGCCCCTTTCTTTTTTCTTTCTTCTGTGACACAATTAGAATACAGTTCTTTCTCGTAACTAAAGTTTATGACCTTCATCCTTGCTTTTCTACTTTCCCTGCCCCATTAATCATGCCATCTGTCTTCTGTATCTTCAGTATCTTGACAGTGATCAAGATTTTTGTCAGAATTTAATTTTACTCAGGTTTCTGTCATATTAAAAAGAGACAAAGGAAAGAAAGAGAGAAGGAAGAAGAAAGGAAGGAATTCACGGGGCCAGGAGGGAGAAAGAGAGCTTTGTCCAGGACTCCACTAGCTAATAAGTTCAACAGATAAAAGGTTGTGATAAACATTTGTGGAATAAATGTTGAAAAGCTTTAAGTTTCAGTGTGATATACCTGCCCATGAGCTTCAAAGTGTCAAGAAAAAAACCTGTACCATCCTTCTAGAACTGTAAAAATCAATCAAAATAATGCCTTAAATGACATACCTAACCCCTCTACCTATTTTGTGTGATAGCAAAAACACATACAAACATAAAAAATAAAGTGGTATACATGTGTATGCTTCCTAATCACATACCATAACAAAAAATAGCTTTTTCTACAGAAGTAGAAAAGTTACTAATGGACAGAGAGCTCCCTTAATTGAATTCTAAAGAATTCCAATATGTAAATTAGTTTTACTTTTTTATTACCTTAGAAGCATATTATTTGTGTGCATTTTTTTCAGGTTTCACTGACTTAAGTTAGATAAGAAGTCATGTACTTCACAAACCCTAAAAATCTTTCACTGTGTGGCAACTTTAAGGGTAGTAATTTGCATTAAAAATACTATTATATTGATACAATGATATTATACATATCAAAATAGCATTTCTTCCAAAATCTAAGTATCTTTTTAATTACTTGGTTTAACTGATTATTTAAAAGAGTTTAAGAATTTTATTCTCAAATTTTTTAAGTATTCAAAGTAAATACATTTTAGGTTAACTTAAATATTAGAAACAAGAACTATAAGCTCATAGTTCATATAGATTCTTATGAGATTTCATACTACCTATAAGAATAGATTCCTTAAAATTTTTCAGAT
>NC_043704.1:90846998-90849729 GCF_006229205.1 Suricata suricatta | reverse complement strand
ATCTATACAATAATAAAAATCAATCAATATATTAATGTAATATAAAGGAGGAATGAAAGGAAAACAATTCACAAACCAGTATGTACTTCAATATGTAAATGTCCATTACTTTAATTACTAGAATATATATAAAGTAGACAAATGTTTGCACCTGTATGTATAATCACTGTGATTGCTGTGACTACAAATAAGGACTGGTGAAGCATGTTTTGATGCCACATTAAGGATTACAACTAGTATTGACATTGTGAATTTCAGCAATGGTGAACACTCTTAGCAAGTCTTCCCTCACTGTAATTGCTTTGTTGGAAAATTTAGTGTATGTTAAACTTGTCAGAAACATATTTTTCAATATATAAAATGAAGTCACATCTAATGTTAGATTGGAAAAACATTTGGTGGGATGTTATAAGGTCTAACGGAATGTAGGACAATTTTTGGTTTTGCAGAACATCTAACAGTCCTGTTCTACCCAGTGAATACCAGTATCAACTACTGATCAATGTGACAACAACACTAAATCTCCCCTTCCCCTGCATATTTCCAAAATGTCCCCTAGAGGGTAGTACTATCTTCATGGAAAACCACTGATTTATATCCTGCAGATTTCAACCACAAATGCTGTTAGGGCAGTAGAAATCAGACAGACAAAAAATATTCTCAGAAGAGAATAGTGCCAAAATAACACAAGATTAAAGGATCTAAATTTATTTTCACTTCCAAGAAGAAACAATAGGGAACTCCCTACTCTGTACCTAGATGTCATCAGATGTCATCCTGGAGAGGTTTCTGGAATGACAATTGATATCTAAGAAACCAGGATTTTTTACTGAAGGAAAATGACCTAATAATGTGGCTCAAATTATTACAGAAGACTAAAATTTCACCCCCCATTTCCCATTAGGTGAGATTTTGATGTTTCAGACATCTTAGCTCTACCCAAGAATAATTAATCATCAGTAGTGTGAAATGCTTTAGGGAATAACACAAAGGCTAATTAATTGTAATATGGAGGATTCTTGTTAACTCAGGGAGAACAACTTTCATGAAGTTCCATGTTGCCATAGGAGACGTGCTTAGGAGATGAGGATATTGAGCCAAGGAATCCCAGGTGTGAAAAGGAAGAAAAAAAATAGTATTTTCTCTTGCTAATCTGTCTTTTGTCAGTTTAATTTGCAGTCCCCAAAAACCGAACATAAGAGGGTGGAGAATAAATATTTTTCTACCCTGATAATGGCTATACTAGCTACAGGAGGCTGAGAAGCAAAGAGAATTTTGTTTTGTATTGTTTTTGAAGGCAGAAGAAGCTTAAAAAGGTTTACAAGCTAAGGGGAAAGAGTCAATATAGAGGAAATTGTTGAGATCATGGAGAATGAAGCTCATCAATGAGAATGCATTCCTTGGATACACAGCAGGATGAAATAGAAATTCGTGGTAAAGGAATTTCTCTTGAATTACGGGAGAAGCAGCCATGGGAGAAGGACCAAAGTATTTAGGGATTTGAAATCAATTGAAGGGAAATGCTTGGGAATTCTTAAGTTTTACCCAACATATGTAATAATTAAATTTGAATTATATTCTGGGTAGGTCTTCAGGGGGTTTATTAACTTATTAACTAGTTTCAAATAATTCTTCATGCTTGGTATCTGATCGAACTTTTAAATAAAGTTTAACACATTTAAATAAAATTGTAGGTGTGCCTGGGTGGCTCAGTCAGTTAAGCATCTGACTTCGGCTCAGGTCATGATCTCACAGTCCATGGGTTCAAGCCTTGCATCAGGCTCTGTGCTGACAATTCAGAGCCTGGAGCCTGCTTCATATTCTGTGTTTCCCTCTCTTTTGCCCCTCCCCCACTCACTCTCTATCTCTCTGTCTCTCTCACTCTCTCAAAGTAAAGACATTAAAAACTTATTTAAAATAAAAAAATAAATAAAATTGTATAAATCATAAGATTATAGCTCAATAAATTTTCACAGACTAAACCCCTATGACCACATCCAAGTCAAGAGCTAGAATGTTACCAGCATCCTGGAATCCCCTTCTTTCCCCTTTCCAGTCACAATTTCCCCCAAGGGTAACTGCTAATCTGACTTCTAAATCAAAGATTAGTTTTGAATGTTTTTAAACTTAATAACAGATATGGAATCTTACAATATATACACTTTTTTTAATCTGACATCTTTTGCTCAACATGTTTTTGAGACTTATTGTATGTGACTGTAGTTTTTTATTCTCATTGCTGCATAGTATTCCATTGGGTATATATATCCCCAAATACATTTATCCATTCCACTCTTGATTGGCATTTGGTTAGTTTCTAGTCTGAAATATTAATAATGCCACTATAAACATTTGTGGTCTTATTTTTTTGTTTATACACTTACACACATTTCTGTTGGGTATACACTTAAGAATAGGAACCTAAAGTAAGTTGGGTATTTTTAACTGCCAAAATTTATTGGTCCATTTTACTAGCATGGAGAAACAGTGACATCTGGTGCATGAAATAATGAATTTCAAGTCTCCGTGTATATCTGAAAAATTTTAAGGAATCTATTCTTATAGGTAGTATGAAATCTCATAAGAATCTATATGAACTATGAGCTTATAGTTCTTGTTTCTAATATTTAAGTTAACCTAAAATGTATTTACTTTGAATACTTAAAAAATTTGAGAATAAAATTCTTAAACTCTTTTAAATAATCAGTTAAACCAAGTAATTAAAAAGATA
>NC_043704.1:90845463-90846898 GCF_006229205.1 Suricata suricatta | reverse complement strand
TAGGGTAGTGTGAGACTACCTAAGTGATGCAACAAAATCAAATGTGGCCAAGTCTATTGTCACATTAAATAAGAGCGTAAGATGTAGTTGGCGCTTTCAAATTTAGTTTCTGGTTTTGGTTGTTGACTTTTTTCTTTGCAGAATTTCTGTTTGTAAGGATGAGAGACTGCCTCATAGTATACGCATCTATTTCTAGTTGCAGAGTCTGAGCAGAGGCGCATTAGTAGCTATGGGAATGACTTCAGAAAGTTTTTTTCTCTTTCATCTCTAGATGGGAGTCCAGAAAAGAAGTTAGTAAAAAACTACAGCCTTAACCACACAGAATGACTGTTCAGTTAGCTACTTTCATCATTAAGATCTTCGAAAAGTTATACTACTTTTCAGATAACTACTTTTTCTCAGTATTACAATCTTTTTTTAATCCCCAAATTCCCAATATAAATTTTCTATATGAAATGATAATCTTGACACTATAAATTCAGGCAAAGACATGCCAATTTATTTATCACAAGATTTTCTAGTGAGAGAATATCATATGAACAAATTTGAATTGTGCACTATGTTTGGATATACACAAGAAGAATGAAGAGGTAGAATCTTCTTTGATTTTTCACTCTATTGTGAACTTGGGCTATTTCCACTTGGGTTGTTTTGTAGCCCTGAACATTTTGGCTTTATTTTGCCTTGAAATTGTTTGAGCTATAATTTAAGTGAAGTTTTATATGAAACATATATAAGCCTCAGAAAGACTGAACGAAAAATGGTTTAAAATGGAATAAAAAGGGGCACCTGGGTGGCTCAGTCACTTAAGCGTCTGGCTTTGGCTCAGGTCATGATCTCATGGTTCATGGGTTCAAGCTCCGCGTCAGGCTCTGTGCTGACAGCTAGCTCAGAGCCTGGAGTCTGCTTCAGATTCTGTATCTCCCTCTCTGATTCTCCCCTGATCATGCTCTCTCTCTCTCTCTCTCAAAAATAAATAAAACATTTAAAAAAATAAAATGGAATAAAAAAAATACCTGCCAAAGAATGATTCCCTTGCAGCAACCTTCTCTCCTCACTCTGTCACCATCTCTTATCAAGTCTTCTCTCCCTTTACTGGGAGGTGTAATAAACCATAGTTACATTTTAAATACAAACTGAATTTACCTTCAATTTTTTATTATTACTTATTCTTGCTTGTTTTTGTTGTTTAATTGAAATTTTTCCAATTTATGAAAATTCTTTGGTTACCTTGGAATAAGGTTACCTTTGGTTTCTTTGGAATACCTTGGAAAGAACACATCATAACATTTCCCATTTCAACTAATGGAAAATGGTTTCCTTTAAGAGCTTTTGTGTTATGGTTTTCAGGCAAAATTCAAATTGTTTAGCAAAGGACAGGTGTATTTATCCTTGACTTCTAAATGGATTGCTTTCCCTCTACCCTCACAGGGTC
>NC_043704.1:90828350-90845363 GCF_006229205.1 Suricata suricatta | reverse complement strand
TTTAGGAACTCAAGATATAGTAGGAAACAAAACAGACATATTCCCTAATCTTATGGAAATTAGTAAAATCATGTTCAGTGATATGAACAAAATAAAACAGAATAGTGCCTGTCAATGTTTAATAAAGCATCTATTATTTTAATTATTTCACTGCTATATCTACTTGATGCCCAGGTGTAATAAAGCTAATATTTGTTAGTATATGTATAAGTAAACCCAAATACTCGAGACTAGACATATTGTTTTTCATTTTGCCCATGTGTGAGATCAGGTTTTTCTTCACCAGCTTGCAGCTGGGCAATGGCTCTTTCTTTGGTAACTAGAAGTCTGTGCTCCCAAAGCTACTGCAGATTCAGTGCTTGTGATGTCTGTCTCTGCCTGTTAGCTCCCAACTCTGCAGGGTCTAGTGCTGTCCCTGTTGGTCCCCTTTTATAAATGTATCCTGCACTCCTAGGTTGGTCCACTCTTGGTACCTCTATTTGATCTTATTGTTTGAGGTCCCAGTTTCCCCTTCTTTCCATGCCCCTCTTTTTTTAAAAAAAAAAAAACAAAGATGAATGGTTATAGATCAGATAATTTCACTCATGCTTCTCATCTTAATAATCAAGCACCATTATCCAAAATGCAGATTCTCCTGGTGTATTACTCTGTTGTATCACTTGAAGATTTACACTATTCGTCCCAACCTCTCTCCCTTTTTCTTACTGTTGACTGCAGTAAAAAACTTTCACTTTGCTCTCTGGAGTCATACGTCTTTAGCAGTGTTTTGTCTGCATACTCATTCTCTTCAGAGAAAATTCTCTTCATCTTCTTGCTCTAAAGTACTGTCTCAAACATGATTTCAGGCTGTCCATGGAATACATATTTCAATTTTAATAATTATATTTTTGGTATATCTTAGAAAATATGTATCAGTCAACATTGCACACATATTATTGATTAGGTTAAAATTAAAGGAAATTTTTCATTAAAAAAGGGAGGGAGATGGTGAGTTGATTTAAAAAAAAATAGTTTATGTAAAAAGTAGAGATGACAAAAATCCCAAACGACTGCATTTTAAGAAGTGCTACCTTAACTTTCCGTTGAAAACTTAAATTTCAGTATCACTTTCTCCAGTGTGTATTGTGCCTTCCCTTCTAACCCAGCTTCTATAAGGCCAGGAGATGTCAGTTGCATTCTCTCATTATCTTTTCCAGATCTTGACTTTGTTTGACTTTATCTGGAAACTGTTCTCCTTTGAAGCTCACATCTTCAGATTATAACTCTTTATAAGCCCATTTTTTCTCTGTGGACTATTGTCTGTCAGATCTGTCTCTTATAGACATAAAAGGCTTGAGCAATTAGCTCACAGGTTTATATCCTTGTGGTTAGCCTGGTATATGTGGGTGTGTATTATTAATAAAAGTAGTATATCTCATTTATGAAAATTTGGAAAACACAGAAATCAATGCTGTTTATCATTATTAATGTTTCTAAAACATTGCTAATAGTTTGTCATATTTTCTTCAGATTATTACTATATTACTTCATTTATACTTAATTGCTTAACAGTACATCTTAAGAGTTATTAAGATTGTCCATCCTTAGAGTATAACAAATCCTTAATAGCCTAGTATAAATAAATGCCATCATTTTAATCATCCCCCTATCGTTGGACACTTAAATAGTAATAAACTTTTATTATATAATTTTTGCAATGAACATCTTTATACCAGTTCGAATTACTTCATTGGGCTAGATTTCCAGAAGAGGAGTTGCTATGTCAAAGGCCAATAAAGGTCATGAAAAAAAATTGAAATATAACTGGATAAACTGAGGACCCCCCAGGGGCATTCATAAGGAACAAAGAAAGTGGCTAACAACCCTGTCTTTGGTGCTTTTGTTGTCTAAAGCTATTCCACCTGCTGGTAGCCTTTTATTATGTTGAGTGAGTGGGGGAATTGAATGGACTTTTTGAGAAACCCAGAGAAGGAGACCGAGGGAGTAGTGAAGCCAAAGTAGAAGAAGAGAGAGATGTGAGAGTGACCAAGGGTAGTGAAACTTTGTAAGAATGAACAGGGATGGTTAAAGGAGATATAATGGGATTAAGGAAAAATCTTTTTATATGGAGCCTATATTCTCTTTCACAAAAAGCTGTAATGTTTGTTCACACTCTGTCTTCAAGAAGTTCAGACAGGTCACATGGAAATTTACAGAAGCTGGCACGAAAGGCCTTATAAATGCAAACTTCAAAAGAATATCTGCAAAGCTTGCATGCTATGAATCTATAAAGTCGGTATCTGGGTTAAGGCTGTAAGCTTCTGGAACACAAAAAGCCATAAAAGAGGCTTTTAGCTGCTGCCTGGTGGTTTTGAATTTGGGAGGTGCAGGTGGGAATGGGCTTATAGAGAGCCCTAGAGTAATATTCTCCAAGTTTACATTTTAAGAACTAGTTACAAACATATACAATTTTCAATGGCATCACTAACTACCCCCCAATCTCTGCCCCTACCCCTACCCCTAACCACACCCCTATTAAAACAGGATTTGGTAATTTCTGATGGGGAAGTTTTAACCTAATATTGTGTTTAGGATTATGGACTGAGAAACCAGACTACTGGGGTTCAAATCCAAAATCCAAAACAAGGAAAGGACAAAAATAAATTTAAAAAGTTTACCAAAACAAGGAAAAAGAACAGGAGAGATAGTCTAAGGTAGAAGCTAAAAAGCTAGTTTTAAATTCAGAATCATGTAATGTCCTGCATATTTTTTGAAAAAATAATAAATTAAAGGATGACAAAAAGACCATGCCTACCATTTGAATACAAGATGAAATGCATCAATCTAAGTGTATATCTGGTTAAAATCATAACTCTATGAACAAGAATTATTCCAAATTAACCTTAAAATGATATTTTGACTGTTTATCACTAGTAGATATATCCTAAGGAAAACAAACAAAACCAGAAACAGACTGAAATTGTTTTCTGTAGTCTTGTTAGTATTATTAATGTCATTATTTTGGTATTTGGCATATTGACATTATTAGTTTGAAACTATTACATACATATATACAATGAGAAAGCAGATGAAGATGTCATTAGGAAACAGGGTTTTCAAAGCAACAGCAAAGACATACAAATATAAAATTATACATTAGTAAAATAAATAATAAACTTATATTTATTTAAAAATATTTACTTCTCAGTCCTATTTACAAAAGATAGAACAAAATGAGCAAAAATAAATAAATAAAAGGAATGACTGATGTGTGCCTGGGTGGCTTAGTTGGTTAGGGGTCCGACTCTTGATTTTAGCTCAGGTCATGATCTCAAGGTTTGTGGGTTTGAGTCCCACGTTGGCTCTGTGTTGGCGGCACGGAGCCTATTTGCAATTCTCTGTCTCCCTTTCTCTCTGCCTCTTCCCTTGCTCTCTTTCTCTCTCAAAAATAAAATAAGCATTAAAAAAAAAGGTAATGACTGCACTAGACCAAAAAAAGTCTCTCATATAATGTATATATACACATATATATGTATATATAACTTCATAATTGTACATATATATGTATATATAACTTCATAATTGTATTAAAAAAGAAACTCATGGGGCAGCTATGATGGTTGCTAAGATAGGAACCTTAGAAATAAAAGAAAACAAACATTTATTTATTTATTCTGTATTTGCTACTCAAAATGTATTTTATAATATTTTCCCACCCCTCTTCCCCCCAGAAAAGATGGAAATTCTTTAGAGAAGAATAACTAGTAAATACAGGAGCAATATTAGAAGGGAAACATTACTATTTTGCAACTTATAACAAAATAACAAATGTTAAAGCAGTTAGGTGAAAGTTTTATGGGACTGTTTTTTTCATGGATGGATGGTATTTGAATCATCTTAATCTAAGTAAAAGTGGGACAATCATATCATGTTTTTTTTTTTAATGCTTTATTTATTTTTGATACAGAGAGAGAGACAGAGCATGAGAAGGGGAGGGGCAGAGAGAGAAGGAGACACAGAACAGGAAAGAGGCTCCAGGCTCTGAGCTAGCTATCAGCACAGAGCCTGACGCGGGGCTCGAACCCACGGACTTGAGATCTGACCTGAGCTGAAACCGGAGGCTTAACCAACTGAGCCACCCAGGCGCCCCATATCATGTTCTTGATGAGATGAAATAGGAAGTACACAATGTATTTCCTCTCTGTGGTTTACTGCAGGTAAAAGAGAGAAAAAAAATGGGCAGAATTTAATGCAGTCTGGAGCTATTGCCAGATTACTGCAAAAGACATGAGTGTGGAGGAACACGTTAATATCACACTGATTCTGAAGTACCAAATGATCTAGTAGCTTTAATGAGTAAAACGACATAAAAGAGTGTGAAAGAGAGGCTCACACTGCACACCCACTCTCAGAGGCCTGAGCACACGTCTCTCACCTAGGCCTCCTGGAGCCCAGTCTTCTAATCATTTTCCTTCCAGACTTCTGACCAAGCAACTGAACTACTCACCACTGCCTATGATTCAAGGTACCCTGTGACTGTGGACCACTTCGTCTCTACACAAAGTGAATGACCAGATGAACTGGCTGAGGTTCTGCCCATTGAGAGGATTTCCCCTTACCACTGTCTTACAGGGTCATTCCTGAGTAGGGGATACAGTTTTTAAAAGTTTATTTTCAAGTTGCAACCATATACCAAGACAATCCATTCATGAATCAAGTTTAAACTTTCTTTCTCGAACAGCTGGCAATGGAGAACCCATCCCACCAGGCTGAAAGATAGCTGTTAATGCAACAGCTGCAGCTGGCATGGTGGTCCAAGCCATCTGTTACTT
The DNA here is from genome assembly GCF_006229205.1 of Suricata suricatta. NCBI lineage: Eukaryota > Metazoa > Chordata > Mammalia > Carnivora > Herpestidae > Suricata > Suricata suricatta. The sequence goes on along the minus strand of NC_043704.1, from coordinate 90,840,552 downwards.
GTGCTCTCTGGACCAACTTGAGCCTGAACCTCAGCATACTACTTCCATCGTACAACAGATTGCTGTCAGCCTTGCCCAGTGTTACGACTTGATGGGTCTGACTCAAGATAGATCATTTTTACTACATGGCCAATTGATGTTCTTGAGTCAGAAGTTCAGTTTCTGAGTCCAGTAATATGCCAGGACCTGTTTTTTTAAGTGCTACTTAGCTTTCCTTTGTAAATCTTATATCCATCTATCAAAAGAGAGAAATGACAGAGTAATTTGAACAGGAAGTTTAATATAAAGAATCATCAACCATAAAGAATTGGAATAATGAGAAGTTGGTTGGTAGGAAGTAAGAAAACTTAACAGAATACAGGAACAGCAAATACGGGGAGCATTTGATAGAGCCTGGGAGTGAGATCAAGTACCCAGGGCAGAGTCTCACCCCAGCAAAGAGATCCAGACCTTCTGTCAAAAACTGAGAGGGGCATAATATTTTGTCAGCCTGCCACAGATTTGTAGACACTGAAGAAAAACATAAGACTCTAGATTAAAAGACAGAGGACTTCATTACTCAAAGCACAGAATAGGAAAATTCTTTACTGGAGGCAATTTACCACAAACTTCTACTTTCCTCCCCAAGGAGGGATACTAGGGGAAGATGCTGGCTACTAGGTGATGATGGACAGTGTGCACTGAAGGAGTCAGGCACGAGAGAAGGGTTGCAAGATCCTGATGCCAGAAAAAACCTCACATGCCACAGCAGCACTGAGACGCTATATGCCCTGTGAGAGCCTGCCTACCAGGAATGAGAGACATGGGAAGACACCCCTTTTATCATTGCAGTCTCTCCAATAGCCTCAGCTGACAAGGGTTCAGTGCCAGCCTCCAAAAGAAAGTTGTTTAAAGGGCTCGTCTCTATTTTAACAGAGAAGGCAAAGGTATGAATTTAGAACTGATAGTAAATAGATGGACAATCAGTAAAGATAGCATGACCCATGATTCAGAATGTAGGGGTCTAAATGTTGATTCTGCTTCTCAGGCTTGCCAGAGGTTCCACAGAGCATCTTTCTCTGCCAAAAATAGCTCTAATACCTTTGGATATGCTAGGTTATACGGTCCAAATAGATTTACTTATATCACAGTTAGGACATACTCAAGGACATTTCTTATTCTGAGTCTGAGTCGCAAAGCTAGTAGACTTCCATATCACCCCATAAATGGTTTTGAGTAGTATTCAAAGTGCAAAACACACTGCTTCTAGAATACAAATGGAATTACCAAGCATTGCACTTATTTCTTATTTGTAGGTGGTACAATAAGAGGTACCCCAGCATTGTGACATCATAAATCTGGTGTACCAACGTATTGTTTTGTGATCTGTTCACATGATCCAGGTACCTGTCCACTATGACAGAGAGCATGTGAATTTGCATGATCCTGAGGTAAAACCACCAATGTATACTGTTGTTCATTCAATGAATGCACAATGCATCTAATCTTCTTTCCTGATGGGAATGGAGAACTCATTCCATGTGCTAGAGGCTTTGTTAATCTACCAAATTTGAAGCAGTTACTGTCATCTGTCATGATTCATCCAGTTTTTCAGTAGCCAACCTGGTAAATTAAGTGGGGGATATGATGAGGATTTATTATTACAATAGCTAATTTTAGTTTAAGTTCAGTGAACCGACACATGCAATCTTCCAATTGTTAAGTAAATCCATTCTAATTTTACATTCAATAGTGGGAATATTACCACCTTTTTGATTCCTTAACCAGCTACAAGATGGACCTTAGCCAGATTTTCTGTTCTATTTGAGGAATCCATGATGGGGCTCTGGGTCCAGTATAAATTCAGACCCTTTAGCCATACACTCTTTCCAATAGTTTGTGTTTATCTCAGTAAATAGCCATAGGTTCTTTTCGATAATAAGAATTATGGCTGCATATATTTGCTGTGATATCATTGAGTTATACCTCATAAGAGGCCTCTTATTAGGTAAATGAATTGTGGGTCTGAGAACTAGCTAAGGTCTGAAAATTGGGAATAAAATTAGAACTTTCTATCAGATAAGCTAAACTTGGCCTTCTGCTCATTCATTCATGATCTCTGATTATATATTTACATTTTGATTATGTTTATTAAGGTGTAACTTTATATTGGCTTCCTATCAACAGACAATCAATTAGCTGCCTAGGAACCAAGTTTCCTGAACCATTTTCATAAAGCCCTTTAGACCAGAACCACTAGCTAACATTACAATATTCTAACTTTGCTGTTCGTTAAACAACTATATCTACCTTGCTTTTCATAGCCAAATGCTGTCTCCCAAGTACTATTCCAATATATATCACCCTACCACTTCCATTGCTACTGGGAAGCCCCATATTCCTACTCAGCAATGCTAGTAACCCTTCACCCATGCATTCTTTTTCCATTTGATGAATAGTGTCTTCCAGGCCCTCCTGAGGAACATGGTCAACTGGTAGATATTTTTTAGCTTCATACAGTTGATGTGTTCTAACATGCCCACTTCTTAAGACTCTAGATTCTTTCCTCCACAGTTTACTTCATTTATTTGGGAGAATTTATTTTTCCAGGCTTTGAGAAGATATCCCACCAGTGTACTAGAACCATAATTTGTGGATCTTACCAGGATATTAAATCCTGTATCATGGGAATGCTTTCCAATATCAACAAAATCTCACTTACACAGTTTTATATTCTGCTACTCAACCCTGACCATTGCCCCTGGCTCCCACCTCATTCATCAGTCCTGGGAGCCACACCCAGGTTTATTTCCCCCACACTTGCCCATACATGTTAGCCATATCCAGTAGCTATTTTGGTGCACAATTCCCTTCTAGCTGAGCAGGTCCAACACTTCTCCAACTAGGTTATGCTAAGTACTGACAAGTTACTCTCAGCTGAGGGTAAACACAGTTTTGCCTCATTCTGCATCATCTTTAAGCATGGGGATGGGGGTCTTTATCATCCAAAAGGGATAATGGGCCAGTATAACAAACCACGAGCATCTAGGGGATCTGAGCATTCAAAATTTTCAATCATATCAATCTCAACATTCCCACCACAAGTATCAGAGTCCCACTTCTCTATTAAAACCACAAATTTGGTGTAGGAGATGCAAATTGTGAACTTAGCCTTTTCTGAAGTTTTAAAAATTAAGTCATGCTTGATTTTCAGTTTTGTCTGTTGTTCAGCTGCAGATGAGTGATTCCTTTATCTGATGTCAGGAGGTTTCTTTGATTCTCACAATTACTTTTAAGTTATTGATTAATTGATTTGACTTTCTCTTTAGATACATTAATATCTTTCTTCAATATGTCAATGGCATTCAGCAACAGCCACAATTTCAGAGTGTTTAGAACTGTCATGTACCCCATATCTCTAAAATTCCTGAGACAGGGTGCCAGCTAGTGCCTCTCCTTCTATCACTGTGGTTAACCATAGGTGAATGTGTCAGCAATTGCTATAAAATACCCTACATCTCATCCATTTTGGGGGCCTCATTGCCACCGAACTACGAATAATTTACCCCCAAACCCCAGATTTAGAATCTGCTTTCTAGCACTATTCCTGCCAATAACTATTTTAGTTCAGATTAGAAGCAGAGTCTAGAATAATGATTTGTGTTCAAGTCATTTTTTGAAAAAATAAAAGTGTCTAAAGAAGAATGAGGGAGGCAATCTAGGGCAGGGAAAAATAGCTAACTAAGAATGTGGTCTCCGCTGGAGACTAACTTCCATCTGATGCCTGAGGTAGTTCTGAAGAACCTTTTGAACTCATGTGCCAGTTTGTCATTGGGTCAGCCAAGGTTTTCCTCTACCTGGGTGTGGGGGTGGAGACCAGGGTGGGGGGCAGGAGGGATAGAATCCTTGGCAAGGTAACTCCCATTTTTTCAAAGGCCATTCTCTAGTAGAGGGAAGAAGCTATAAGATGTTAGCCAACACTCACAGAGCCTGAGATGGTTGCACCAGCTAGCGAATGGTATCTGTGTGGAATTCCAATGGGGAAAGCATATCATACCTAGGATTTGATTTAAAACTATCCATAGAACTCCCTTGTGACCCAGCAATAGCACTGCTAGGGATTTACCCAAGGGATACAGAAGTGCTGATGCAAAGGAGCAAATGTACCCTAATGTTCATAGCAGCACTGTCAACGATAGCCAAAACATGGAAAGAGCCTAAATGTCCATCACCTGATGAGTAGATCAAGAGGATGTGGTATATATATATACAATGGAGTATTACACGGCAATGAGAAAGAACAAAATATGGCCATTTGTAGGAAAGTGGATGGACCTCGAGGGTGTCATGCTAAGCGAAATAAGTCCGGCAGGGAAGGACAGATATCATATGTTTGCACTCATAGGTCTAACAGGAGAACAGGAGAAACCTAATGGAGGACCAGGGGGAGGGGAAGAGGGAAAGAGAGTTGGAGAGAGAGAGGGGTGCAAAACTTGAGAGACTATTGAATACTGAAAACGAACTGAGGGTTGAAGGGGAGGGGGGAATAGAGGTGGTGGTGATGGAGGAGGGCATGTTGTGCCCAAGTTTGTCCCCCAAAAAAGACCAGAGACTACCAAGAAGACTGAGTCACGCCTGCAAAAACAAAGGGCCTTTATTACAAGCTTAAGCTCAGGCTCACAGTCTCCACCCGACCTGCTGGCCATGTGGAGAGAGCCCTGAACAAAGGCAGGGCAGGGCTTTTATGAGTTTGGGAAAGGGAGTTACAGGAAATGACAACACGAGTACAGTGATTCAGTCCCTACCCCTCCCCGCCATCAATACTGGCAGTTGTGGGAGCCAATTACAACATTCGGAGTATTGACCAATCAGAGTGGGCCCAGGACCCCCACGTAGGGCGTGACTAGGCCCGCCTCTAGAAAGGTCAAAGGTATCAGCCAGCCTCTCCCGATTGGGCACCGCAGGAGTTGTCCCTCCTTAATGTGTGCCCTTTCATATGGAGAAGCCAGCGCCTTCCTCTTTAAGTACAGGGGAAGGCTGAATCGGACCTGCGTCCTTACAGGCACTTGTGGGGAAGAGCACTGGGTGTTGTATGGAAACTCATTTGACAATAAACTACTTAAAAAAATAAATAAAATAAAATACTCCAATAAAGAAAAAGAAGGAAGAGATGGAGGAGGGATGGAAAGAGGGAGGGAGGAAAAGGAAAGAGGGAAGAGAAGAGAAAGGTTAATGGTAGGGGTAAATAGATAAAATAAGAACAGTCAAAATCTTGCAGTCCTTGAAATAGAGTAAATGGTAACTAGGGATTTACTACGTTATTATTTTTTAGTGCTACTTAAAATTTCAATAATGGAAATTTTCTCATTTTCTTTTTTTTTTTAATTTTTTTTTTAAATTTATTTTTGATACTGAGAGAGACAGAGCATGAGAGGGGGAGGGGCAGAGAGAGAAGGAGACACAGAACCAGAAGCAGGCTCCAGGCTCTGAGCTAGCTGTCAGCACAGAGCCCGATGCGGGGCTCGAACCCACGACCGTGAGATCTGACGTGAGCCGAAGCCGGAGGCTTAACTGACTGAGCCACCCAGGCGCCCCTCTCATTTTCTTTTTAAGTCAGTCTCCAGCATTTCTTATCTATACAATGTTGGGCAAGTTATTTAACACTTCTGTGGAGCAGTTTCCTCATCTGTAGAATGCAGATCATAGTAGTAAATTATCTTAAGAGGTATTTTTTTAAATGCCTGAGTTAAACACATATAAAGCGGTTGGGATAGTTCCTGACATAAAGTTAGTACTTTGTTCCTATTGTTGTTTTTAAAAAAGCTATTTGTTTTTAAATCCTGTCCCACACAGCCCTTTAAGCTGAGCTATAAACTTGTCTGATAAGAGAAAAGTTCTTAGGTCAATTTCTGCATCCACTAGGTATGCTACACATTGAGTTTTAGAGTAATAGCTATCTGGACAATCAACTTATTAACATGGAGAGAAGACGTTGTCTTGGACATCTGATAACTATACACCATTTCTTGAACCCGAGACAGTTGAGGATCCAGCACGGTAGGGGAAATAGCAATCAACACTGCGTGACTTTCCTTTTCCTTATATTTATAAATCCCCAAGACTAGTGATACATCCAAGAGGCATTAAAAGATTAGTCTAAGAGTTCCCCTTGCCTTTCCCAGAACAGAGAAATTGGAGGAACTTTTTCAGTGTTAATGTGATGCAGTCTTCATCAGTACGACCCACATTTTTTACCAGTGCCTTTGGAATTAGTTTGTTGGCTTGTTTAGCTTAGCAAGAAGACTAGCCTCAGTGTAGATTCAGGGTAAGAGCAGAGATTGACAAACAGACCAAATTATATTTAAGTTACGTATTGGGTCTTGATCCAAATTGCCATATTATTACTGAAAAAATAGATTATTTATATTCCTCTCCCAATAATGTGTTAAGATTCCCATTTTAGGGGCACCTGGGTGGATCAATCGGTTAAGCATCCAACTTCGGCTCAGGTCATGATCTCACGGTTGGTGGGTTCGAGCCCTGCGTAGGGCTCTCTGCTGACAGCTCAGAGCCTGGAGCCTGCTTCAGATTCTGTATCTCCCTCTCTCTCTCTGACCCTCCCATGCTCACACTGTCTGTCTTTCAAAAATAAATAAATAAATAAATAAACACAAAAAAAGAGTCCCATTTTGAAATATTCTCACCAGCACTGTGAATTGCCCATTTTTAATCTTTGTTCCTTTACTAGGCATATAACCATAGATTCTTTTTATACTGAAAAAAGAGACATCACTTGTGCATATATTCCTTAAACTCTTTTTTTTATAGATATAAGGCTATCTACAATTATACCTCTCTTTATCTCCTTCCCTTAAGCCTTAGAAGTTGTTGGTATCCCTCTTTCTCTTTCTACTTATGATATGATTCCTATACCCATGCATTGTCTTCTGGAACTTGCAACATTGGCTTTAAATTCGCAATGGTTAACTTCATTTCTTCCTTCTCACTTACTTCCTTGATGCCTGAAACACGAATGAATCTCTATCATCTTAAAATTATTTTTTTATTAATCCTGTGTTACCTTCAACTTGCCATCTCTTTTGCTTGTTTCCTTATCCAAAGATCTTTAAAAGTATAACTGAATCACTGAAATAAGACTTTGAGGTATAATTTCTCACTGTAATTATTTTGGAAAAAAATTCCAATTACTTCCCTCTCCCAGTTCATAATTCTAATGGCCACCTTCTAGTTCATGTCATATTTCCTCTCCAGATTATTTGGCAACAGTGACATTTTTCTTCTTTTTCCTTTCTTTTATTTTTTAAAGTTTATTTATTTATTTTTAGAGAGAGAGAGAGAGCACACACAAGCCAGGGAAGGGCAGAGAGGGAGGGGGGAGAGAGAGAGAGAATCCCATACAGATTCCCTCTGTCAGTGCAGAGTCCATGGTGGGGATCAAATTCACAAACAGTGAGATCAAGACGTGAGCTGTAATTAAGAGTTGGTCCCTTAACAGACTGAGCTACCCAGGCATCCTTATTTTTTTCCTTAAACGCTGTTCTCCATTGGTGTTTGTGTTAAAAATTATTTTATTTTCTGGTTTTCGGTTTTTGTCATCAAATATTCATCACCACTCCTTTTTTATTCTTTTCCTTCTATCGCTGCAGTTAGAAACTCCAGAAACTGTATTTCCCAAATTCCCTTTCCTCCAGAGTTCTGATGTGATATACATTCTGATAAAAAGAATTTGCTCAAGATTGGAAAGACAGAAAAGAAGCAAAAATCAATGATTCTTCTTTTGAAATCGGTGGGTATACACAAAGGCTTCTACAAACATGTGGATAGCTGTGATTATTGCAGCAATTCCCTGCGGTTCCTGACCTGAGCAGCAATGGAAACTTCCTCATTTGGAGGTGGCAGCCTTCTCTGACTTTACCCCTTTCAAAGGTTTTGTATACACTTAAGTGCTCCTAACAAATCCCCCCCTTATTGTCATAATACGAAGTGTTTATGTTGTTCTGACCACAGCCTTACTAGTCAGCTCCCATGAAAAGTGCTTTGGTGTTCATTTTGATTCTCCTCCTATGTTTCAGCGCATTCATTCTGTCTTCTTTGCAGCATTCATTCCTTACATATTGATGAGCATGGATGCTTTTCTGAATCTATACCATCTCTCTAGTCACTATCTTACTCCACACCATCTCTACCTCACCCTTCCCTATATTCTAAAGCTCCAGACTCATGTAAAATAATGATCATATATATCAGCTTTGCCTTGAGGTAAGGGATGATTCTACAATTTCAGTAGCTTATAACAAGCAACAAAGGTGTATCAGTCACTTGGATTTCATGTCAACTGTGGGCCATTATTGAGTCTGATGTGAGTCTGAGCCCCTAGTTGGGATATGCTGTTGTTCTGTAGTTCTCAAAGCTTCTGCTTAACTGCGGTACATAAAACATACACATCACATGATCATGCATAACATGAATATGTGTACTCTTTCCATGGAGGTACCACAGCTCACAGTTGTAATTGTAGCAATTACAGAAATATAAAATCTTCCTGCAAAGGTGAGGAAATGCAAATCTAAGGACCATAACTCAACCTACTGTAATATTGATACTACAAATACTATTGATAGAAAGTTATACCATTCCCACTATGGAAATCTTCAGAATACTTTTTATGTATTTTTTCATCTAAGGTGTATGAAAAAGATAAAAAGATAACAAAAGGAACATCATGACGTTCCTGCCATTTTCTTCTTAGTTTTCTTGCCCTTCAACTCTGAGGTAACATTGATATGAAGAAGCAACTGGGTGTTGATAAAGCCTGGGGCTCTGCTGAGGTCTGTAGCAGATTTCTGTCTGTTACTATCATTCCCTTATTTCCATGTAATAAAGTTTTAAGTGGCTATATATCTGCCCAAGTAAAGATTATAGTTTCTAGATATCTTGCAGTTAAGGGTGGCCACATGACAGAGTTTTGTCTAGGGAGATGTAAAAAAACAAGTACTCTGAGTCTTATGCTAAAAATAATCGGGCATAGGCTCCCCTGTCCACTGATTGGGAAATGGCAAGCATTGAAGCATCTTCCTTGAGTTATATGTAGAAGTCCAAGCCATGAGTTGAATATGGCAGAAATGACTAGAGGGCCAAGACTGCCTGCTTAATTTCTGGACTGTTTACATGAGCAGGGAATGAACTATTATCTTATTGGAGCCTTTTGGTCACTTTATCATAGTAGCCTAGCTTGCAGCCTAAATAATATGGGCTTTAGTGGAGAATATTAGGTAGAATATTTCACCTTCCTCTATTCCTTCTCACCCTGTTGGTGGGCATCCTATTAGGAGACTGGCATTCAGAATGAGTGTACCCAGGAGGGAAAGGTTGACAATGACCACACATGAGCATGTTGGGTCTCTAAATTAGTGCACAACCAGACTCCTCCTTTATCCTGATTTCTTTTTCTTATCCTTTTGAATGAATTTATAAAAGTCAGAGAAACATATATTAATCCAGGCATAGTTTTAATTTTTAGAAGTCTTTGGAAATGTTAACAAAATAAAAATAAATATTTGTGGGGAAGAGCACTGGGTGTTATATGGAAACCAATTTGACAATAACTATTAAAAAAATAAATAGAAGTATAGTTTGTAAAAAAAAAAAAAGGCATCTGGCTACAAATGTGACCCATTTAATCTTAGGAGAAAATTGATAACAAATCTTTTTTTTTTAATCATTTGCTTAAGACTTCAATGCTCACATTATTAGGAAGTCCAGGGTCTCCTTCGTAAGGCCTCCTATCCTTATGTATTGTCCAAAACCCCAAGTCAGAAGAGAGAAATGAAAAGTGTTACCAGTCCCCTAAGAGAACCCACATGAGGCTTGCCATTGTCTCCAGTGCCACTTAAACTGGTTCTTTAAAGATTGTCCTGTGCAGACTACAGCATCACTGCCCTCTGTTGGCTGCTCTCAGTTACATAGTTCCCAATACACGCTTTGGAGGACGAGGAGGGTTGCACCATGCCTAAGCCCCCAAGGTGAGATACATAGGCTCAGCCATTGGGACTAATGTGCCCTACCAAATGAGGTCATTTGATGTTGAGACAATGGTCACAAGCGTCTGCTCCATGGAGATTTTCCGCACTTCCCCAGACCAAAGAAAATTGAAAGTGCATCTCGATGCCAAATAAATGTGTTGGAAGCCATTTCTGAACTCATTAAAGTTGAGAAAACTCCTTTTGAAGTAAGGTAAGTTTGTGAGGCTTCTCACTGTCAGATGGCTATCCATGTCTACCCCCCACTCAATTATTTTTGCTACAGCATGGACCCCCAAGGCAACTTGTTGACTGGTATCAGGAATGACTTGTCCCCTTATCCTAAAATATGCTAATTACACCTGGTGAAGGGACTTATTATAGGAATTTCTTCTTTTGTGATTATGGGAGCAAATATTACGTTTCCTGAGAAACCTGTTTTACTTCCCCTCAAGAAAACAGAATACTGACCCCTACCCACAAAGAATTAACTTTTGTCTTTGTTATGCTAAAAATATTGCCTTGTATTTGAATGCTGAAGATACCTTCCTTCCCCATGTGATAAGCATCTAAATCACCTACAATCAATCACTATTGATAAAGATTATGCATGAGTCTTCTACCAATCTATGTTCTGGGAAATTTTTACATGCCAAAAGAATTTGTCATCAGAAATTATTGTCTAAGGCAACTGTCACTTCTGTTTTGTACCCCATACATTTTTTCCATAAATAAAGCTGACTCTCCCATCAGTGCAGAGATGCCTGCCTGGTGATCAGAATAAAACTTGAGGCTCTCTCATCTCTCTTGTGCCAACACCGTCCATCCTTCAGGGAGCCCTGGACCTGCTGGAGCTGGACTCTGGCATAAATTAATTCATGTTTTGAAAAACAGCTTTCAAAAACTCCTTAGAGCATAGATGTCAAAATATATTTGTTGTTGTGTCTGCATGTTGAATTCGTGGTTGACTTTGTGTTTGATTTTCTAAATATCATCAATGAAAATGAATTACTTTTGTAACCAGGTTTTTAATGCTATGAAATTTCTTAAAATAATTAGAAATAACCCTTAAAAATGTTATTTGGGGTGGGGGTTGGACACACAAGAAAATGTGGAGAATACAGGCAAATATTCACCCCATAAACTATGGTCAGATATATTCAGAGAGATAAATCAACAAAGATTTGTTTCCCTGGAGTGGAAGCCAAGAGTCCATAGGCTGGTAGGAACATTTCAACAATATCTTTGAGAGATTGATGTAGGCTCAGTGCATGTGAGCATGGGTGTGAGAGGCTTCTAGAAGTTGTATTCATAGGAGGACTCCATACACTTTCAGAGTTTCCTTCAGGAGCCCTACCAGGTTCTCACAGGAGAAACTAAGAACCCCCACATGGAATTGTCAGGGGGAGAGAAAGAGGAACCATTGCAAAAACCTCCCAAACTTTTCTCCCCAGTCAAATACCATTCTGATATTTTATCTCATCTGTAGGAAGGGAACTCTGCCTTACTCCAGCCCTATCTGCTTTCTTGTCCCATCTAATGGGGAAGGGTGTGGGAAAGCCATAGTTAAGAAAAGGTAGAAAAGCCATAGTTATGAAGTGGTAGAAGAAATAGTCTTGAAATCCTGTACCCAGAGAAGGTTGGAGTGCTACAATGGGAGGAAACAGACAGGCAAGGGAGGAAGGCTAGAATGAGCCATGGTACATAAGTACTGGATTAGAATCAGAGCTCTGTGTGCTACAGGGTCTAGAAGTTATGACACCCCTGTAGCAATGAACACACTCAACATTGGTTTCTAACACCTGGTAAGGATTTAGCTCCACCTTTTCTTATCTTGGGATCCAGAGAAATAGTCTATTTCCTAGGCTTCTTGAAAGTGTTATTCATTTTCTTTTACTAATGGCTACATTTACTTTTCTGTTGCCTCCACTGTATTTTTAAATATTCTAAAATGTAAATTAGAAGGCATGATGAAATACATAGTGAAAGGGTGGCAAGTGAAAGCTTTTAATTTCTAGACTCTTGTCTGTGAATGACAGAAATCTACCCGAAAACAGCATAAGGAAAATGGGTATATGTGGCTCACATACCTGGGAAGTGTAAGGGCTTGGACACTGGCTAAGGCTGATGCATATTCTCAGAGCACTTTCTGTCTCAGCTCCATTTTCCTTTAGATGCTCTCT